>NC_041352.1:13816677-14159177 GCF_004354835.1 Perca flavescens
CATTGTTTTCAACATACAAATGTAACAGCAGTGTCATTGATTATGAGGATGAAAAGAGATGTTAAGACAAAGTGCAATATTAATGATGTGTCCAAGCAACACAGATTTTAAGATTAAATTGTTGGCACTATTGTAAAGCCACCAAAGTTGGTAGTACAGTGGTGTCTTGCTTTGCACCGCATATGAAAGCTTGACAACGGACTTTTAGCTCTGGTTCTATTTTGCATGTAGTAGGTAATTTATAATTTTATTGGAAACCGTCTTGGACCTCCCCTGTTTTTCCCCTTACCTTTCTCTACTCTTTACTCACTCCTCTCTGTCATCCTTCCCAATCCTTCTTGATATTCATTATTTTTATCGCATGCATATAAAGCTCAGAATAGATGAACATCCGTCTTTACAGCCTTGCTTTCCTCTGTGGAACAGCTAACTCTTTATAGAATTCAATTGAAATTTCAAGCTGTTGTTGCTAATAAAGAATCACACAGGCTGTCTTCTGTACTACCGAAAGATATTAGGATGTGGTCTGTGTAGTAAGGAGCCAGTATTCATTAACAGAATAAATTGTCATGGTCTTGCGGCAGCAAAGACCTTTTAACCCTTGCCTAAGTTATGGAGGCTTTGTTATTTATCACTAATCCATCCAGGAAATAGAGCCGGGACTTTGCATGAAGCAGGAATGTCAACAGATATCACAGGTACCTTATTCAGAGTTGCTTAAACTATTTGAGGCCATGCATAAAAAAGACACCTCATTACTAGAAGGAGCAGGAAAACAGCAGCTGGGTCTCCAAGTTATGAACGCCTGTCAATTAGTTAATTGTGGTTAAGATCTTGGTCAGCCTTAGAAACTGCCATTGCCTGTCTCTCTATTTTATCTCCATCCCTTTTACAGACTTGCAAGTGAAAGCTACCTTTTTACCCCACAGTCTCTCTAAGTGCACTCACATGTATCAAAATTAAGAACATTATAATAAAAATCCTACATGAATTAATGATTAAAAAAACAAAAAACAAATGTGAACTTGTAATTTAGTTTTTATATTTAATTTGATTTCATTCATGCTTTAATGAGCTCCCCGGCTTACTGGGACAATTGTTACTGTTTCAGTGAAACCATTACTGAAATGTAGGCACTCACAGTTGTGAGTGTACAGTAAATGTGTCGGTCAGGATCACAAGATTATTGATAAAAAAAAGACACTTGCACTATTTTCATTTAAGTGGCGATGTAAAGATTTGTGTTTATGTGATTAAAGAAGGGACAATGCAAATTAATTAACATGAGCATAAGATTTGGCAGAGAAACAAATGTATCCTCTGCTAGTTGGTTTCTTGTCCTTTACAGTAGGTTGTTGTTGCTACAGTCTGTGTGTATCCATAACTCCAGTCAGCAGTCTCAGATTCATGTAAATGAAAAACAACTAGGAAAGCTGGGACAGTCCATTTTAATGTAAGCACAACATTTTAACTGCAGTTCTTTTTGTCTCACTCTTCCTGTTCGTCTTTCTGTGTCCGTCTCTCTGTCAAACTCTCGCTCTTTGTCTTTCTTTTCCGTAATCCTCTTCTTTCATATGAAGAACAGAGCTTCTCTTAGCATCAGGCAGTAATTCAGCCTCAAACCTATTCTCCATGCCTCTTTGATACACACATTAGGCCCTCCGAGTGTGTGTGCGTTCCTTTTGTGCAGTCCACTCACTCTTCTAAAATTTCCACTTTGTTTCCTTTGGTAAGCAGCAGGGCTCAAATGAGTCTCTGTTTTCACATCTTTTTTTCTGAACTCATCACTATTTAGAGAAAGAGGCTCCAGGCAGCTTGTGTCAGGTGCCTTTGAGTGGGTGATCATCTCTTAGAATTTGATAAAAGAGCAATTGTGTTTATTTTAGCAATTTGGCAATTTATTGAGGCTTTCCTCCTCATTGTATGTTGTGGCCTACTTGATGCATTCAGACGAGCACTTAGAGAGCATGTCAGACCACTTTGAATAAGTGCACTGAGGCCTGGCTGTTCACAGGCTTTGGCTCCCAGAATGTTATTTGTACTGTGTAATTGTCTGTTTGCATAACATAACGACGTCTGATATTCTCTTGGAATTTTCTCTGCTTACATTCTGTGTCGACAGATTTAATGTTTTGGGATCACTGAAAAACAAACACTTCCCTTGGAGCATTTTTGTGCGATGTAAATTGCACGGCCGAGTCGGCCCAGTGAGTGAAGAAAAGTGTTCTGGGCTGAAAGGGACTCAAAGTGTGACAAGGAAGAGGAAAGTCATGAGGAATCACATTTAATCTTGTTTGAAGCAAATCAGTCAGAGGTTCATTATCACAGGATGTATCTGTACAGCTATATTGTGAATCTGAAAATATTGTCATTCTGGATGTCTTCATCGCATGTGTATGTACCTGTGTGTTTGTTTCTGTGCATGCGTTTGCAGGTGAAGGTGAATAACGAGGTTGCCACGGGAACAGGACCCAACAAGAAGGTGGCCAAGCGGAACGCAGCCGAGGCGATGCTTCTGCAGCTGGGGTACAAGGCCTCCACAGTCTCTCAGAACCCCACCGAGGTAAAACTCTACTTCTCTTGCTCACATCAACTTGTATATTTGATCGTGGCGGCCTCTAGCTCTCCCAGTAAGAGCGTTCGCCCCATGTTGGCTGAGTCCTGCAGCGGCGCGGGTTTGAACCCGACCTGCTGCCCTTTGCTGTGTGTCGTCCCCCATCTCTTTCATGTCGATCCACTGTCACTACTTAATAAAGGGAAAAGCTCTAATAATCTTTAAAAAAATAAAACTTGTATATTTGATAGCCAGTTGATATACATGCCTCCCGCACTGTTTTTAGGTGGGTAGTTTCTCACAAGTTAAACAACATGTATGTGCAGTATGCTGTCGGTGCTCTACTGAGTCGGCCTGCAGTTCACAGGGATTTTCATTAACATTGGGAGCATAGTTGTGCACACACCCTTTATGCTGTTTTTCCATTACATGGTACCTGCTCGACTCGACTCGGCGCACTGTGCGTCCCTTTTCCATTGCAGATTTTAGTATCGCCTCAGCTTGGCTGGTCGTCATAGCGACTGCCGTGGGCGTGGCTTGGTAGCGTTGCATTTCCCCCGACTCATTTCCTGGTTCTCCTTCTCCGTAAACAACATGAAATCAACAAGATAGTTAACTTTTCCTGCTCCAAATTTCCCACCGTGGTCAGAAAGAACAGGGGAGACACTTTGTTTCTCTCATTATATGACTCTAGAGTCACTACTCGCTGCGGAGCTAATCGCCGGCACTCTCTCACTTCTCCCTCGCTCACCAGCTCCCCACACACACACAGCGACTCGACACACACACCAGCGCACAAGTATAAACATCAGGCCACTTGTATGCTATGGAGAAAGCTCTGTGTGGAGCCTCCGGCAGCAAAAAAACACAGCTGGCTAAACTATTTAAAAATGCCGTCTGTCGCTAGCAATGCAGTGATCAGTGACGATTCTTTCCGACCAATCTGTAGCCTGCAGGGATTCACGTCACCTTCTCGGCTCGCCTCAGCTCGCTTGGAACCTCGACTGAGGAGGTACTAAAAAAAAGTACCTGTTAGCAGGTACCAGGGACTTTTTTTCGTAATGGAACCAAAAAAGGCGAATAGAGTCGAGGCGAGTAGGTACCATGTAATGGAAAAGCGCCAATAGAGGCGCATTAGGCTATTGGAAAACAGCACACTGACTCCAAAGCACAAATTAGTTTGAATACAAAAATAATACATAGACTGCTTTGTGATCCCAGTCGAATCTTTGTCATATACTGTATACCAACAGGCTGAAAGGCTCTATGATGACAAACAAATAACAGTAACAGTCCTAAGTTACATGAAAGAAAACCTTATTTAGTACATTATGTAAAGCATTAAGAGCGTATTAAACCAGAAACACTCAACCATCACCCATTAATTCATTTTTCTATTATGTGGTTAATATAAAATGCCAGTAAAACTAGGCCAGGTAACCACAGGAACTGCCTTCTCTACACACACACACACACACACACACACACACACACACACACACACACACACACACAGTGAGATGCATATAGGACGTCTTGCCATTGGTATTCCAGCCACGGTAGCAGCAGGGCTGCAGGGATAGTGATTGGTGGGGAACTGTATAACTGAATGCTGAAGGATTACATAACAAAATTCTCTGCACCGCTCATATCTTTTTTTTCCCGCACGCTATCTCATCTGTACAGCACTGCGGAATTCAAGAAATCCCGATACTCAGTCGATTTTTAGATGTAACTCGAGTCCCAGTGCAGCTGACATGGTCAACCTTTTATGTAACCTGCTCAGCTCCCCTGAACCGAATGTGTTTTGCAAGCAACCATTGATCACCATCATCTTTATTCACCTCATTGGTTTTTAAGCTTAAGGGAGCACATGAAGACAGCGATGGTGTTACATAACCAGTCTGTTATTATTCATCGTTCCCCGGACAGCTCATTAGTTAGATATGTGCTGCTGTATATATCTTATGAGCTGAAGGATGACATTTGCTCTTATCAGAATGTCTGTGAAGTTGACTCGTTTTCTCTCAAAGAAACCACAACCCATTTTGCAGCAGTCAATATCCCCCTATGCCTTCATCCTCATACTTAACAGTCAAGCTCTGCTCTGACATTTTTCAGTTTGGTCTTTTATGTAGTTACCTTTGACAAATTTCTAAAGCTTCAACACATTAGTCTTTGAAAGTGTACACTCTGCACACTGAACGTGCTCCGGTTGAATGTGTCAACAAGAAAATGTCAAATGTTGCACGCAAGTTATTGGACTTGCTGCTTGCATTATTGCATGTTTTGTCTGTTAGCCCTATAAAGTACTATGTTTGGATGTCTAAGGTTTCAGATAAACGATGGGCTGCTGCACTGGAAATAAGCAGTACATTAAGTCTCACTGTTTAAGCTTATTCCTGGCAAGAGGTGAGACCTTTCTGGTTACACTCAAGGCAGGATATTTTGACAGAATGGAGTTAGTGGCTGATGCATGGCTGTGCAGTGGCCTGATAACTCTGAAAACATCATAAGAATTAGTTGCACAGCCTACTTCTCATTAGATCCTCAGACAACCGTTTGTTTTGTAGGATAGGTTGTCTCTCTTCAGATCTTTCTCTCTTTCTGTCTCTCTGTCCTACACTTCTTTAGGGAGCTCTGTTGTACTACATTCCCATCTGTGCAGAAGTGTGAAGATGCTTCGGGGTGTATTATAATGGGGGTGCATTTGTTAACAGCCATGTCATATCCTCAGCTGTCACACACATTAGAAATTATTTGTTTTTCTCTTTCACACACGTGTGTTTGTGGCTGTGTGTGTTTATGCAGGCAGACGTGCATACCACAGCAGAAGTAACACATTGAATAGGAGCCTTTTTTAGTTGCCTAACACTGACAACACCCCTAATTAAGCTGGCCTAGACAGACACTAGGCTCCTTAAGCATCCCCTCCTGTGAGCGCTTGTCTCTTTGTGGCCCAAACAGTAGGAAGGAACACGTCTGACATGCGTGAAGAAGCTGTCTGTTCAAGAATCTACATCTCTCTTACCTCCCCCTTCTCTCCTTCTCTCCGCATCACTACAGATGGACAACAAAGGCTGGAATGGACAAAAGGCGTCATTTACCGAAGCGACGAGTAACAGTGAGTATCCGCACGTCTCCCTGTGTGTCTATCCATTTCCTTCTCCTCCTCCTCTCCGGCTCTCCATCGCTCCCTCTATTCGGCAGGTGGTTTTAGCCACCGAGATGGCCCGGCGTTTAATCTCTGTGACTGGTCAATGGGCTTCTGACTGTCAGCTTAATTGGCCGTGCGTCCTCGTGGGGAGCCTGCGAATTAAGGTTCATTCAGACGCTGAGGCCCTCTGGGGAGTCCCCCCACTGCCTTCCTGTGCAAAAAAAACGTAGCCTTTCACTCAGGATTAACACACAAGCACACTGGAGCACAGATGTACACACACACACACACACAATCCTACACACAGAGACCCAAAACGGTGAGGCAGGATATATGATGGTATGACATGAGGATATATATATGAAGCAAGATATATCTCACTTAGCTGTGTCTCTTCCACATACCAGCTGTAGACAAAATAAGATAAAGACTGTGAAAAAGCACCGGAACTTTGAAGTTACTTAATCATCAGTACAAACAATGCTACAAAGGAAGCTCATATTGACCCATTACTGATGGAGTATAAAGCACAATAATAAGACCTTTACACCGTATATACACCATCTATCTCTATCATTTCCATTTTGATTGGCTTGTGACTGCTGTTCATCTTTGTTGATGCAGTTTGCAGTACTTGGCACATGGTGTCACAAATTTAGAGCCATCTATCTTCAACATATTAAATGGTGTTTCCCTGCAGATTTTTGGTGAATCCCTGACTTTTTATTATGCTGATGTTTGCGTGTAGCTCATTGTGCATTGAAAACTAGACCCATTTTATAACTGACAAATGCTGCTAGTGCTGCTATGTCATACGAGATTCCCCCTTGCTGCAGTTAGCTGACAATAACCTGTTTATATAACTGCATGTAAACATGCAGCTGTCTTTGTTCATCTGTCACTGTCAAAGATGAAACTACCTATTAAACAAATGGGAGACATGGTAAAGACAGCCTCCTTAGCCATCAAAAATCCTCCACTTGTGGACATTTTTAACTGTAGACAAATACAAAACCGTTTCATGATAGGATTTATGTCTGAATTTCGTGGGAATAAGGAACATTTTATTTATAGGGGGGGAAAGGACTCAAGGACCCTTCACTGAAAAGGATGCAGTTTTGTAGGAAACAGCTGGTGTCTATCAGCTATATCTTTAAAGTTGGCTGTCTTGTCTGTAATCACAATAAAAACAATGAAAAAGCCTTCCTTTTACTGAAGTCAAACGCTATTTCAAGACCTTCTATTTTCAGTTGTCTCCAGAGTCTGGCAACAATGTTATTTTTTCCATTTATTCCACATGGTGTAGCAGTTAAGTAAGTTCATATTTATTACAGGTGTAATAAGTTTTGCAAGGAATTCATAGTCATGGTGTTGCTTAAGCTGAACAACATGCAATGTAATATCTGAGCTTAATTTGTTGTGATGTCCCAGCTTGATAAAAGGACACACATCAAGCAGTTTTACTCTGGATGGCAGCAAAGTAAATGTCAGCAGCTTGAGAAAGTGCAGTTTAGGGGACAAATGAACAGTGTGTGAGATGTGGCGCAACAGAGTGAAAAACAAAACATATAGCCTTATTAGATTTGAATGTGCTGTCGTCACTCGGGTCTAATGAAGGCTTTTGGCAGCACTGCAGTGCTCTGACATGGGGTATCCAGCTTCAGTCTAAGGAGGAGAATTAATGTGATATTTCACATTTTGAATGTTGAGTACAAAGCAGAATGGTAAGACTCTGACTTGTGTTTGCTCATTGCTGGTCCAGACTCAATATACAGAATCCAGTCCCTGCCACAACTTTAATAGCACTCATATGTGTGATTTAGTCCAATTCTCTGAAAGATATATCATCTAGATTATGTTTATAGATAAATGGTTGTTCTCTTGGATCAACTATTTTGGTGGTTGTGGTTTCTATGGTAGCCCAAGCTCCAGGCATTGCCCAATACCTCCAGAGCAGAGCCCCGTGGGAAACAGTCTTCCTTATTTGGTGATTATTCCTATTGTTGGCCTGGAGTGTGTCTTTGGTCCCGTGCCATTCCCACTCGTAGTTTATCTCTCACTCAGCGTGAGGTGTAACTATCTGCTAATTACCTCTTTAAAGTTGCCCAAACCGCACAACACTCACACGACGCTAATGTCGGAATGATGTTTATTGCATAAACACCATTTACAACTCATTCAAACCGATACAGCTGGTCTCAGTTTTCTGTGTGTCTATGATTGCTGAATGGAAGAGGTTTCTGGTCTGTCCGTTGTTTTGATAGACTATGCTGTTTATTGAATAGAAGTGAGCATTGCTAAACCAGTTTGCAGAATTGCAGCATATTCCGTAAAAGTCAGCTCTGGCATCAGAATAATTGTAACAATTTTTATACAATAGGCAGTGATAATTTGTTATTTGTGCTTCAGTGTGTGTGTGTTTTTTTTTTTTTAAAGAAAACAAATGGCAGATAATTGTTTGTCAGCTCAATTTAAACTTTACAAGTGTTTAAATTTCACAGCTAAGTTGCTTTTCACTATTAAATAGAATTTTACAAGGATTACAAGTCAAAACAGATGACAATCTTGTTTTTGCTGACCTCCGGTGGTTTAATTTCTCACCTCGCTACAGTAGCGTAACGTGTACTCCAGGGTATGTCAGTACACTGTGACATCATTGTGGGTGTGGTTACAGATTCAGCAGAGCACACTTCTGAACGCACCGAACCACACCCTTCAGCAATGATGGCGATGGGGGCAACAGGCTTGAAGTCTTCAACCGGAGAGAGCAGTGAAACACTTCTGGGGGTGAAATGGGGGGGGGTGGGGGGAGGGGGGGTGAAATATTCAGCTGTGGTAAGTTTGTGTGTAAAGCTCCTTTTTTTATGAAAACATGCAACCGATTAGGACACACATGCAGGGGTGGAGAAGATTAATTGAAAGTGGTTTGGAGCTCGCATGTCACTCAAGCAGTCAGCAGCTGGCACGCCCCCGGTGATGTGAAGCGGAGCGCACTGAGCAAAAGTCTGCTTTCCTGCAGCGCACACCCTATATACTTCTTTTACAATCCTCTTGTCATAATGTTTTTCTGCCACAAACACAAACGTTGCCTTGTTGCATATAACGCCGCGGCTTGTTGGTCTATTGTTGGTTGTAAGATCTGGTGATCATTGGGGCGGACGGATCTTGCCATGGGCTGCGTACTGGATCACGGCTGCGCTCCTGTATTGGGCGGTGGCACACAACTTGCATCTTACTTTGGATACTTTGGACGGAGCATTTGGATATATTCATGCACTTTAAAAAGATGGATTAAGCTTTTTTCTTTGCACATTTTTATTTACAGCATTATATGTTGATATTTATATCACAATATGCTGTATAATAACTTATTGGGAGAAAACAGGTAGTTGTATGTAAAATCTGACATTGAGCACCCCCATATAGCCAAAATGGCATGATCGTCATTTCAGAACGGCCCTGTAAAGATTTGACTGTGAGATTGGCAGTCGAATCAGGCTCCTTCGATCGAAGCATCGAATATTCGACTATTCCCTACAAAATACAATAACATGCCCAAAAATCGCCCTGCTGGTCTTGGTTGTCTTTTCTAGTTTATCTTTAGGATCCTGAAGTTCTCCAGCAAACTTTGTCTAAGGGAGGAGTAAAACTGTTGCAAGGGTCCCTGCCGGCCATCCTCTGCACTCATATTTTGTGATGTAACGTAGCTTTTTTGCAATCCAAGCGAAAAGAAGAACAAGGGAGTTTTTGAGCAGCATTTTGCCCCACAGCTACCAAAGCTGAAAAAACTGTTCTTCCTCACCACCAACTACGTGACAGCGCTAGTGGCAGGAAAAACAACTGATTTTTCACCTGCGCCAAAGAGACACCGAGAACATCGGCAAGAACTGCAGGCATTTTTCACACTATATCCCAGACTCTGATAGATACAGTAGAGATTATGTTGAAAATTGGCAAAGTTAAGAATTCCCTTTAAGATTTCAACCCTGGTTGATTTACAGACACCTGATGTTAGTGGTGGTAACAGCAAGTGTGTTTTAATAGTACAGGTCAGTTCAAAATGACACCTGTCAACCATTGTGAGCAGCAAACACACGAGAAGACGAGCAACTTGTGTATCCGTTTCACATATGTTTTAAGCTGGATATTATTTAGCTTGTTCTCTTATAAAAACGATGTCCAACATTCTTAATTTCCTTGAATCTTGGAGTCTGGCAGACAGTTGTCTTCTGTTTTTTGTGTATCCCTTGTGTATGGGTATGTAATTTAAATCCTGCGCAGGAAAGGCGGACTCCACCAGTAACAGTAAAACCTATAATAAAGATTCACTTACAGATTGTGTTGCACAATGGCTGTTAAAAAGCATCAGCCATAAATACCATAACAAATGAGTGTGATATGATGGATTATAATGGTGTGGTCCAGAAAATTGAGTTAATTTTCTCATTGTGGTTGGTTGTACCTGAGCTAACATACAAACTGTTCTTTAAACACCTATAAAGTCATTGGCCAGCTACACGCCACATAAAGAGCATTGCCGCATTTTCCTTACGTTCTTGCCCTTCCACAAAAAACACGCACACACCTCAGGCTCCCACAAGTGTGTGTGTGTGTGTGTGTGTTGGGTGGGTGCGGGGGGGGTGTGATCGTGATCTCTGGGATGCAGTGCTACAACAAACAGGGTGGCTTGGAGACAGGAAGGGAGTGTAAAAAGAAGTAAGAAGAGTGATTTTTCTCCCTTTTATTCCCATGGGTATTGCAGCAGGGCTTTTCACTTGAGTTGCCACATTTCATTTCCTGCTGTGCATATGTGCGTGTGTGTGTCTGTGCGCTGTGTGCATGTGTGAACTATGTGAAGGTCTTGCTCCACCGTGGTGATTTATAGCGGCGGGCTCTGGCCCTATCTGTTTTCGATCAGTCTCATGCTTGGCTCTGGCTTCCCTCCAACGCTCCCCTGGCCCACCGGACGCCGAGTCTGGGTGGGACCCCTCCAAAACTGCCTGGAACCAACACCACAAACACACTCTCCCTTACTCTTTCATTCCCCACTTCTAAGCCTCACTCTGCTCTCTCCGGTCTCTAACTTGCTTCCACTTCATGTACACAATTTCACAATTTTTGTGCGCAACGTCTTCACGCACAAAACAAAGTCAGTCACTCTTACTTATTCTCTCTTACTGTCTCGCCTTCTTTGTCTCACTCTTGTTCTTTCTTGCTCTCACGCTCTTTCTTGCCATCTGACACCAGATTCGAGCACTCAATCACATGCAAACATGCAAACATCCTCACAGGCACACCCGCGCACACTTAGGCAGACAATCATACACACTCACACGGATTACATTCACCCCCCAACCCCCAACACAATATTCTTTGTCCACAGTTGATGTCATGTTGGCTAACACCTTTCATTTTTTGTGATGCATTCAGAATGTGCAGGCCTGTGAGTTTTACTCGCGTAAATTCTAATTAAAGTTGTCATCATGATTGGGAGAGGGGGGGAGGGGAGGGGAGGGGATCCTAACAGTTGTGTCATTGCTGGCAATGGGCAGTTTGTTGTAGTATGAGTAATAAGTCCTGGATTTCGTTGCTGTTTCCTTCAGCTTTTCTGTTCCTTTGGAGAGGAATGCAAACTTCATTGTTCATAATGGGAAATAGTGTCTGCAGGGTCTCAGAAACCTGAGACAAGAGTAAGCTACAAGTGCGCAAAACTCTCTGTCTTTGTATGTGTGATGGTAATGTTAACTCAAACAGGAAGTGGCCTGTCAGTCATGCGCTCACTCCAGCGCTTTCTCCCAGCTGTTGGCCTGTACGTACGCACACACACACACACAAACAAGCACACACAGACGTGCACACAGACACACATAGACACACGCACACAGCTGGTCTTCCTGTCTCTGGTGACCTTGGCTGGGCTTCGGAGGCTCTGCATGGTTTTCATATCCACTCATCCCCACCTCCTCTTCCATCTGATCTGGCTTACAGCTCATCCTTCTCTTTTATCCTTTCTCTACTGTCATATTTCTTGTTCATTTTCTTTATCATCTTATATGCTTTCCTCTCACTGTCACTGCTGCCACAAAGTGCCGAAAGTATTGAGCCTCAAACCGTTGGTGTTTCCTCCTTCCACCTGTCACGACCATTTCAGAACCGTGATGTCAGAGTACAAGGAAGCCAACATAAACGAATGAGAATTATCCAAATGGTCTGGATCGGAACAAAGTCTTGGAGTGCTGTTGTGCTCAGCTGGCTAGAACCGCAGCATATCTGGATCGAGCTGCGTCCTGTTAAACAAAAGCTGTTCAGAGTTGCCTCGGGCCTGTCGGATCCAAATCACTGGGGACATTTCCTCGAGCCACCGAAGTATTCTTACAAGAACCTTGATCTGAGACCAAACCTGCTTTCTAGTTCTGTTGGGTTGGCATTTGAAGAGATATTATAAGTGAAGCAGGATGCCGGTTAGCTGACAGCGCTGTTTCCCATCAGTGATGAAGTCATAGCCACTCTGTTGATATTGGTAGATGCTCCGTTTGTGTTTGTGTTTGAGAGTGAGAAAGAAAGAGGCTGTGTGTGTTTCCCAGCAGACACTTTGATAATGCTCGGAACTGCCAAACCACATGAAACTGTCATCTACGTTCAGTGATGGAATGCCAGTTTGGGAGCCAGCACACGCTTGCACACACAAATGGCCACAGTTAGGCTCACACACACACACACACCCTGGCATTGTCTGGTTGTGAGTGACAGATCAATGTGTGTGCACTCTTTTAAAGAGTTAGTAATGAGAGCCATAATAATCCTTTTTCTCTCTTCTTCTCTGTCCTTCAATTTCCCACTTTTGTTCCTTTCTGCTCCTTTATAAACCATCTGCCCATTCCATCTCTATCTGCTCTCTCTCTCCTCATCTCTGTCCTTTTATCCATTCATCCATGTCCTTCTTTTTTTCTCCTCCTCTCCCCCTCATGTCAATCTCCATCCATCCTCCCTCTCCCTTGACCCCTCCAGCTCAGAAGGGTCTGCTCCACCTCAGCCCCGACGTCTACCAGGAGATGGAGGCCAGCAGGAAGCAGGGGGGCAGTGCTCCGGGCCCAGGCTGCAACAGTGGAGGCTCTGTCAACTACATGGCATCCAAAGACATGGGGCCTTGCTCTGCCCCGCTGCCCCCAGGACACTCTCCATACTACAGCGGCTCCTCACCCAGCCCAACCGCTACCATGGCCAGGGAGCTGCTGCTTAATGGTCAGTCACCCACAGCCGACGCCTCCCTGCCAATGAAGGGGAAGAACCCGGCCCTGCCCTGCGGCGTCTCGGTGCAGCCTGCACAGCAGCTGGACTACCTGGCTCGCATCCAGGGCTTCCAGGTGAGATGCAAGAACATGGACATGCTACTTCAAGGGTGTCTGTAGATCCAGACAAATGTCTTAAATGTATACAGTAAATGGAAATTCTAGTATTATACAACTAGAATCTTACTTCTTTAGTTTTAGCAAAGTCCAGGTTAGGCAAATGTATTTGGAAGAGAAAACAAAGGTAAATGGTAGCCAAGCTGTCCATTGTAAACATCCATCACAGTTTCCAAACTGACTTCCTGGTGTAAAATGTAACCAATATAACTTACACAGGGTTTCCCCCAAGAAATTCGTTAGCAAAGGTGGTAAGCTACTACTGCAAAGCATTAGCATGTGATTGATCAATCACCTGCTAAGACAGATCCTGATGCATCTCATTTTGTTGTCAATGTAGCGCAACTGCACATTTGCCTAAAGCTTAATAAGCCTAATATTATATTTCACAAAAACAAGCCATTTTCTCGTAAGGGAGGTGATTTTTATTTCAGGCAAGCAGGGGCACCTCCACCACAAAAATTTGCAGAAAACCTGCCTACTGTGGTTGTCCATGGGCACAGTTTTTCCTGTGCAATTTTGGCTTTATATTTTGTTTCTGATCGTCTGACTGCTCGGTTTCTTGCCCCATTGGATTTAACCATGTTATCAGATCTCAGCAATACACTCATCATAACTGATTGAAATGATGGTCACAATTAGGAAAGTGAGACTTTAGTTGTATAAAAGCATAATTAGCAACCAAATGTTGGTGCTTTTTTAAAAGCCCCATCAAGGAGGCCTCCATGCTGATAGGCATAAAATAGTTTCCAATATCATATTAATTCCACCTGTGGAAGGTAGGCTTGTATTTTACTTTTTTAACCGCCATGAATTAGGCCATAAAAGTCATAATTTAAACTTGGTTAAAGTTGCAGACACCCTGTGGTACTGTCGTACAGTTTGCACACATGTTCAAGTGACAGCACAGATGTTAGCATGATCGTTCCTGCTCTGATTCTTCTTCCTTTGGACCATGCTGTAAATAAGAATATGCTCTTGGTCAACATGTGTGGGTATGAAGAAGAAAAGTTGCACACAATCCCAGCCGCACGCGCACACACCTCTCCACATAAGTGATGCAGGCTTTCTGAATCTTTCTAAAAACCCATGCACTCTACACACAAACATACATACAGCAGTTACAGTTGATTTGTGATGGAGGAATGAGAGTGGTGCTCCTACAGGACAAGTGGTCCGTTTTCTATTTCTCACTGTGGACATCATTGGCAGGCTATGGATTTAGAGCTGGAACTAAACCTCACAGGTGCTTCGGTCATTACCAGACTGGACACACACACACCAGAATCACACACTCGCTGTTAGCGCTCTGTGTGTGTAAAAGAGAGACAGCCCAGCACAGTGTTTTAATCCGATCTGCGGTGCATACCATGCCACTGATCCCAGTGCCTGTTCATTTAAGCTGCAGATGCTTTTTATCAGTTTGAGTGAAAACATTTTATCTTAACCTGCTGAGGGTTCCTTTGAAAGGCCTTTGTTATTGCTCTGAGCCTTCCTGTGTGTGTGTAACCTGAGAGAGCTCTGCTGCCTGGCCAAGCCCAAACACACTTGTACACATGTGCACACACACACACACACACAGCAGGTTCTGTTTACTGGAAATGGAAGAGTTGGGCTAAGCCTGTGTGTGAAGTTTAAGTCCTTGTCGTTCTCATACTTCCCAAACCATATCCCACTTTGTATAAATCTTAGTATATGTATTGTCTATGCATCTTTACATGCATTGATCTGAGTAGATAGTAAAACATATAAGTTAAACACTGTGTGTGTGTGTGTGTGTGTGTGTGTGTGTGTGTGTGTGTGTGTGTGTGTGTGTGTGTGTGTGTGTGTGTGTGTGTGTGTTTCTTAAGCGAGGAATTCAGGCTGTAATTGAGCCATGCAGACAATATGTGTTCTATTGAGGGGATGTTTCATATCATGCGGGTTTGTAACGAGAACCTCTGGTTGCCTACAAAGTTAGGCCAACTTTTAAGGCTTATGTATTCTTATGTGTTTTTGTGGGATAAACCACCACAGATTTAAAATGTTTTTGCCAAAAAATGCACTTGTCTGCTTTTTCACTGTGCTTTCCCTTGACCACACTCAACAACAAACAAGCACTTAGATCCACCATAAGATTTTTTTTTTGTAATTTGATAATAATCTCCTTGTCTGATTAGTAACTTTGTTTTTGTAATGTAATTATGTTGTCCAAGTGAGTGGATTACAGTGAATGCCGCAACACTGGATTAAAGCAACTAAGAAAGCACTAAGGACATTCTCATAGTGTCTGTTTCATCCATCCAGCTCCACAGACAAAGGCCTGGGCCTACCTGCTAAGCCCTTCTTTTGATTTGATTGGAAAATAGCCTCTGGTGGAAGCTCTGACTGGATAAGCAACAGTGTGCTGTACTCACGCCAGCTTGGAGCAAGGATGCTGGCACTTGTGTGTGTGTGTGTGTGTGTGTGTGTGTGTGTGTGTGTGTGTGTGTGTGTGTGTGTGTGTGTGTGTGTGTGTGTGTGTGTGTGTGTGTGTGTGTGTGTGTGTGTGTGTGTGTGTGTGTGTGTGTGTGTGTGTGTGTGTGTGTGTGTATTTCCTATTAATTTGGCTGGCGTGTTGTTGGCACGGTGGGTATGTGCGCTGGAAGTAGGGCAGAAACAAAGAAGTAGGAGGTAATAGACAACACATGGACCAAGGATGAAGTACTGAGTAAGAGCCACATAACAGATTCTCCCTCTTTCTCTTTGTCCCTGCATTTCTCTCTTTGCTCTCTTTGGTTAATGATTTTTATGTGTTGGTCTTTCTGCACTTCCATCATAATCGCGTCCTTTCATCTTATTTCTTCCCTTTTGCTTCCACAAATCTACTAACTCTCTAATGCCTTATTTCTACTGCATGGGTCGACTCAACTTACTTTTGTTACCAGGCGCTTTTCCCTATTTCGTTTTACACTGCACTCCAGAATCCTGCCTACACTGGCGTGATTCTAGGCTGATCGCCATAGCGACGCTGCATCAAACTTGTCTATTTGAATATGCTGGGTTTTTGCAAGATGTCGCGCCAGTGACGATTCTCTCTGACTAATCATTGGTCGGCAGTGTTTTAACTCCAACTTCTAGCATCGGCTCAGCTCGCTTGGAACCTCGACTGAGGTAGTTCCAAAAAAGTACCAGTTACTGTCCACAACATTTGCTAATGGAAAACCAAAAAAGAATGGTTACTAGCGTGTCAAGTTGAATAGAGCCGTGCCGTACCATGCAGTGGAACTACGGCATAATTTATCTCGCCATTTGTATAGTTTGACCCCGGCATTGCAGTCACCAGCTGCCTATTAACTCTGCCATCACATTACTTAATAAAATCATCACAAACTGCCACCGCTTCAGATTATTAACTGTTACTTCCCTTTAAAGTGTGCCGGAGATTTTTATATAGAAGATCAATGATTGATGGAAATCTAATGATTTTTTTCCCATCACCTTCAAATGGAGCGCTGATACACACCTGGACTAAAACGCATCTACTGCTTCTGAGCAGATCCATTGTCTGTCATGCTGTCATGCCTTTTTGCATGCACTGTATTTCCATAACCTGCCTGGTTCTTGGAAGACTGGAGTGTTTGTCTGAGAGGCTCTTTCTGTTTGTCTGTGTCTGAATGTGGACTGGCAGTGGAGTTATTTAGTGATTGAGAAAGTTAATAAAGAAGAGTGAAAGGGACAGAGAAAGGAAGTGAGTGAGTGAGTGCGTGCATGCATGCGCCCCATCACATGCTGCTTTTATTTGTGGAGCAATACTGAGAATGATTACTCAGACATGAGTGACACAGTGGTGAGCATGTGTGCAACAAGGTGTGATTTTAATAACGGTATATATTTATATATTACCTATTTTTACGGATAAAGATCATCTTGGTTTATCTTTGGTTCAGAAAAGATAAAATGTGTGCATCATATTCTTTATCAGATTTATGTTTTGGTTGAATAGACCTAATTAGTTTTAGCTATAAATCATCTCATCTATAGCAACACACATTAGTTAAAAACAGACAAACCCAAATTTGTGTATGTCTACGTAACGTTTGCTGAACAGCAGTCACTGTCACAGTAATGGAATATTGCACAGCATTTAGCTAAACTGCTAATCTAATGTTTACAGTAGCACATGTGAAAATGAAATGCCTTTATTAATCCTGCCAGGGGAAATTCACATTTTAAAAGAGTCATTAAGTCAGCGAACTGACACAGTAATGTGCCTTATACAGCAGTATTTTTATAAGTATAGTAATAATTCCAAGTTTACTAATATTAGCTAACATTAGCCACCATAAACTACTGGTCATACCAGACCAAGTAAGGCTGTTGCTGCAAACTTTGGAGCACATTGAATTAAGAAACAGTGTGTTTTCATTCTAATGAATTCAACTTTTCATTTTGGGAAAGGAAGAATGTGTTATTTCTTCTTTCTAAAGTTACTTAGGCCTGTAAATCATTTCCACAATAAAGACCAGTTGATTTGACACTTAAATTGCATGTAGTCACCCTGCCTTTAGGTTACACTGTATATAGATTAGATGAACCTTATTAAACTAAATGTGCATAAAAACAATATCACACAGAAGAGTAAGCAAGCATCTCATTATTTTTTGCTGTGCATAATACAGTAAGCCATATTCCTGAGTAACTGGCATGTACAGTGAATGCAGCACCTTTCCAGCATGAATTACAAATTACACCCCTCCTGAGATTGTGCAAATGGAAAATATGACATAACTACTTTGTGTATTGTAGCAGAGATTTTAAGCAGCCTGTAGAGTTTTGATGACCTTCATGAAGCATAACCTGAGAGTTTTGTGTTATTTGAGTGTGGAGAGTCATGGGCGCAGGATCACTGTTATGTGTGACATTAAAGGTTTACTGTAACTGTACAAAAGAATCTGCACAAGTTCATGTGGGTCAGACCAACATGGCATCATGACTTCGCCTAAATTTACACGCCAACTTTCTTAAGCCAAGTTGCGTGTTATCTGTACACTTTTTGAGCTATCCGTGTGTATGTCTACGCTGTATAGAGCAGGCATACAGATACATGCCACTTGGCGTGTTATTGCGAGAAGAAAGCTACGATTGAGTTTAGGAAAAGAAGAACGGGGTTGGCTTTAGGAAAAGAAGAACGGGGTTGGCTTTTGTAAAAGAAGAAAGCAACGGTTGAGTTTAGGAAAAGTCACGCGGGTCACACGCGAGACAAGGGAACATCACACGCGGTCACACGGGAACAAGATCCCAGGTCTCCTGGGTGAAAGTCCTGTGTTTTACCCATCCTCCACCCCGACCAACATCCCTACGCAGATTATTGCCCTTTCATACTATTCGCTATGCCGTAAATTCACACACAATCGCAAGGTAATGTAAGTGGGGTGGTGATGGTGCAGTGGATATTCCCACTGCGATACATCGACCAATGTGTCCCTGAGCAAGACACTTAACCCCTAGTTGCTCCAGAGGCGTGCAACATCTGACATATATAGCAAAAAAATGTAAGTCACTTTGGATAAAAGCGTCAGCTAAATGACATGTAAAGTAAAGTAAGTAAATGGAGGCCAAACGGCGTTGATATACATGCTAAAAAGCGAGTATGCGTCTTGATAACACGCCAATAATGGCATACGAATTGGCGTGTCATACATACACCATTTCATGAGATCAGTCTGGTCAGACAGTGTTTTCCCTACCATTGTTTTGGGGGGGCGCGGCCCGGCGAATAGGCAACGCATTTTTCTGTTCACATAAATGGCGCATGTTAAAATCCGGTGCTAATATGGCACTGTTACTATTAATGCACCGGTGGCCGGTATCTACCGGACGGAATAGCAACTCTGATTTCGGTGCCTCATTACGGTGCCACCTAATTGTCTGCGCTGCTCTCTGATGCTCCAAAAAAGACGTTAGAGGAAACTGAAACATTGCTGCACGTCACACTAGTAAACACTAATAACACGTTACACTTGACAGCAGGTAACGATAGCCTACCATTAGCTACAGTAGAAACTGGATTAAACACGGTTAAAATGCTGACAGCTAAACGGTGTAAACGTGTGACTTAGGGCTGCTTGATTATGGGAAAAAATATCACGATTATTTCGGTCAATATTGAAATTACGATAATTTAACACGATTACTCGATTTCTGGAAAGATGTTGCAGTTATTGTACTTAAACAGTGGAAAATGTCAAATAAATCAACAGTAAAAAAAAACACATACAGCTGTGAACTTTGCCTTAATACTTTTCCTATTGAAACTTTCTTTTTTCATTCAGAACCCAAAAGAGAAAATAAGAGTTTACTTGCAAAACCTAATGAGCTAAATAATTGTTTTTCTCAATTATTCTGTTTTTGTGATAATTGGAAGCCAAAATCATAATCACGATTAAATTTTGATTAATTGCACAGCCCTAGTGTGACTGTATTTCACTGTAGAGGATTCCAACAGAGGGACATAAAACCATTTGCCGCTAAAGCTATGAGCTAAAAGACACAAACTAGCACTGGTCACTGCTGCTGTAGACGGGACTAAATGTTGCGTTTAAATAAAACTGGTAATCCTTGTGGTGCATTCAAAGTAATAGTAAAATACCCTTTTCTCATCTCTTTTTGTCTTTTAACAGCAATTTACTGGTGAAAGAAGTAATTATTGTTAAAAGTTATTACTTTTTAAATAATCATTTAAATTCCCCCCTTTTTTATGCTGATCCGAAAATTGGTCCAATCCGTGACTCAAAACCGTGATCCAAACCGTGACTATTGTGATCCGTTGCATTCCTATTTGATAGAAATGGGAAATTATATTGCAAGCCATTATCTCATTGTTTCATTATTAAAATGTGTGGTATAGTTACATGAGAAATTAACCAAAAGCTGATGCCTGGTTGCCAAGTCGGCAACCACTTTAAAAAGTTAGCGTTGAGCCCTGAAGTGTCACCATTTCTCCTAAACTACCGATGTACAGGAAACGACTCAACGACTTAATGACTGTGAATGAGCGTATTGGCAGTTTCATTTTGAGAGTTTCTGTTCTTATTTCTTGTTTCCCTCACCTGTGTCCTCTGATAACAGCTGACAGTACATTTTCACATCAATGTGCCGCCTCCAAAAAACAGAAGAAACAACAACAATCCCATAAGCAAAAGCTCTCTGTCTCGCCTGTGACTCACACAATCCTACGCCGCATGTGCACGGAAACAAGGGTCGGTGTTAACTCTTATTGACACAGGATATTGCACCCATTTAGAAATTGTTAATATCCTCTTGCATACGGTGATCATACAACAACATACTGTACTATAACATTCCAGGTTGTGTCTGGGAGAGTTGAATGGTATCTACTGTATCTCTCAGTTCTGTCCAGCTGCTCAATCCAAACGCAATAACACCGCACAGATAGCAATCAGCTGAGGTATGTTATCTAGCCAGAACAGGCTTAACTTGGGAGATAGATAGGGAGGGCCTGTACTCTTTGCTGTGCTGGAATCAGAACTTCCATGTTGGAAATCCCATGTTAATGAAAACACTATCCTTGGCGGGTGGCTGGTGTTGATATTCATTCATTCAGTTCAGTTCCCAGGATTTCTCACACTTATACGTTGTTTGCTCTTCTCTCTTTCTCCGCTTCCTTCTTTGGCTTTGTAGAAAAACCACTTCAAATGGTGCCGACTACACCTTGTACCCTGCCTGGCACTTTCTACCCTCTTTTTTTTTCTCCTCTTTTCCTGATCTCCTTTGCTGACTCTCCTCTCTATGTATCAACATCAAACGCCTGATCTGGTACAAACGTTCAAAGACTCTAACAGTTTGTTTCCAACCTTCTTGTCATCGTCCCATTCATTTACTTTCTGTTTACTCTGGGATTTGCATTAGAAAATACATTTTGGGATAGTTAATCCCACCACGTTTGATTTCTGCGGCAGGGTGATGGCTTCCAGCTGCACTCTGCAGCATATTTGTGTGAAGAGCGACCTTCGAAAACAAGTTTTGTCTGTGGTATAAATCAGACCGTTAATGCTGTGCTGGCTTGGCCCACAGTCTCTCTGCTTACATGGTGGCCCTCTGTGTGCGTGTCGGTGTGTATGCCTGTGTCTGTGTGTGTTTGGCAAAACTGAGTGATGATGTTTTTACACCACAATCAAGCCCATTTGCAAACCTTTAAATCAAATACACTCAAGTGCCAGCACAGCATATTGCAAATTTGAATATGCAGCATAATCTTTTTTTCTTTTACTTGCTTTTGTTCTCTGTAGTTTGATAGTATTAATCATATTTCATGTAATTCTCAACACTAGGCAGTGATAGCAGCTGTGTGCCAGCCCAGTCCCAGCATGGGGAGATGGAGGGTGTGTTAACCTGGCACTTTGTTTTGAATCTAAACAGTTCTCTTTATTATCTGCACAATAGTGTCTGTAGAAACAGCTAGCCTGGCACTGTCCAGAGGTAAAAAAAGAAAAAAAAGATCTACCTTGGCAGCCTCACAGAAACGGCAAGACAAAGAGAAGGCAAAGAAAGAGTCTGACACATAACCACCGTAAAACCACAAATTATTATTTTTACACTGTTTTGTTGGTTTTGTACAGATTAAACAAACGATATACAATGTGTTAATTTGTAGAGATGTCCCGATCCCGATCGCAAGTTCTGGATCGGAGCCGATATGGGCATTTTTTAACTGATTGGGGATCGGCATTCACTCCAAATACCTTAATCCAATAATTTCCATCAGCTTGTAGTGATCGGGGCCTTTCATCACACACCCTGCGCCACAAACACACCGCCAGACCACCTGGATGCCGGCACTTTCAAACCAAGATGGCGCGCGGCCATTCACCAGTGTCTGTCCAGAGAGTGTGTCGTAGCTTGCCAGCCCTTGGCAACGAGTTAAAAAGTCTGTCTTTCTTAGTCATCCATTTTACAGAAGCGGATTACTCCAATCCTCCACACGTCTTCCGTGATTCCATGCTTACAGGCTGTTATTCCCTGGAGCCGACATCGGAGTTAAACACGGGAAGAAAATCAAAGATTGACTATTAAGCGCACTAAGTTTAGTTTTTGCTGATTGGGACATCCCTATTAATTAAGCTACGTTCACACCCCAAGTCTTAATGCCTAATTCAGATTTTTTACTCAGATCCGTTTTTTATTTTTATTTTTTTTGGCTGTTCACATTACCTTTTTAAAATGTGGCCTATCAGATTCCAGTGTGAACTGTTTGCTGTTTCGAACTGACCCGCATGCGCAAAAGAACAATAACAATGACATCAGACGCAGCACGCTGTTGCACTAAAGTTAGGGAGCTTATGGAGGAAGCATTTTCGCTTATTTTTCAAAATGTTTGTGTAATGGCAGCCATAACATTAATGAGCAGGTGCTGAGGAGGAGAAGAATGAAGAGAAAGAGAGACAAATTCACTACAGAGGTCTGTGTGACCTGACGACCGATTTGCACGTCAGGACCGCTACGGGCCTCCACCAGAGTTTGGTGCGCCCGACCCCGAGGGACCGGGATCCCACCTCAGCTGGCGCGCAGCGGCCATCACTTTCATTGCGCCACGGGGCGACCCTCTGACTCGCGCGTGCGTTACGACTCCTTGGTCCGTGTTTCAAGACGGGTCGGGTGGGTTGCTGACATTGACGCAGACCCCTGACGCCTTTTATGTGAGCCAATCCCCGCCCTGGCGACGCAACGCGGTTGGGGCGCACTGAGGACAGTCCGCCCCTTGTTGACAACCGCACCGGGAGCAGGGGGCCCCGCCCCTCCAGGTGGGGGGGGGAGGGCGCAGCGAGGGTTATTGAGATAAAAGTCGCATCAAATCCGTCTTGGTTGTTCACACTGCGGCCGCATTGAAAAAAATCACATATGGGTCTGATTCAGGACCACATATAGCCTGACAAGCCAGACCCACATCAAGATGTTGGGTCTGGGAACTCATCGTTGGCAGGGCTCAATCCGAGGGGCAGGATAAATGGTTGTCTTTCAAATTCCCTCTGCAACAACCAGGCAGAGCAACAAAGAAGGTAGCGAAGCTAGTTAATAGATTAAACTTTTGCCGTATCCGGTCGGTAAAACTCCGAACACATCTTCCTTTTTATGAATGATTTCAGTGCCATTCTTTTCTCAAAGAAAAGCTTAACTCCGCAAGTCAGAAGACCACTGTTCCCAGCAGCCATAAGACCGCCCACTGACTCTATACACGATGTGATTGGCCTGACTAGAGTTTGGTTTTTCCAGCTCGCAAGCCAACGGAGATTGCCTAAACCCCCCTGGCTGCAAATTAAATTTGCTGCTGCTAGGGTGCGTCTAGATATCTAGGCTAGACCACATATGGAAGTGGCCTGAATCTGATTTGAAAAAATCAGATCTGGGCTAGATTTGAGTGTTCACACTACTTCTGAAGAAGTCTGACCTGGTCACTTGACCCCCAAAAATTTGGGCCACTTTTGCCTGCAGTCTGAATGTAACCTTAGTGAGTTTTTAGAGGTGCTGGTAGGGGGGATTTTTTTGTCCTTTCAAAGACCCAGGCTAGCTTTTTCTCCCTGTTGGGTTGCATCAATCTTCCTACCTAACTCTCAACAAGAAAGCAAATAGCGCATTTCCCAATGTGTTGAGCTATTTCCTCCTTAATACCTACAAAAGTGACTATAAAAGAGTAGGTCTCTTTTGTGTGCCACATCATTCTATTAAGAATAACAAGCTCTTTCTCCAGCTGTTGAAGAAGTGGGGTCTGTTATTCTGGTCATTTATTTTTAACATGTATTTCTCTAGAAAATCTATTTAATGATCCCAACTTCTCAATAATGAACTGGCTTCCTTAGAACTCACTTTATCTCATTGTCTGTGATCCGGGCAAAGTGTTCTAAAAGTTTTTTTTAGAGTGGCAGCTTTGTTTGCCCTTAACCTCCTGCCATTAGGAGAAGTGAAAGGTATATTAACAGAGTTCTTTAAACAGTCGTGACCCCTGATGTCCCCACTGAAGTGGCTCAGCTTGGACCTCTAATTGCTTCTCACCAACAATGACCGTGTTCCTCAGCTTGTTTACTATAGTAAAGTCAAAGTTATTTCCATTAGTCTGGAATCAAGCTCACAGTCCTGTTCAGTGCTTGTGTTCTGTGGTTTTAACTGGAGTAACATGACAACAAACCTAATAAGTGTTTGTTTTTGCAGTTACCTTGACAGTATTGTGTAACACAGTGCTAATGATATGGACTTTTACATGTAATTTATGTCCGTTGTGTATTTCTGCATGTATTTGCGTGTGTCCCTTCATGTCTGTTGCATGTTTGTGTTTGTTCAAATAAAGAGGAGCCATCCAAGCTTTAAAAGCCAGATGTCAGAGTTCGTTCCACGTTAGTGCCGCCGATCAATCGCAGGCCTTGCGTAACTCTCCTACTTCTTTGTCTCTAAAGGAAGTGGATTAGAGGCTGTTTTCTGAGTTGGGAACTGGGATGATTAGTTAGGCCTGTTTAGAATGCATGCACTCACAAATGCATACAAACATGCACTCAAAACAGACATCCTGGATGGGAGAATAGACACTTTGTTTTGAGGTGATGCTCGTTATTTCAGTTTCCGTTAAATCATCGCAAATGAGATGATGCCATAGTGTTCTTTGATGCTGGCACATCAGGCAACTTTCTTTCCTGCCTGCAGGTCAGAGTCACTGGAAAGTCCCCAAAGTAACCAGGAACTTTGACTATATCATCAACAAGCCACCAAGACAGCAAGACCTCCAGGTGACGTTGGGTAGTCTGCCAAATTTTCTGTTTTAACCAGAATTTGGCTGGTGGCTGGATCAAGTCATGTTTATTTATGTAGTCCAATATCACATATGATGTGTCAAACATACAATGTGTCAAAGGTCATTAGAGGTTTACAACAGCATGTGGTAAAAATGTTAGCACTAACTACAAAGTACAGCTGAGGCTGTTTGGAGGTATTTGGTCATACCCCAAAATATTGGACAAATTAAACGTTTGACCTGATGATGTCACTAGAGGGAAAGTTAAGGGATACACTTGCAGACAAAGTTGGAAATTACTAAACATTTTATATATCCAAGCATAGGTCTGAGAGACTGAGAGAGAGCGTCTGTTTCCTCCAGCGCCATCGAAGGGCCTCACCCTCGGTTGGAGGCCTGACAGCTCGCAATAGATGAACCAAGCGAAGTTCCCGCTGATCAGACAGCATTATTACACCATACATCACAGACTCCAAGCCAAAGGCCTTTATATTGCCTACATGAACCAGCATACTGCACAATTACATACGCACACACGCACACAAAGATTCATATCTTTTCAAGCACAGTTGTGTACATATTCAAACACAGTTTGAAGAAGATTATTGCAGAAGCTGTTCGTATTTTCATCGCAGTCTTTCGTTTTCAAACTTCTGAAATAGGATTCTTGTTCCTAAACAATTATATTCTTACCCCTACAAACACCCCCTTCTGTTTTTTCCTCTCATCTCGCTCTCTCTCTCTCTCTCTCTCTTTCTCTCTCTCTTTCTCTCTCTTTCTTTCTTTCTTTCTTTCTTTCTTTCTCTCTCTCCTTAATGTTGAAGTCTGGAGAATTTATTGGAGATTAAGTTTTCAGAGAAGGCTTTTTACACAGCTCACTTTACTACATTAATCATTCATACACATAACAGATAGCATTCCACAATGTATCACTGTGTGCCCATCTCCTTATCAGCTGTGTGTGTGTGCACATGCACATCCTTACGTGTGTGTCTTCTCACCTTCTGTACGTAACGTAACATGTTTGTCCGTATATCTGCATGCACATGTTCATATCTGTGTGTTTGTGTATGTTCTGATGGGCCTGTGTCTTTATGGGAAGACATCCATGTCTCTGGCTGGCCTGAACACACACACACACACACACACACACACACACACACACACACTTTTCCACATATGTTCATAACTCATTCAGAGAGACACACACAACTTGCTCTGGAAGCTTTCAGTCACAGACCATATACAGTGGCTTGTGTGTGTGCATGTGCTTACACACAAGTTTGTGTATAGCCAGCGAATTGTAGGCTAAGTAAGATGAAACTTCCAGTGAACGGAGTTAATATGCACAAAGGAAAATACACAAACAGACACACACATTTTTGTGTTGTGACATACATTTTCTGTTCATTTAAACAAAGGTAATAACTTAAAACTCCACGGCCAACAAAAATACACCGAGACAAATCAACACCCCCGTATATAAATTCAAAAGATGCTGATATCGAAATGTTTTCAACACATTTTTCTATATTAGCTGTTGTGGAAATTATACGTTGATCTACAAACATATGTAAAATGGATTTATGCATCATGATTATGGTGTTCAATTTGTATATTTTGGCTGTAACAAATTCCACACATCGCTCAGAAACCCTTTTTATTATGCTTGACTTATCTGAGGAGTTTAAAGTACAGTCCTTTTTTTCAGAAGTAACTCAAAGCTCTGTTATGGTCATAGCTATATTCTGTAGACTTACTTGATGTGTAAAAGCATTTTGAATCAGCAATACTCTCTCTCTCTCTCTCTCTCTCGCTTTCTCTTTTTCTCGCTCGCTCGCTCTCTCTCTCTCTCGTTCGTTCTGTCCTTTGTGTTTCTGCATCTGTCAGATATTTCTCTTCTCTCAATTATTTATGCCTTTTATTAAGATGCCTGCAGCTGTCCCTGGCATAAGTAGGCCAGACAAACACAAACACGCACTCGTACACAGACATACACATGCAAATATACACGTGTTCACAGAGTGCGAGCCAGTGAGAAGTAGGGCAGATAAGCAGGCAGTATTACCAAAGCCCTTGGATCTCAGGAGCAGACTGTCCCAGAGGAGCATCATGTCATAACAGTCCTGATTGCACAGCATTTGGGAATGCCTGCAGAGTTAACCTTTCAATGATCAGGGGTCGCCAGTGATGTCATCACTACCCCCTCGGATGCCCCAATCTCACATACACACCCTTACATTCATTCCCCTCCATTGCCATCTCTGTATGGTGTGGAGTAATTGTCCACAAATGCTCTATGGTGGCAATTAGACATGCAAGATTTACTCTCAAGCCAACCACTTCTAAGAACACAAGACTGTATCCCACTGAAAACTTGCTTCAGTTCCCTTGTCTTTTGTGCTTTGATTGATCTTTTCCTGTATTTACTTTTGGGGTAACTCAGTTTGCCTACCTTTGCCCTCTCCTCCAGGTGCAGTACAGTGATGCGCAGAGTGGTAAGGATTTTGTGACCTATCTGACCCTCTCCCCTGTGCAAATGACTTTCCACGGCACCGGGAGCACCCTTCAAGCCAGCCACGACCAGGTAGGTGTGTGTGTGTGTGTGTGTGTGTGTGTGTGTGTGTGTGTGTGTGTGTGTGTGTGTGTGTGTGTGTGTGTGGGTGGGTGGGTGGGTGGGTGGGGGTGAGTGTCACACCTGTTGAATGCTCTTTTGAGGACACAATGTAGTGATTTTAGTCAGCTGGTTTTAGCATTAGCTGGTCATAGCAGCCAATCTAAGAATTGTCAGATGTACAGGTCTCATCAATTTGATTGGTTGTTGCATGAAGCTGGTTGCAAACACTTCATACACTTTTGGGTAAATATATCCATGATGCACACAATTTTTAGCAGCCAAAAAGTTGAAAAAGATTTACACCAATCTTGATGCTTCGATAAATGGGCAACTTTACATAAATAATACGAAAAATATCTAATAACTGTTTGTTGTCAATGCCATTTTTTTCCCTTAATGAATTTAGAATAACAAATTTAAAATAAACATTGTGTAATAAAGATTTATATTTAGGTAAAGATATTTTGCAGTTAAATAAACTTTATTATTATTATTGATGACAGTACACAAGTTGGTTGTGTAAAAATAACAAACATTAATTGACTATTGACTAAATGATTCTGAGTAATTGTAAATGAAAACACATAAAACTTAATTGACAAAAGTGGATGTCAAATATACATTAAAATGCTGTCAATAAATCATTTATTGCTGCAGTTTACGGCTCTGCAGTTTCTTTTTGCCAGCAGAGTAAACAGTGAGGCCGATATTTCTGTGAGAACACAATAATGGCTGATAGTATCAGCCGGGCTCTACTCTTTAGGTTCTGCTTATCCTGGTTTAGTGAAGTGTAGCATGTAAAAACCTGAAAAAACTTGCGGCGTTCCCCTCTTTATCTCTCCCTCCCTCTCTAGTTTTCTCACTCACTCTTTCGCGTACTCCCCGTATTCAGAAGGAGGCTCTTTGTCTTGTGTTGCCCAAGCAGAAAACCAGTTGCTTACATTCTATCATCTAAACATAGGACGCCCCTTTATTCAGTAGTCTTCAAAGCTTTAATAAAGGGCCCGAGCCCGGCCCTGAAAGGGACAGCTGACAGGGGGCTATTGCCGCCACCGCTAACTGAGAGCCAATATAGGCCAGGCAGGTCTGCGTCCTCGGGACCTGTTGTTGCCAGGAGCACTGGGGCATGACCGACTGTTAGAGAAGGCCTTTCTTTTTCTCTTCTCAGTACAGTGAGAAGTACGACCACAAAGGGAGCACCTAACAATAAGGGGTCACCCTCAGCAGCCCCCAAACCCGACACTTGTTGAACAAAGTAGGTCTGAAGGCGTCACATTTGGTCGACTTTGTCATGATGGTGCGTGGACACTGGCGGCTGTGAGGGGTGCCCGTTGTTGACCCACTAATAAGGCCTGTAGAGTTACCTGTAGGTTGATAAAATAGGTTCCCTCATGTGCTGGAGAATCTCAGGCATCCTGTTGCACACATTCAAATCGATTGTGCATGTCTCTGTTCACTGGAGACCCACGTTTCCTATTCCACATGTTGGCCTTGGCACCCATACACACAAACACACACCTTACACCTGTATCTGTGTAGTTAGACATTGTAAATCTAATGAGAATGAGCAAGGGATCTCTTGACTAAGAAGGGATAAAACCTTTCCTGGAGCCTGCCCCTCTTTCTGTACACACACACACACACACACACACACACACACACACACACACACACACACACACACACACACAGTAATGCTTGGTGAGTCCAGTGTGTTTGATTACAGACATCTCTGTGTGAATGTTCTGCTGTGTTATCTGCACAGTCATGGAGGTTTATGTCCGGTAGACCAAAGCAATTGATAAAGATCAACAGCTAAAGGAAATCCTCTCCACACCTCTCTGCCCATGATGTATGAAGGAAAGATGTATAGGATATGAGCTGCAGTTATGGATGAATGGCTGTGGAAATTAGTTAATTATTTACAGTTGTTAAAACAGCACTTAATGAAAAATTTGCTAGATCTGGATGATTTATTACTGTTGGAAACCTTGTGGGGTTGTATTTACAGTTTTGTGACTCTTTGCTGTTTGCAAACACAACAGACATTAGTGTCGCCCATATGTTTATGAATGACTTCTGTGTTTCTGATTGTTCTAATAGTTTTATTGTGTATTGTTGTAGTTTTGTCTTTATTTGGCAACATGAGCAATTCTTTATAGGTATTGTTCAAGTCTTTGTTTTGGTGTCAGAGTTATAAAAAAAAAAAAAAGAGTGCCAGCTATCAGAGTTATCACACGTAATAAGCCTCCATGTTAAACGGTTATACCACAGAGACTTAAAGAAAGAACACACATGGTGCCAAAACGTAAGAAAAGAAAATACATAATCTAATCAGTTCATCAGCTAACTTTTGAACGGTAGCAGTAGTAACAATGGTAAGCATGTTTACTATTATTAATGCTAATAGTGAGAGAGTGCAATTTGTGGCCAAAACTTTGTTTGTCTTGGTTTAAACTCCAAGAGCATGCACAGCGTTTCTCCCATTAAACTTATGTGGGGCGCCAGTAGCCTTATGGTTAAGGTGCATGCCTCGATCTCCCCAGTTAAATAAAGACAGTTAAATGAAGTCCAAAAGTCCCCCAAGTTCCTAGTAATGCCTTGCTGGTTTCAAACTAGGGATTTACTAAATTGGGTTGCACCATTAAAACCTTAATAAATGTCTTGGCTTGAGAAATGAATATATCAGTTGCTGGAAAACCATATGAAGCGCTGTCCAATCAAAAGCAATCAGCTATGTAAAAAAAAGTCCCTGTAGCATAGGTTCCCAGTTGATGTTTTGTTAAATAACATCACCAGTGGGATATAAAATGGAGGTGTATATCTTCAATGTGCTGCATCAGATTTGAATAGTGAAAGAGAATGAATTACCTGTTAAAGGAGTAAACATTAATGACCAAGAGGAGAGGTGTTGTCAGTGTAATTTTTTACAATGGTGTGCTTTTTATCAACAAGTGCAAACACACACAGAAGCACTTACACATAAACACACACCACAGTGCTTCGGTGCTATAATCCTTGGCCTTGTGTAGACATTCCTGGAGGGCCTGTATGTGTGAGAGATATACAGCTGAGTGCTCTCTCTGACCTCATGTGCCATCTACTCTCTGTGCCATCTGCCAAACACATGTAAGCCCGTAGGCTGGTACGCTAGCTGAAAGATGTTTGTCAACATGTTCTCCATTTTGGCTCAGTTATTTTTTCTGATAGTTTGGGCCTTAAATTACAGTATGTTGGATTAATATCTTAAACTAAATGAGAAGGAAAAAGCACAGCGTTGACAACTTTTTGACCTAACAAAAATGAATATGAAAACAATGTTTAACCCTGTTTTTTGTATACTTTATATTTACTTTAACAACCACGAGTGACTCTGTGAACTCAAACTTCCAGCCTCGCTCTCTGCTCAAACTCTCTGAAAGTCAGTTTTGCTCAGTTAAATCTGCGCACTCAATTGATATCTGCAGCTACAAGGACAAATTAAAGGCTGTAGCAGTGAGATATATTTAGAAATTTTTTCAACAGCACTAGATGCTTTTCGGATAGGCTTATTTCTGTGTTTGTTCTGCAGAGCTGAAGTAACTCTCTGCCAGTCCCTCTGTGGCGGCAGTGGGACACCAGGGGGGCCGAGGCCCACTGAGCTGTATGTGAGGTGTCGTTGGTCCAACATGAGCGGCCCGCAATCGAAGATGACAGGGTGACTGTTGTCTGCCACCAGACTCTGTGTGTGTGTGTGTGTGTGTGTGTGTGTGTGTGTGTGTGTGTGTGAGAGAGAGAGTGTGTGGGGTAGCTTTGCGTGCAGTAATGTCGTCAGCTGAGCCTCCCTGGGGCCCTGTCTCCCAGATAGTCAGCTGTGGCTGCTTTGGTTTTCTGCAGCGAGAGCACATTTGGTCTGATTTGATGTGACAAGTTGAACATAGTGTATCAGGATTAAAATGTGTTTTAGACATGCCTTCAGGTAATGAGGCCTACATTTTTGCATTATGTTTTTATGGTTGTATCTGTTGTGAATTGTACCAGCCCTGCCTGCTCTGTTTGGTGTCCCTGGAAATGTTGTCTCTCTTCTCTTTGTAGTTTGTAATCTAGCTAAGCAATGGTTTTCAAAGTTTTCCATTTCCAAAACACCATTTGGTCACATGCTTGCTCTCTTGACTGTTCTGTAATTTTATGATGCCAGATTCACAGACGTTTACAGATAAGCATCCCATGTGAGGTTACCCACTCCTCCCTACAGAAACAAAACATTGGACAGTTCTGCTAGAATTAATTAGGCATCTGACCTTGTCCCTGGTATGTGCACTTTTGCTGCCAGCAGAGTTGCGATGAAGAAACAAAGGATCAAGGAACAGGGCTGTAGGGGAGTGATATTGAGGACAAGTGTGATGTGCACACATTCCTGCCTTTGTTCATTTGGTTTGTTGAAAATAGCTATAAATGAGAGAAAAACGAGTGACCGTATGAGAGCGTGGTGGCAGCAAGAGGATAGACGGTACTGATTCATGGCGTGGTGACTGCTGGGATGGTCTTCAGAGATCCCCCGTGGAGCTCAGGGGAACAGCAGGAGAGGGAGCTGCAGAGGGGTGGAGGTTCTACAGGCCTTGTGTTTGAAGTCTTCCTTCCCGACTGGGGCGCAGACGTTACCCCAGGCTGGGCTTCCTCTCAGGGGGTCCTGCAGGAGTGTTTCCCAACCAGGCAGCTGTCGGACAGCCTCTCCTCCCTTCTTATCTGTCTTGTCTGTCTCCTCTTTATGCGCCAGTGTTGTGTAACCAAACACAGCACCTGGACGTATCCTAAATCACTATATGTGGAGTAAACAGGGAGTGGGATCTAATCTGCATCGACATGGCTTGAACTTTTTAAAGGTCCCATGGCATGAAAATTTCACTTTATGAGGTTTTTTAACATTAATGTGAGTTACCCCAGCCTGCCTATGGTCCCCCAGTGGCTAGAAATGGCGATAGGTGTAAACCGAGGTCTGGGTATCCTGCTCTGCCTTTGAGAAAATGAAAGCTCAGATGAGCCGTTTTGGAATCTGCTTGTTATGAGGTCATAACAAGCAAGGTTACCTCCCCTTTCTTTGCTTTGCCCGTCCAGAGAATTTGGCCAACCCATGAGAGAGAGACATCATGGCTTTCAAACGAGAAAAGTGGCAATTGGTCAAGGCCACACCCCCACCCTCCACCTTGCCCCTCCCACTTTCCTCCTCAGAAGCTTCAGACACAGAAATGGCACATCCTAAGGAAAGCTCATTGTGGGACTGGCTCTAGTGGCTGCAATTCTGCACCAAAGCTGAATTTCGGGAAAGAGACTTCAGATACAGTATTAGGGGACCACTAAGGTCTATATAAAAGCATCCAAAGAGCACCATGTCATGGGACCTTTAAATGAACATGGAGCAGACATTAGTACTATTAGTATTTTTGACTATAGTGAAGCCTCCCTTCAGTGATATTTATTGGTGTGTCAGCATTTCAATTAGTTAAATAAGGGCACAGGCTTCATTAAGACAACTTAGATGCTCACACCTAAGGCTTGTGTGAGTTGATTAGCAGCTGTATGTCCGTAGTTTTTGGGTCAAAATGTAAAATGCCAAACGCTTTGAAAGACATGATCAATATTTGGCTATAATAAAGTCACAGCGAAAGTCCAATCGTCGAAAACTTTGGCCTGCAGGAGCGTTCATCTGTCGCTTCTATGAGCTGAGCTAGTTGAAAAGATCCTCAGCGACATGGCAACAGGTCATAAGTGGAAATGCAAGTACTGTTACAGCACAGATTGGAGACCACGCGCAATGTCGTTAACATTGAAAGACTGAATGTCGTTTGGAACATTGGCATTGAGAGTAACTGTAATGGCAGGAAATTCAATCAAATCAAACTGAGAATGAATATCGCTTGTGAATAGACTCTCTTCTATTAAATAATTAACCATGGATAATGTCACAAGCTATGTTCACATTCACATTCTTCGTTTACATGGAATTTAAAGCGTTTTTTGAGTACTTTTTATTCTGTTCGGTAAATTGTTATGCACATTCTTCCTTGCTTCAGTAGCTATTATATGATGGTGACTATAGATCATATACCTGTTGCTTTTACTGTACATGTTTAGAGCTCACAATTATCAGTGCTCACAATTATCAGTTATATAGTAGACTCTTCTGTTCTGACCTCGGTATACAATAATGTATACTAGCTAAAGTGACCTTGGATTAGTAGCATAGAACTTCTCAAAGATGCTGCTCTGTTGAGATTTAAATTTAAAAAAATTAAATTAAAAAAAGTTCAACATACAGGGAACAATGTTTTGTCAATGACACTGTCATTTGAGCTGATTTTACATGCTCTCTTTGCTTCATTAAAACAAATGGGAGTATTATGAGGCCTAAATGTGTTTGCAAGAATGTAGCTATTAGTTTACAACGTTTTTGGGAAGTTGTCTGATCTATAAATAACAGTAGAACTATGTGATATTGATGACTAACTGGACCACATTTACATTTATTTAACTACTGTATGTGCACAGCAAAAAATGTTGCTTGTCTTGACTTCTTTGCAATGTTGTGAATGTTTGCATTTTTTTATACTTAGTACTATAGTCAATGTTTCAGGAATAAAGTAAATTGAAATTAATTGAATATATAATAAGACAGCTTTGATCAGAGTGTGCAGCAGGAGGCACATGTTTGCAGAGCTCTTTTTTTTTTTTTTTTTTTTTCATCACTACAATTAGCTCACATCATATAGAACCAGAGGGGGAGCAGTCACCGAGACCTCCACTGCTCCCCCCTCAACACCACCTTACAAAGGCGCTTGTACCTTGCTTCCCTCCCCAACACCACCTCACCCCGCACTCCCACTGTCAGACCTAACCGACCCCTGCTGCTCCCCTTACCCAACCCCACCCTGTTCCCGCCCTGCAGAGAGGACAAAGTGAAGCATCCCCGGAGCTATCAATCACTCCCGCCTGTCTTCCCACATGCCCTCCTCAGGAAACACCTTTCAGACCAGGAGATTAGAGTGTGACGGGAGAGGAGAGGAGCAGTGAAAGAATGATGGAGGAGGAGGGAGAAGTGGTAAACGATCCAGAGAGGCTGAGAGAAAGAGGGAGAGGGGGCACTGGAGAAGAGGAACTGGAGAGAAATTGATTGAGTGGGGATACGTGAGATTGATGAGAACAGGCAATGAGAAAATGGGAGCTAGAAGTGACTGTTTTTTTTTTTTTTTTTTCTTCGCACACCAGAGGAAGCATCGTCCAGCGGTGAGATAATAAACATGAACTTGCCCATTGGACGTGTTGATAGCTCCAAGTGGCCCCTTGGAACATTAGCATGTCTATTAAGGGCTGACATGGCGTAAAACTGAACACACTCACACATGCGGGCACACACACATGCAAACACTCTGAGCCTTATTTACTTTTGACATGATATGAAAGATAGGCAACAAACTAGAAGTAGTCATTGTATTTTAGTGTTTTGAACGACTACATCATAGCCTCTTTCAGACATGCACACGTTGACGTTAATGTGCATTTTAACATGTCGGTCTCATGTCTGATTAAGCACCCGAGTTAATTTTAAAAGTCACCACAGCCATTAGATTACCTGCAGCAGCACAAGGTAAAACATGCAGAGAACGAGCGATAAATGCACATCTTGTACGTTACTACCTTTCTACGGTCATTAATAAATGTATTCTCTCAATCTTCAGCTCTTATGCACAAAGAAAATAAAAATAATCAGTTTAATAAACACTGTGAAAGAGCCAATTTTAAGTTGTTATAAAAACTATTTTCCCCTCGTGGGGACATTCACAGTCACAATCTCACTAACACTCTCTCCATATACTTTCAGTGTTCATTCATGCAAGCAGCGGTTTATGTGCCCCAAAAGCCCAAAGTATATCTTGTCTGTCAGAAACCCTAGGATATATTTAATTTACAATGATACAAAATGGTAGATACCGGTCGTTTGGGCAACAGTGCCATATAAGCACCGGATTTTAACACGTGCCGTTCAAGTGAACAGAAAATTGTGTTGCCTGTATCTTTTCACGGCAACCCTCCATAGAGATTTATCAGCCTGCTTTAAGTAACCGCAACAGTAAAAATTTATTTTACACTATTATTATAGTTAAACTTTAATGCAATTATTCCACGGTTCACATGCATTCCGAACCACGAGTTCGATGTTGATCAACTGTGGTCCGTTACACCACTAAACAGAGATTAATAGAGTGTTGTTTGTGTTGCTCAAAGCAATGAAAATTGACATTAAAATATTAAATAGCAACATCTCTTTCCAGAAACAGTGTTTCTAATATTGAGGAGAATCCCCAGGGCATGCTGGAAATAGTTTTAATAGAAAACTGTTTACACTGTGTAAAAGATATTGATTACTTACAAAAGCCCTGAGAGGCCTTGCCCCAAGTTATTTTTCAGATCTCTTATTGCCCTATGTCCCTTACCGCCTTCTGATATCCTCGGATACGTGTCGTTCCTTGTTGTTTGAGGTCCAGATTCATACACAAAGGTGATAGAGCCTTTGCAGTCAGGGCTCCTAGACTTTGGAATGTCCTGCCTGAGGAGATCAATGCTGCAATCTCTGACTTGTCTTTTGAATTACTTTAAAAAACCCACTTTTTAAAATTGTGTTTTGGTGATTTGGTTTGTTTTTGACATTGTACGTGTTTTATTACGCGTTTAGTTTTTTAATTTTACTTTGTTTTTTCTTTATGTTTTAAATGTGTTCTGTTTTTATCCTAAAATATTGGTAACTGTGTTTTGAAAGGTACTGTATAAAGTTTATTATTATAAAAAGAGTGGAAAAAATGTGATGTTGGTGAATTAACTCCTTTAACACCGTGAACAATGTTGCATGAGCAGTGTGAATGAATACTGAAAGATACCTCCTGTGCAGACAGCATTTTATATATTATAGTTAGTTATTGAAAGTAGAGATGCACCGATAGACCTGCAACCGGCAGGTCAGTCTGACATATGCTGATTTCATGCCGGTCAACGCTACAATTAACTGACAACATAAGTTATACGAGTTACAGTTCTCAATGACAGCACAGTCTTTTTTTTCCCTTTCTCTCAACTTTTCCGACATGTGTCGCGCGTACCCGCTCGCGGTGTGAAGCGCGTGTCCGCGCTATTCTCGCACATGTAGTGAACCTCGTGAATTAACCTGCAACATGTCAGCTGTTTGGAAATTCTTCAGCGTGTGTGAAGAAGATAACAAGTTTGCAATATGCAACACCTGCAAGGAAAAAGTAGGGCGTGGAGGGACAACACCAAAAACCCAAATCCAATTTTTTTTTTGTTGGATATTGGATGTGAAAAGAAGGAAATGGTTCTAATGTTGCACTTTAAATGTGTGTGAATGTCTCACACCAGGAGTAATTTATATAGTTTATATATAAAGTAATTTATACTATTTTATAGTGATCCATTATCTGTTAAAGAAAAGATAGATTGTGTGTGCCGTAAAGTGGTTAGAAAAAATGAAATTGGAATCGACTAAAATCAGTATCGGCTGGCCTAACTCAAACAAAATCGTAAATCTAATCGGCCTAGAAAGTTGTAATCGGTGCATCTCTAAATGAAAGTAAATGCGTATTTTTTTATCTGTCAATGCGGACAGACAATCGCTCGTAGGACCCGGCATACTAGCAGCAAGGCTAAATGCTAGCACAATGGGTAACACAATGGAGACACAAATGGGCCATTTAAGTGACACTCCCACACTGCCGCGTAACCCTGCGCTATTTGCCGCAATGCCTGATTTTGTGTAAATACAGCCATAGGCCTGCAACAACTTCACTGCTTACTAATGCTTTGTGTACCATGCTGTGCAGTCTACACTCCATAACCTTATCAGTAACTCATTGAAGAAAGTAACCCATTTTTGAAGGATGATTAAGCGGGCTTCTCTTACACGTAACAGTGTTTACACACAAGTTTTGGCAAAGAAGATGATAACAGATGATAACTTCTGTCCTGCCCTTATGAAAACAAATCTGAAATGCCTGCGTCTGCGCTCCGGGCTGTTGGCATGTGTCGGTAAAGTATGTGCTAGAAAGTAACTGGACACGTTTTAGTTGACGGAGATAAAATTCGCTGTAAAATTGTCACTCAAATACATGAGCATGACAGATGGTGTTAGCCTACCTGCCAATTTAGATTAAATTCCATAACATGGAGTATCTCTGAAAGCTAAATTGAGATGTGATACACTTAAAGAGCCGAAAACATTGAGACCATATCTGCAAGTGATGGTAAATGCAGTTTTATGAGTGTCAGTATTATCATTGCAATCATATATTGTTTTTTTTATTTTGTGCAAATAACTACTTTTGTTATGGAATAAAAGTGATCACAGGAAGTATAATTTATATTTATGTGTTACATACAAAACAACCAACAGGGAGGGAGAACCCTCCCTATTGGTCTGTCAGACCAGGGTGTTGTTTAAAGGCAACCAAAGGTGTTACCTTCATTATCACCTCTATGCTAAGAGGAGCAAGATGTTGTAGCAGTGGCCTTGCAACCTTCAGTGCTGTTAGGCACTGTGTGTGATTTCCCACACACACAAATTTGGCATGGTTAAAGGTCTCTAAACTAATCACACCTTTCTTAACTCATCACCCCCGTGGGAGGCATAAGCAAGCCAGGCTGCTAATTCCCTACCTACCGCTCTTTTGTAGTATCTTTGGCTCATTATCTTAATGTCATTTGATACTGAGTGATAGTTCGCCTCGCTGAAAAGGTCCCCAAGATAAAAGCCAGGCATTTGATTTTTATTTTTCCTTTGCTTTGCCATCTCCCAGCGACATGTGAGAAATGTCACCTGTGGAGAAAACACAATTTCTAACACCACAAGGGTTGTCATTTCCCATTTGTTTCATAATCAGCATTATGCAAACAGTTTTATTTTATTGTTCTAATACAGTATATAAACTATACTGCAGTAGAGGAATTTAAGGGGGTATTTTTGAGAGGTTTTGCTTCAAAGATATAATGGTGAGAAGTAATGAATATTCCTCTATATAAGTATTTTGGAAATACTCCGTTTTACACACAGTTGATATGGCGATGTGTAAAACTGCCTAATCTCCTGTTCTACAACTCGTTAGGTCACCATTGCAGGATATAGATAAAATAGAGGATCACAAACCGTTGTTTGCATTCATGTATTTTTATGCGAATTCCAAAGTTTTGCATCAGAAAAGCTGTATGGAAACATCTAAATTGGATAAAACTCCCTCAATTGGGCAAAAATGTTTTATGCATGCCTAAGGTGTTGTTTTCCTTTTTCTACACCATGCGTAGCCTTAGTGCCAACTTCAACTACTACTACTTTGCATAGCCTTGTTTATACGCTCCAGACCAGTTGATGGAAATAAATATAATTCGCTTTTTGTTTTTGCATTATTTTTAAAGTTTTCTTAAAATTTGCTTGACAATTGAATGGAAACACAGCTGTGCTTAGTCTTGTCCCACTCTTGTAAAGTTGCACAATGCATCAAACATCTATTGTGCAACTCTCTGAGGAAAAGCTCTGAATTTGAAAAGGCCCTTTTACTTGATATGTGACACGCGTCTTGTGGTTTAGAACTTAGAGGAATTAATCATCATAGAGTGCTCCAAAAGCAAATCACACTCTGACAGTAATTGCAGTGCATTGCAGTGACTATACCTCACAGACATAAAAACAACCACACTAACACACACACACACACACACACACACACACACACACACACACACACACTGCACAATGACCTGTATTGTTGGTTGTAATTATACTATTTAGTTGCTTTCCTGAATTTAATGAAATTTGATCTGCCTGATGCTTACATGCTATTTGTTTGTAAAAGTTGTTTTTAATTTCCATCGTACACAATATAATTCTTTCTGAAATTACATCACTCAGATTACGCTGACAGGTCCATAGCTGTGCAAGACAAGGGTCTTCCTGCCTGATACAGAGTTACTACAAGTGATTTATTTAACCCTAACTGCAACCATTAGGCAAAAAGATGAGCCTTTCTTTCACGGCAGTCATGAATTGGGCCCTAAATGACCCTTACTGTTCACCGGCAGGTAACGATGCTTCCAGTGGTGGGAGTCGGGTTGTTAATGTCCTGTTTTAGGATCAGTGCTCTCTGGCTGCGTACTGAGTTATGGAGATGAGCGTAGCGACTGGGGAATGTTTTTCTGTCTGTCTGAGGGCCCCACCCCCCACCCCCCAACAACTATCTTCCTCTCATCTGGATGTTAACGCATTCTCAGGCCTCAAACAGCAGACATTTTGAAACACTCAAAACAACAACCACGTCAGGGGTTAACACCAGTTACAACTAAGGTGTCACACACTCCTGCGGTTTAAGTAAACAGTGTGTGTGTGTGTGTGTGTGTGTGTGTGTGTGTGTGTGTGTGTGTGTGTGTGTGTGTGTGTGTGTGTGTGTGTTTTCCCACCTCATAACAGTAATCTCATTATCTTCCAAATCTCTTTAAATAAAGTCACAAGTGTCAGCTTGTGTTCTGTTTTACATGCAAATTCAGCCCAACCCTTTGCATTTAAAGGAGATAAGGAAAGATTAACCAAACCACACTTTCACTACCTAAATGTGAGAGGAAGAAATTGCAGCGTCAAATGAAACAGAGAGAAGAGAGAACATGTATACATTTTTTTCTTCAGGAGATTAACTTCTTTTGCATGTCTTAGCTAGCTGAGCAAACGGCAGGCCTGCTGTCTCTCATGTTGTGTATGACAGCTACCACAGGCTCTGAGGCCTGCAATAATTTAGCAAACATTTTTCCGGAATATGATCTACTGATATGACAAATTATACGTTATTGTACTCTCGGCTGCACAGTTTTAGTGCATGTATTTTAATGTGAATTTAACTGTTAGGTAGGTAACTGTAGACCATTTTAAAGGAGTAACTGTAGTTTAATTACAATGTGTCGTACACATTGAGGTTTTACTGTGAGTTATGTGCTGGAACAAGTGACTTCCTGGAGTCTCCCCTAGTAGCCTGGAAGCTCCTAGCAGCAGCAAAGTATTAAATTAATCTGAAACTTCTTAATTGTGAACATTTTCTAGTTTCCTAACTCTTCTATGACATTAAACTGAATATCTTTAAGTTGTGGACAAAACAATACATTTAAGAATGTAATCTTCGGCTTTAGAAAACACTGATCAACATTTTCTGACATTTTATAGACCAAACAACTAAGACAGTTTGCAGCCCTAGTTATTTTACACTTTTTTTTTTATGAATTAAACAAATGCAATATAAGATGTTTTTGCTTTTGAACAGAGCCAGGCCAGCTGTTTCCCCATTTTCACTCATTGTGTTAAGCTAACCAGCTACTGTCTCCAGATACATATTTACCGAACAGATGTTAGAGTGAGATGCAAGACTCCGCCAGAAACAGAATAAGCATCTCCCAAAGTGCCAAACTATTGGTTTAACACAATGATAATTGATTAGGGTGTCCCTCAAGGTTCCATTTAAGGATCCCTGTTATTCTCCCTTCACTACCCTTTTCTTTTTAAAATTACGTTGATTGTGTATATATATATATATATATATACACACACACTCACCTAAAGGATTATTAGGAACACCTGTTTAATTTCACGTTAATAAAATTATCTAATCAACCAATCATAGGGCAGCTGCTTCAATGCATTTAGGGGTGTGGTCCAGGTCTAGACAATCTCCTGAACTCCAAACTGAATGTCAGAATGGGAAAGAAAGGTGATTGGGATATATATATATATATATATATATATATATATATATATTCTCACTCACTCACTCACTCTCACACACACACACACTCTCTCTCTCTCTCTCTCTCTCTCTCTCTCTCTCTCTCTCTCTCTCTACCGGTCAAAAGTTTGGGGTCACTTAGAAATTTCCATTCCATTACAGACAGAATACCAGCTGAGATCAGTTGCATTGTTTTTTTTAATCAGGGCAGCAGTTTTCAGATTACATAATTGCAAAAGGGTTCTCGACTGTTGTAGAAAGAAGTGGCTGATCTTTAATGCAATATCTACATCCCATTATCAGCAACCATTCATCCAATGTTCCAAAGGCACATTCTGTTTACTAATCTGATATAATTTTAAAAGGCTAACTGAGAAAACATTGGAGAACCATTTTGCAATTATGTAAACACATAACGTAATCTGAAAACTGCAGCCCTGGTTAAAAAAACAATGCAACTGATATCAGCTAGTATTCTGTCTATAATGGAGTGGAATGGAAATTTCTAAGTGACCCCAAACTTTTGATATATATATATATATATATATATATATATATATATATATATATATATATCTCACTTGTTTTGATTAGCTGCTCAGTGTCATTTGGATGATGTGTGTGTAGAAAGACTGTATATGTAACAACAAAATCTGTAGTCAGGAAAACATCAATTTTAAATCCATATGTAACTAATCGGGCGTTGTTATGAATGCATAGACTAAAGGAAACCATAGAACAGCATTTTCTCAACCATCTTTTATTTTTCTATGGAACGCACACCTCAGTTAATCATGAAGAGAGGGAAATTATGTTTTGATTGTACTTCTATAGATGCTTTGTAAACTGAATATGTGGAACAGAGGAAGGTATTTTACACGGCTTTCACATGGTGCCCACATGCACACACATTGTGTTAGAGTGATGGTGTAATGACTTTCCCAAAATGTTGTGATTTATTGTACATACTTTCAAGTGAGAGGTCTAATGCAGCATAGTTACTAAATAAACATTTGGTTAAGAGGCCCCGTTTTCCTCCGGGATATCTTCTCTATTCCTAATTTCCCTCTACTTTCTTAAAGCAAACTCATTCTCTTTCTTTCACTTCTCTGTTTCGCTTTCTGTCTTTCTCTCTTTGAGTCTCGCACATACCCCCACATTCACATCTCCCTTGTGCCCAGTGAGTAAACGTGGAACCGTGTGAGCCTTCAGGAGGACTTTGAAATGAGACATGGCTGGGACATCAGAGGACTCTGTCACTCTCAATGAAGCCTGCTTGATTTATAAGAGAGCAGGGAGTGGGGGGTTGTTTCCAGATGCACACAAGGCCATGAGGTCCTCCATTAGTACCCTGACCCCTTTTTCATGGGACCAACCACTGCATAAGAGGAGAGGGAGGAGAAGAATGGAGGGATGGATGGAAGGTGGACATGGGGGGCTTGTGTGTGAAGGGGTCTTTTCTTTTTTACCATAGAAAGTCTGCTATTTACATTTTCACCACAGAGAAGGCAGCAGAAATGAGAAACCCTAGCTTGTCATTTGTCAGTGGCCTGTGGTGTCCTGACTTAAACGTCTGCTGGTTGTACCTAGTCGCTCGTTCAGGCCGGTCTCTGCTCCCTCTTTTATGATTCTCCTCACGGTTTTACTGTCCACAATCTAATTAGCTGTGTCTTAATCATGTGTTAAAGCGCAGCACCTTCCTGGTGTTTACTTTCTGTTTGCCATGCTGTAAAAATGTGTGAGGTGGCTCGTAAAAACTTGCCCACAAGAGGATTAAGTACTCGCTCTCCTTTTGTGGATAAAATCACAGCTTTACTGACAAATAATGGGTTACAGCCTCTGTACTGTGCTATTGCAGTAACAACTGTAGCACTTTTGCAATGCACTTGTTTTTGAGAGTGTTGACATTGCCACATCTTTTAAACAATGTATTTACTTTAGGGAAACTATGCCATTCTGGGAAAATTTGAAAATCTTAATTAATTAAAATAATCTCATTAGATTTTATTTTTGCTGTAGCCCATTTGACATTAAACATAATCTTATTTGGCTGAAATAGTTGCCTACATTACTTATTCAATTTCCATTGATATCTAACTTTGGAGAAGATCATGTCATACTGCTTTATTTTGGTGAGGCCCAGCACGCCTACGTCAATCTTTGTTTTCTCATCAGGTCAGCCATTCTGTGTTCATAGACTGAATCCCTAACATGGCTTTGTTCCTCTTGAGATCAGTCCCTGTTGTTTATGAACACTTTTTGACAGGCCCGCCGGCAACTCGGTAATGGCATTATGCTCATATTTTAAGAAGACATATGTTTTCAGTGTGCATTACGTTACATTTTTCCCCATCGCTTTCCATCTTTGGCTAGTTAGTGTGGCCCCTAGACCTATTCATCAGAAAACCAGCCTGGTTGGGGGAGACTTACCCAGCAAGGCCTGCTTCTTGATATAAGCATGCTGGAATTTATTGTTTTCAGTAAACATGCATTATATGATAAGCTGTCTTTGTATTACACACTGCCAGTTGCCATAGGAACATAAAAGGGTTTTCATAACACTTCAAAGGCTCCCTTAGGCATGATGGGTCTCAATTGACCCCTATCACATATTGATTTGAAGACCTACTCAGTGTTTCTTGGGATTTAGGTACAAGACAAAATGTCCATTCTTATAGGCCCAGCGAGCATGCTGGGTAATCAGAAACGTTGTGGGGATCCATAGCAAATTATAATACACCGCAACAGGTTTTACAGGCATGTCCCTTGTGTGTACAAGGTGATTAAAATTCAATGCAGAAAGGAGCTTAGGGGGCTACAAGGAGGAAAAGACTAGAGGAAGAAGGTGTAAAACGCTGTCTGACTGTGCGTCCTCTCTTGTTACCGGAAGTCCTTGTCCACCAGACATCCACTCTCTCATACACACGGCTGTGTCTGACAAGAAAATATAAAGTGTTTGTGATGGAGAGTTGGGGATTATTGCATGCAGCTGGCGGCTGTCACAGTAAGACACTTAGCCCCTCACCGTTTATCTTACAGCTTTCATATACTACATCCCCAAGTTCCTCATTTTTGCCTTTCCACACCTGTAAGTCTCCTCTGTAAATCCTGTTCCATTTTTTGTTGGTCTAAAGGGGTCAGTACGCTTTAAAGAAAGTGTTTATAGGATCACCATACACTGTCTGAAACCCCCTCCCTCCAATACCTTTCCAATGTAGGAATTGGGGTGGATTGCATCTGACATTAGATTCGGACATGTCGTACGAGCTGCTTCGTTTCAAGCATAACTCTCAGGTTCTGAGCTCAAGACAAGCAGCAGCTGTTTTCAGTATGAGGGAATAGAAGGTTTTAATAACTACTCTGTAATTTGAAGTTGCTGCTCTGATGACTCATTGGCCCTATCTCTTCATTTGTTTGGACCATTTTTAATACAAACTGTGTTTTAGCTTCCATCACTTACCCAGCGATGAGGAAATGATTGGATTCGAATTTTAACTGATAACAGCCAAAAATGCTCTTTGCCATCCAGGCCTATACCCTCACTAGTGATTGATACAGCCTATTGTAGTATCTTTGCTAAGTTAATTATCTATGCAAATAGGGGGGAAATGATTAAGCGCCTGGATCCTAATTCTGATGTGGGCTGCCCCTGCTTGCATGCTGCTGACAGACATGGTCTTTTCCTCTGGTTGTGTAGCAGCCAGGCAACAACCACAGCCATCACATTTGCATCTCCACCCAACCTCTGCTTGTACCACTGCCCACTTTAACTAGGCTGTGCACTTCATCACCAAGCAAACAGTGTGAGTTTGTCATTTTGAATTCAATGAAAATCATTGCTGTTAAAAAGATTGCGTGGTCGATTTTTCACACAAAGAGAAAAGTGGGAAGAAAGGGGAATTTAGGAGGCAGAAAAGAGAGAAAACTGGATGCCCCTCGGGACCGATGGCTATCTCTCCGCTGATAAGAGAGCGAGTGCCTAAAAGGCTGGCTTTTCTTCCCACAGCTTTTTGTACCTCCCCTAGAGCAACTTGAGTCCAATTGTTTAGGATTATAGAAGCTTCTCCCTCCGGCATAGAAAGGTGGATCTGTGCAGGTGGACATGAGGTGATGTAACACTGCCTTGGAGTCACTGGGGAAACCTCATGGAAACAGACATTAACCATAGAGGACATTCAGACGGGTGTTTCCCAAATGTTCCATCATGACTTTATTATTAGCTCAGGAAGTGAATCCTCAGTACAACATTTAATAATCTCCTTGACTTCCCGATATTTGTGAAATGTCTTCAATCCTTTGGATGACTTGTAGGCATAGTGATGTAAGTTGTAAGATGTAAGTTTTTCATCTTAACAAGCGAAGCATAAATTGTGAATGAAATAATTGTGGTTCACTGGATGTATCATAAAGGAATAGTCCACCCAGACTGTGTCTCATTGTCTGCATCTGTGTCTGTGTGTGTGTGTGTGTGTGTGTGTGGGGGGGGGGCGTGTCCATGAAATCTCAAGGGCCTTTCTTTTTGGGGAACATTTGAGCTTAGTCAGGGGTCATGTCGTTGAGTCACTGGAGGCTGTTTTTCTCTTCTTACCCAATATCTTTACAGGCAGTAGTCCCATCACTAATGCATTTTTCATGCCCTATATCTTATCTCACTCTGTATTTAGTCACTGAATCATCAGCAGCCTTGGAATAAGTTAGCAATATTGAGGATGGACAAACATAGGCTCCCCTATGTAACTTCCTGTGGGTGGCAGATTCCTTTGAAACGGGAGGGTGGATATTATAGAAATGTGTCATTGTCTCCGTTCTTGATAAAAAGGGAAAGTGTCATACTTTCTCTTCTCGGACAAAGAATTTGTCATTTTTACCAGTGTCTAGTCACTCTGGACCTAGATTGCTTCATGGTTTGAAGGCAGAGTACTGCATACAGAGATACAGCAGCAAAACAGTACAGGTCACTGGTATCAATCTTTAAAAAACAAAATGAAACCATTTAACCCCTTCCTCTATTTGTTTATAATATCATGATACTTGTTTAAATGTTAAGGCTAAATTCATAAATCGTCAATAATAAGATATTTGTATATTGGCTTATAATGATTTTATAGTGTTTAAAAGTTTTTTTAGCTGTTAAACACGTCGAAATTGTTCACAAGTGGCTTTTAAAACTTTGCATATATGCTTTTAAAAGTATTTAAGACAAGTCATTAGATATGATTACAACTTGTTATTAAGCATTCTATAACTAGGGTTAGTTATAGAATGCTTAATAACAAGTTGTAATCATATCTAATGACTGTAGGGTGTGTAGGGTTACACAACAAGTGATGTTAAAGTTTTTACACTAATTAACACTATCTATTCATTGCTTATGTACTGGTTATAAATGCCAACTAGTGTTACCAGTTAAACTTGCTCACATTTTATTGCTGTTATCCTTTAACATATAATTATATCCTATAATTATCATGTGATGTTTTAACATAAAAAATAGCCAAGTTCAGGGATCGGTTTCTTGACAAAGTTGGATTGTGGCCGTCTTCGGCTGTATCTGCTTTTCCTCTGAGAAGCTTTGCTGACAAGGCAGGAGTATGGTATGCTGAGTTGCTTCTGCCCCTCGCCCTTTGCCCATATGTTTTGTATTACGCACTAGGAGGTGCCATGCTCAACAGCTCGCTGATGGGAGGGGACAAAGCAGGCCTCTTCGGCCCAAATGACGCATGACATGGTGCTGCGCCCCGGACCCTTATTTATGGCTTCCCATGTCAGCGAAGGCTTGGTCCCCTGGGGAGCCCCACTGCCATTACCCGCTAACTTAGCTCAGCCAGCCTTCAGTGCTCATCTCAGGCCTGGGAGACCCACGAAAGAATACACACACTATCCACTGTAAGAATTATGATCACCATAACGTGGCAGCATTCACACAGAATTCAAAAATCAAATATATTTCCTCACAGAGAAGTTTATTTAGCTGTACAACATTCACAGTTGCTACACTGTTTCACAAGAGGTGAAGTGGCCCGTATGAAGTGCTACTTCAGAAGAATTAACGTCATGTCGCGCTACAGCTAGACCACTGACACACACACTGCCTTATTCATCAATGCCTCTGATGTGGGAGAGGATGTGAAATCTGGAGAGAGAGTGAGGAAGATATTTGGTGAGAGGATCTGAATACATTTTCTCTGTAGTTACTCAAGTATCCATGTACATATCACACCGCATTAACAAATAAGATGCATACCCTGCCAGCACTCATGCACACACAGGTGTTCTCCCTGAGCTAACCGGGAATATTCCAGTGATCCCTGTCCAGAGTTTTGATGTGGGTAGAAGGAAAATAAAAAGAATTTAGAGAAAACGAAAGCCAAGGAATGAGAAGAAGCTTGAGAGCAGATGACAGAAGGAAAAATGAGTAGGGAAAATCTAACACCTAACATAACATAACATTTAAAAGAATTGAATACACAGCAGAGAAAGATGTGGCGTAATGGCATGTTAGTGACAACAGGGTTAACACAGGACAAAAAGATGGCTGGGGTTTTCTCTTCCCTGGTATCTCATGTTTCTTTCTGCTTTGGGGACTGAGTGCAAAAAGAGGGAGCACTGTCAAGGTTTTATGTGGTCTTTTGAAAACGGAACAAGCGCTCTCCTGAACAATATATCCAGCTTCAGCTTCTCTGACAAGAGGGTACTCATTTTTCCAAATTCCCAGGTTCCTGACTATAAAACACCCTGTTTGAAATCCACTCTGGTCATTGTTTAGTCTGGTGGTAGTCCCTTAGATCATCTTCATTAGCAGCTGTCCTGCATCTCCTTCATGTTCCGAGTCTCCCCCGACTCACAGCAGCTCAGAACCAGCCACCCAAAGTTAATTAGACTCTTTCTAGCATTACTAAGACAGTGTGTTGTAGCAGAATAAGAGGATGAATGGTGATTGTACAATTGAGGAATCAAAAGTGAACAGTTTGGGTTACAGTCCATCCACCCCAGCATCATCTTGAGTTCTAAGAAGAAACATTTTATCAAACAATACTGTGATTTCTGTTTATCAGTGGTACTAAGTAGACTAGAGATGGGATCACACTAGCGAAGCCAAATCGGGCCAGTGGCATAAAGCGTTAAGTTCCCTACTTTCTATCGCCCCCTATTTTCGCCGCTCTTGCTCACACCCATCTTCAAACTTGGCCTTCATTTTGAATGTGAACTACACATCTGTAAAGTTTCAGTACTGTATATTGCGCAGTTGTGATGCAGACAGACAGACATATAAACACCTGGCAAATTACTCAAAACTGCCTCTGTGGTAGTCCCCACTACAGTAGTTGTCTCTAGGACCACATTTTGCCATTATGACACACACACCCACTCACAAGGTGAAAACAATACCAGTGTCGCTGTCGCAGCTGGTAACAAAGGCATTGCCATCCTCATACGCACCCAACAACAGTGTCCACTGACTTTGCAGGTGGAGTAGGCCTGCATGACAGCACACAACTGAGACTTTAAACTTTGTCTCTTTAATTATTTGTTTTTACACATGGCCACTTGAGTTGTTGAGGGATGGTTTCCAGTACTGCCAAAGACCTTGTCTAAAAACTTTGTCTGAATAAGAAACCAAATATTCCCTCTCTCCTGTCTCTTGCTCTCTTAGATAATGTAGACATCCAAACACATGACTTAGACAATAACGCAGGATCAAAGCAAAGATGGGATGCTCTCACTAATGCTCTTGACCTGGATTTAAGATTAGAGAAGAACTAAAGTCGTCCAGCTGGACTGTCCAGAGCCGGAGAAAGCCCTGGGAGTCTGGATCTGCTTGGTAAAGAGGGAAATACCACACTGTACTACTGAGACTGGGTCATTGGGTTAAACCTTAAGCTGTTGTCTACGCTTTCATCTGTCCTCCAGCAGAGCAGAGGCAGGATCTGATAAAGCCAAGAGAACATGCAAACTAGGCTAACGTTTCTCTTTCTTCTACTGCTCTTAAGATTCAGAGTAGGAGGAGAGAAATAGATGCAAGTATGTGAGAGTGAATTATGTGCTGGTGGTCTTCACCTCATTAGGACCTCCCTGGTGTCTTTGATGGCTGCTAAGGGCCAGAGGGTGAATTGTTGGAGATCGAAGGATTGAAGCCTCCCATCCCCTACTCTCTCCTCTTTCTTTCCCACCCAGCATTTCATTTTTTCTGCTTCTTTTCCAGCCTTACCTTCTACTGTCACTTCCCCTTTATTTTTTTTTTTACACCTTTTCTCCTCAGCCAGCCTCCCATTCCCCAAAATGTCTTCATCAGTGAGAGCTGACACAGGGGTCTGATTTGTCAGGGTCAGCGTGATCCAACGATCCATCAGATCCATCTGACCGTTGCCAGGGTCTCCTGGGGGACTGGGCCTTTGTTTGACTAAGCCGCTGACGGAAGCGAAGCCTCTGTCGGTGAAGCCATTAAGAACGCAGCAGGCCCAGAAAAATGAGCCGCTCTTGTCACTCCACATCAGGAGCTCGGCCACGGTCACAGATCCTCCTCAGACGCAATCACGTTCGACCACTGTTTGTCCAAGCCTTTGAACTAGGGACAGCTAGATAGATAGATGAATGTGTGAAGTGGCTGTGGGGCGCTTCAGCTTGGCTCCCAGTCTTGGATTGATGGAGAGTGCTGGGTTGTTATCTAAAGTTGGGGCGAGGAAAGGATAGGTGAAGAGGGAGTGATGAGGTTGACTTCAGTACTTGTTCCATAGGATATTTAAGAGGCAGTGTTGGTATGGGCATGCTGTCATAGATACTGGTGAGAAGATGAAAAATGATCCAGGAACTACACTGAGTTTGAGTCTTGACGATTGCTGGGTAAAAACAGCATAATGCTGTTCTCATTACAAGGTATTTTACCTAGAATGTGTGCTTGACAATGAGCTGCGTTGCGGCAAAAGGTTACATTTTGCTGAAGATTTTGTTGTTGGAGCACCCTGCGTCGCCAATGCAGTGGTCTCATTTTTTAGACGCAGTGCTAATGTTGGTTTGAACACAGCCTTAAGCTACCACTATACTCCATCAGAAATACTTGGCAGATGGTCAAACAGCTTATTTTTTTACTCTTTACAGAACTTTTTCTATCGTGTTCAAACAAGTGCAACACTATGAATGCATTCCAGGAGAAACTGTCTGAAAACCTATAATCGTTAAAACATCTTCAGACGTGGTAAGACGACACGTAGAACAAACTAGTTTATTTCTAGCTTAATTCAGCCCTCAGATTTGGTGAAGCCCTTAGTGGGCAATTCACTTTTTTTTCAGTTTTAAGCATACATTTTCAAAAGCCTCCGCCATTCGATTCCTCCCCCCATTTGTGAATGACTCAGCATCCTCTCTGGACATTGTCTCCTAACCCACCCCTTACTCTCTCTTTGTTCCATGACAGAGATGGAACACCTCTACCTTGCGTGTCTCGGCCTTAGACTAAACACTCTGGTGTTGATGCATCAGTGTAGCGGCTGCCTCTAACGATGGCCAACTTATCTCATTAGAAAAATAATGATTTCACTGGCTGCCATTCCCACAGGCCAGTATTTGTCTTAAGCTCTGCCTTTCGCTGAGCTGCTGGGCCCAGGGATTGGGTGCCACGGCCTTCATGCCTGCCTGTCGTATATCAGCAGTGCTGCCACCGTCAAGCCCCTGATTTATGGCTGTTTATCTCCAGTCACCACCCCCTCCACCACCCTTTCAACAGATGGGCTCTATCTATTTACTCAGGGAGAGAAAGATCCCAAACCTAATAAATACAACAAACAATAGGTAATCATGGGGAAGTTGGTTGTGATTACAATTTATTGGTCCCCAGATAAAATGGAGATTGAATTGTCCCTGTTGATTATCAGGTGTGACCTGATCATGTGTCCTAGATTAATCTGGCTGTGTTAGGTTTCCCTTTTTATCTTAATTATCTTTTAGCTTCAGTATGTGTGGACAGTCTGTCATTTTGAGATGACGCGATTATATATAAAAAAAAACGGTTATACCAAGAGTCCCCTGATATGATTTATATTTATTAACAGTGTAATTATGAAAACATTCCTTCAGCTGTCATGTTCTACAGGGTTGTCACCTTAAATCTCTGCAAGTATATTCAAGCTCTAAATCTCACTGGCTGTCAGATCTTCCCAGAGAAAAAAAAAAACTCATTGCACCATAAATTGTCTGTTACAAACTTAGAGGGGCTCCAGTTGATTTCTGAGTCTCTGGAGAAAGGACCAATTTTTCAAACCAGTCCTACTATATTGTTGCATGTTTTTTAGTACCTATAAGCATTACTTTTTTGTTTTTGTTTTCTTAATTTGATGGATACAAACCAGATTTTGACCCTTGCACCTGTCGGTCATAAATTATGATTCCTTGTTTATGTTACTCATAATCTGAAGTTAAACATTTTTTTAATTATTTCGGATGCAAGCACACAGATAATAGTGTATAGCATCCTCCTCTACATATTGCATTCCATAGAGACACATCGATATGCAGTGGGATTTATATTTTCTCAGGATTAAAGCGTGATAAATGTTTCCACTCAGTGCATATTAACTTGAATACAGACCATTATTCACATGGAGAACAGCTGTGTTTGTCTGAGAGTATCAAAAAATGTCTCCCATTCAGATATTCTTGTGGGGAGAATTTAATTTGTCAGCACCACGTAGCAGATACTGTATTACTAATAAAAATAAAGTACTGATTGACGTTGGTGGGCTCCATAATGAGGTAAACTCAGCCAGTCATCACATCTCACTCATCTACGGAGCAGAGCCACGTATGCCTTATCTCGCCCCTGATCAACCAGTCGTAGAGTGTAAAGGCTAGGTCTGACCACTGTAGCTCCAGATGTCTGTAAATCAATAAAGTGGAGCTTTAAGCTTAAGTTTTGTTTTGTAGTTTTTCTTTTTCAACAGTAATGTTCACTTTATATTTAGCAGTATTTATCAGTACTTTTATTACTAATGCATTATTTATTATGTAGATAGACGATACAGTATGTTTAAGAACTACTGTTGGAGGATTCAACATCTTCAGCATCAGAATGTTTCAGCCTGTGTTGCAATTAATAGAAATCGGTAGCCAGATAAAATTACTACTAAATCTACAATAATGATGGAGTTCATTTCAACATGACTAACTAAAACAAATCTGCGATATGAAATGTGAAAACAACATGCAGACAAACCATTTTCATGCACATACATTAGACACCTAAGCAATTAACTTTGCTGGATATTCGTCCTGACTCACTCATTCTTACATGCAAACTGATATGGGTCCAGCCGCCGTTTCCATAAATGTTTCCATAATTAATTGTCTCCCATTTGAAAGCACATTAACAAGACAGTTGTAAGCACACAATTGCTTGTTGGTGGTGCCTTTTTCAAGGACAATTCATACCTTGTTAAACAGCATGATAACACAATAACAGATGTAGTTATTGCACATACTACTGAATGAGAAATATACTGTATTTGAACTCATTGATGGTTGGTATGGAAGTAAGCGGTCTACACTGCTAGTCCCAGTAGTGTCAGTTCTGCTGGGAGATATATTCCCCAGCTACCCCCTCTGCTCCAACACTGAGAAACAGAGGGGCAAACACATCTGGAGCCAATCTTTAGGATGGAGGAAGGATCTGTGCAAGGATCGGACCTGCATTCTGGTTAGGATCAGATCAACCAGTTCACTCTTAAGACAGCTCTTTTCTAGAAGTGGTCCACAAATGGTTTCTGCTTGTGACATTAATTGTTTTTTTTGGCGACGACGATTCAGCTCAGTGGTTGTTTAAGTGTCACCGCAGGCATCGATCAACACTTGTAAGTTACAGCGTTACGATGCAAATGTCAAGAAAATGTCACTAAAACACCTCTGCCTCTCAGGTTTCATTTGCTATTTTGTTTATCTCCCAGTCCCACTTCACATAGCGTGTGTGTCAGTCTACACTGCACCTCTGGACTCCCACACGTGTTGTGTATATTATGATATCAGGCCGGACCCTCCTCACATCACCAGCAGCCTCTCTCGCTGGCACAGAAAGGCGGGCGATGAGCAGGAAGGAAATGACATCATGGTGTTTCTGATGAAGGCTTGACACAAGGCACCAGTGAACTATTTAGGCTGCATAGTGTACATTCATGGAGTTAAAGATAGGATATCGTTTTTTTAATGGCATGGCATTAGATTGCTACACATGGCTGGTTGTGATTATGAACTAAATGTGGCACAAACCGTAAATTCAAAGCTATTCCCTCGATACTGTGAGGCCGAGAAGTGTAATATTGCACTAAAAGCTTCCTTTCTCAATTGAACATAATTAAGTCATTACACAATTAACAATACAAATGTTACACACACTTGTTTATTTTCACTTATTTAGTGTGGGTTATGGGCTACATGAATGAGATTCTGCATGTTGTTACCATTTAGATTTATAGGTTTTTCAGATCTGCTGCTATTTGTTTAGCTGTGGTCAGAGAGAATACAGATGTCACTCAGATTGACTTAGGGAAAATGCAGACCAGCCAAAACATAAAGTGGAAATGTTAACCCAATAACGCTAGATAAACAGTCAGCAGAGAGGAGCCAAAGACAACAGAGAGCGAAGGGAAAGTGTCCTGCTGGCATCAGGTTTCCCAGAGTAAGTGTTATGTGAAAAGCAGCTGAAGGGTGACACTCACTCTCCTCCCACCCAATCTCCCTCCTCCCTCACTCACTCAACCATCTGTTGTTCCCTCTCTTCTCAGGCTGCTCTAAGTGCCTTGAAACAGCTGTCGGAGCAGGGACTGGACCCGGTGGACGGCCCCATCAAGGTACGGTCGGACACGGATCACGCCAAATGCACAGACAGACGCTCCACGCTCACTCAGTGTTGGATGTTTAATCAATCGGCCAATCAGGGTGGACAAATGCTTGTCTAGTGAGGAGCCAGATGTGCGTGTGTGTGCCAATCTGGCCTTTTGCAAATCTTCAGCGCTGCAGGCTGGCCCATCATCAGCTCCCTTCCCACACACACACGTCCAACATTTCCGCTCAACATTTGTCTTCCATAGGAAAGCAACAGTAGGCGTCTCAATTTACATGCACTACACTCCTGTCAGTGTTCAATACTTTGCATGATGGCTATCACCAAGTCTCAGTCATGGCAGAAAAGAGGGCTTTCTCCACGTACCTCGCCTCCACGACGAGGAAGGGAGGGAAGGAAGAAGGAAGGACGACAGCGGAGAATGAAGTAGAAACACTGGTGGGGGGGGTTTGGAAACCAGGGAAGAAATCACTGTCAAGCATTTCTGGAGTATTTTCATAATAGGTGTGCCCTGGGAAAAAAAAAAAGTTTAAGCAGGGTTGTTTTCTTGCAGCCCTGTGTCTCCTTTAGAGAGAAAGAGGAAAGGAACAAAGAGAGGAAAGACAACCGCAACGTTTTAACAACTTCATTTACGTCATCGTCACAGGAGAGGGACAAATATGGCAGCAATTACACTTTGAGCAGTTAATCACTCATATCTTGCTTCGGTATTTCCCCCCTCGGTCTCTAAAAGTTATTAAGTCACCCATACTTTGCTGTTAACACATTTTTGGTCATCAGGCTTCAGATGATCGCAATTATCAACATAAAAATGCATCTTTTACCTCTAAATCAGCTGCTTTCCTTTTCTCTGCACCCCCACACATGAATCTGTCTTTAAAGTCCTTTATGATAAACAAACAAACACAGAACAGGAGCCAGTTAGTGTGAAACAGATTGAGGTCAAGGACTTCTGTAGTGTTTTCGAGTAACAGTGGCAGAACTTTCGGTTTCTTTAAAAGTTTTCTTTTACAAAAATCACTTATCGCTTCAGAATTACTCATTAAATCCTGGGATCTCCCGTAGAACAAATTACCAACAGCAGTACAGATTATTAGCAACGTTGCTCGAGTTCTGGGACAAAATCTGCCCTAACACGGTTTTATTTGTCTTTTCAGACCAGTGAACCATGTGGGAGGGAGGACGGACATTAAACAGACTAACTCAGGCACCACCACTCAGGTCTGCAAGGATTCAAAGGCTTTCGTCTAGGAGCTGACAACCCTGAACCCCTCCTTTGGCATACACCCCCCCTACCCTGATATCCCACAACCTACAACCCACATTGTCCCCACTACCCACAATTCCCCCACCCTCTTTGCCCCCCTTCCCCACGACTGCCACTGTATCCTGCAAAACCTGTCAACATGCAATAGGGTGGATGTGCACCGAGAAATGACCGACTAAAACACCATTACCTGAGTCTATGTGAAGACAACGCTATGTTAACGTGTTTATTGATGATTTCAGTCAAAATTTATAGGACAAAAAAATAAATAAATGAAACACAAACTAATGAGATAAATGCATGGTACTGTATGAAATCAAGGGAAATCCAAAGTGATACACTGCATAGACAATTTTCCCTTTGGATAAATGTCTGTTGGTATGGTTAAAACAAATATGTACATCATGCCATTGCAACACAAAAGAAACATTTTGGGGGAGAAACCAACTTGCGTACAGTAGCTTATTTTTTCTGGGGGTAATATATTTCCGGTCTTTTTTTATTATTTTATTTTATTAATCTAACAATGCTTGAGTACTGTATTTAAAATTAACCAATGCCAGTGCTGTGAAAGTTGTAGTTGTTGTCTTCATATATAGTCACCCAGCTTACCTTGTATGCTGACATAAAAAAAAAAAAAAGAGTTCATCTATCTATATGGATGTGTATGACTTGCAAGAGTATCATATTCCGAAAAATAACACAGAAAAGTTTTTTTCATGTGGACAAAAAGGACAAAACTGGTGTTAGCAGTAATCAGTAGAAGTGTTGACCACCCAGGAGGGAAGGTCGGACTAACCTTTACTTCCTGAAGGGTCTAACTTTCCCATTTAACATGACCCCACACTGGCATAGCATCACTGGAGCATCACCTGACCAACAGTGGAGGCAAAGGGACCACCACAGTTGTACTTTTTATCCAGAGAAAGAGGCCGTTGGCTAGTATTTGTGCATATTCTCCAATGCCAGTAAACGTTTAAGTCCAAACTCCAAAGAGTTTTGTACGGGCGTGACTGCATGTCATCCAGTGAATGAAAAGTCCAGTGATTTTGTGTCAGTGGATCGTCCCCCCTCTCCCCCCACAGTTTTGTCGATCACATCTACACCCATTGTGTGTGTTGTATTGACCCGCCAAGGCATCAACTGGGTGCTTTTAATGCCTGCATTCTGTCTGGAGTGCATCTTTTGAGCGGAGAGAGCCTGCGTCCAATTCGCAGACTCCCTCCCCTAAAGGCCACTTTGAGTCACTTTGTTCACTGACATTGAGGACGTGTCTTCTTCTTCGCTGTGAGTACAATGTGTAATAAGGCTGTGTCTGTTACTGAAATGCAGTAAAAACACCTCAGTTCATGTGGAAAAAAAAAATCTGTTTCTTTGTGTCTTATTTTCTCTTCCTAACAAGTGTAAACACACCATCTTGCTCCAACTGCGATTAGCACTGTTTACTAATTATATTTACTTTTTCACACATTTACTAAATGCATAAGCTGGAACCCAAATTACATTCAAGTAATTGAAAATGAGAAACAGGGTGATCTTCACTTAATGCCTATTTACTGTTTTTCTGGTTCTTTTCACACACATCTAATGGGCTACAGCAGTAGATAATGTTCGCTCAGTTGTCATAAAGGTTTACTCATGCACGTGATGTGTTTAAAAGCTCTGGAAAAAGCTAGTAAGTGGACCTTGGGTTAAGATCATTCTGAGAAACCACTAACCCTAAGGTCAAAAATGAGCTTTCAATCCAAAGGCAGTTGGGAAAAGGTTTTCTTCACAAAGCCCTTCCATAGCTCATACTTCTCAGAAATCACTAACATTTTATTCAAGTGAGTCTTCACAAGAAACAAAGTACTTCTCAAATAATTATTTACAAGCAATCTCAAAGAGAAAAAGACTGTAAATTGTCCTCATAAATAACATGCATTGTATTGTTTATCTCTTAAATGCCTATGCTACTGCATTCATTAGTCTTATGGACTAATAAAATGTAATAAGCACAACAAATTGGGTAGTTGTGTTCCAAAAATAGTATGTTGTTATTCCAACTCTCTTCATAACTTACTGCTTTTTCTAATGCTGAAGCATATGGTATATATGAGTTTATAAATCATCTACTGACTCTCCAAGCACAAGATTTATCTGCAACCCGAGCTCACCATGGTTTCTCATCTCTCAGTAGTATCATAAAGTATCCTTTATCTTTAAGGATAAGTCTGGGGATTTTCTATATTTTTTCTACTGTCAACAATTTCTGTCAAAAGACCAAAACCAATATTGCATTAATCCTTCGGACAATACTTTGACTTTTTTACTGTGTCTGTGGCTCTCAGCCTACGCCTGCTGATTCCTATAGATAATGACAGTGTTGTTTTTTTTTGACTTGCCCGTGTTAATCATAATAAGGAACATTTCACCCATATATATATATATATATATATATATATATCGACTTAGGCTACACAGACAATACTTCAATTCATTGTTTATTGTTAATTCATTGGTTTTGGTCTTTTCTTGGGATTTGTTGACAATAAGAAAAATTGAGAACATTACCAGACTCATTCTTTAAATACCTCTGCAACATTTCCTGGACAACCTGCTGGTTTACCAAGTTTCACAGTTTAATATGTAGCCATGCTGTCGCAAATATCAAATGATTTTCTGAGGACACTGTTTCTGTTTCATGTTGTCCTTCACTCGTTCTATTTGAAGATCGAGCTTTACAAAAGTTGTAGTTATTCATTTGTAATGTCATGACATTCTGTTATTTACACTGGAAACAAATGTCATCCTGTAGTCAGTGAAGGGAAAAAAGCTGTTTGTGTTTTCCAAATAGAGACTCTTAATCTTTAACTTTATGACTCTCAGCTGGTCCCACAAGGATCGATTGTATGCACCTTATCTATCGCATGCTTGTGTTGCATCATTCCATCACTTTTACTTGCGTCCCTACAGGTACCTTTACCACCTTTGCTGTCCTCCAGCACGCAGGCCACCTCTGCACCTCCAAACCCACTCTGCTCTCTCTCATTAGCGAGATGAATGAGCGAACGGGACAGCGGCGGTCTAATTCAACCTCACTGACTAATGGTCTCAGCTGGCAGCTACATCTGCTAGCCATTGAGTAGCGCCAAGGCTGTTCACACACATTAGCAGCAGATCGCTATTCCAGAAGCTTGTTCAGGTAGTGGAAGAGCAGCTTGGGGGCCGCGTTAGAGCCAAGATGAATTGCTTTGCTCTGACCAGCCAATATGTGAAGTGAACCTTACTTGCCCAAAATAGAACAAAATCAATGGGGCTGTGGAGCTTGTTCGTGCCATGCAAAAGCAAATGCCAGAGTCATTGATTTTTCCATCTGAAAGATGCGCCATCAACCCCCTTGAAGTCCTCTAAATTAGAGCTGTATTAACAGGAGGAAAAAAAGATTGAGGGGAATCCTATAGATGGTGATCAATGTCCAAGAAATGACTCAAGCCAAAATCCTAATAGTTTTCTTTCTTGGGTGAGTCAAAAGCATTTTGGCGTGTGCTTAAATAAAGGGTTATTTCACACAATGAGGCTGTTTTGATATACATGTAGTCCTAACAGTAGCTGGAAGTGGATGCACTTGGTGCTGATTGCTTCTGTACACAGAGGGATTGAAACTGTCAGTACAACTCTCCCTCATATTAGAACTAATCTGCCACTGAGCAACTTTATCCAGCCCCGATTAGTCACGGCAGAGGAGCGCTGTGTGCTGAAGCCCTGACATCCCCGCGCTTCCCTGTAATGCACCGAGGAACTCACAGCGAGCAACTGAGAGTCTGGACGATGGCTGTATTCTCTGCCGCTGACCAAGAAATCAATTTGTTCTGTGGAGAGATGAGTGTCATATAGATGTGTCGAGGATCACTTCATTCCCAGACTCCATTTTGGAGATTTTCAAACATAGGTGTAATTTACAAGGGGGGTGGGTGGGGGCAGGGTTTACAACCCCCAATAATCAAAAATGGCCAGTGCAAGCCCCCCAAAAAACTATTATCATTTCCTTTACATAAATAAAGACATTTGCACCATAAATTGCAGAATGCAGAAAATGAAGTGTTTAATGTTCAAGATCTCTCCCCCAATGTTGAACCCAAAGTTACGCCCTTGTCTTCAAGGTAAAACTTTGTTCAGATCAGTGGATGATTTGAGTTCCAACATCTGAAACATTCAAGACAGATGAAGAAACCTACTTTGTTCTAGTGATCTGGTTTCGAAATGATAATGTTGTTAACTAACAAATGATAATGTTGTTAACTAACAAACATTTTTCTGTGTGGTCAGAGCTTTACTGGCTCTAACGAGCTTCTAGAAAACTCAGTTTTTGGTATTAAACACATACATGAATTGACATTTACAATCTCTAAACTGTGTTTTCTGTGTTATCCGTGTTTGAGTTCATTTGAATGACTCAAATGGCAGTGATGAGGGAGTTTATCAGTGTTTTAAAGGAACACGCCGACTTATTGGGAATTTAGCTTATTCACCGTAACCCCCAGAGTTAGACAAGTCCATACATATCCTTCTCATCTCAGTGCGTGCTGTAAGGCTGTCTGACGGCTCCAGCGGCATCAGGCCAGCACAGAACATGCAGATGAATGGTTCCAGCAATCCTACTGCTCCGAATAAGTGACAAAATAACACCAACATGTTCCTATTTACATGTTGTGATTTATAGAGTCACAGCGTGTACAAAAAACAACGTAACATGAGACGCAGCCGTCTTCTAACCGTAAACAAACTGGGAACTATATTCTCAGGCGGAAGAATATAGTACTTGGGCGGAGTGATATGCTCGCAGCAAGCCTGTCTACTTATTTTGTCACTTTTGTCACAATTGGGAGCAGTAGGCTAGTTGGAACCAGTTACCTGCAGGATCTGTGCTAGGCTAAGCTAATGCTGGAACCCGTCAGACAGCGTTACAGCACGCACGGAGATGAGAAGGGTATGTATCGACTTGTCTAACTCTGGGGGTTACGGTGAATAAGCTAAATTCCCAATAAGTCGGCGTGTTCCTTTAAGCCCCCAACGTCTCCTTCCAGGCAGCGCTGCCTGGAAGGCACTAGGATTAGGCAATGGTTAGGAAATGAGTCAGGGGAAATGCAACGCTACCAAGACACGGCCGAGCGACGTTTAGAGGTGCACGTCAGGCTACGGCGTAGCGTCCGGCGTAGACACAGAGGGGTCTGCGGGGGTACGCTGTCGATTCTACGCAGAAGCATAAAAAGGCCTTAAAGGTAGGGTGACCAGATTTCCGGGAGCTGAAACCGGGATACTTTGCGCGTGACCTAGTGCTTGTGCACGCGCACACGCTTTTTAACGTGAACATGTGCCAGCCGAGGTCAGACATAGACAGTAACTTCATTATTTTGATCATAGGCTCCTCATCTAATAATTATTTTTTTTATTTTTTTTTTCGGTAAAATTAACAAAATTGCAGCAACAGCCTTTTTCAGTTCAGAATGAGATTTATGTTGAGACTTTTCTAAAAAAGATTTTTGAAGTGTTATTTGTTCCAATAACACCAAAAGAATTAAAATTATTGAAAATTTTGAGCATTAAACACTTCATTTCCTGCATTCTGGTGAATTTTTATGCACCTATTTCTACCTTTTTCTGAATCAATGTATGCTGCAAATATCGTTATGTAAAGAGAAAAATAGATTACAATCCAAATATAAAAACATAATGGAATATATTGAAGTAAGGCTAACAGGCATTAAGTATTGCTTTCAAATATGTATTCTCCTTTGGATGGACTTTTCTAATTATAGCTGAGTCAGCACACATGTAGCCTAGGCATCATTTACTCCTCCCTCCTGTTTTGCTCTTTTGTTGTTAATGTAGGCCTATAAATAAACCCCTGGACTGTAATATTTCAGATGTGTTTGAGCAATGTCCAAAACTTTGTGCACATTCAAAATACAGTATATCTGTGTTCTCTGTGATTTGGAGGAGTCGTGATTTTGAGAAAAATAAAATTATAACAGGCTATTACAAGAATAAAGTCACTATTTCAGAAATCTACCTGCACCATAGTCTGGTTTTACGTGATTGCTGTAGCTCTCAGACCTTCTGACAGACACAGAGCCCTGTTTGGGTGTCTGAATGAGACAAAGAGTTTAGCTAGGGAAGTGGCCGCTCTACATCGGAGGTGGAAAACCGAATCTACTGCAGAAATACACGGAGCACAAACGCAACACATCTACCGCAGCATGTCGACAGCAGAGCGCATCCGTTATAACCTGAGACTGCGCTGCATTTTACAGAGAGAGTGGACACTAAGAGACGCACAGGTCTTCTTCAGAGCTCCGTGTGGTTGAGTCTGAACAATAGACTGTAAACATCACGTCACAGGAACTTCAAACTAAATCATTAGTATTGCGCTCCTTAACTTTGTGTTGATGGCATCAATGTATTACCCTGATTTGGCTAGGATTCCTCCGAAAACTTCACCCGGCTTTCACAGCTTTTCCTCCACGTAGAGACGGTTGCTAGGTGATAGCAACAAACACAACATGGTCGGACCCTGCATGTAGCTGCCCGTTCTATTCGCCTCGGAAAAATAATCTGGAAAAAGTTACATTTGGGACTACAATCAAAACATTCGGGGCTCAAGCCCCAGCAAAATCATCTGACGCCGCTCCTCCTAAAACCGGGACATGTTAGCGTCCCGACAGGCTTTTGTCGGGACTCGGGACATTAACTTCAAAATCGGGACTGTCCCGGTCAAACCGGGACGTATGCTCACCCTACTTAAAGGTCGCAGCGCTGCCTGGAAGGAGACGCTGGGGCGGGGGCTTAAAACACCATCGAGTGATGAGAGAAGGTCTGGGACAGCATTTGAAAAGCTTTGAAGACATGGCTGTTTGTCTGACCCAGATTTAGATGTACAAAGTTCAGTTCAAGTACCAAGTTTGTTTTTTTTCATTTCATTTATTCATTCAACTTCAAATAATTGTATTGTTCATTCAAATGCAGTTTGTTTTCCCCAGAGTTTAGGAGACTTCTGCACACAAACAGAAAGACGTGTCTGGAGAAGAAATTTGAATCATGTGATTGTTTTCATTTTCTTGGCCTAAAAATAATCGATCGTAACAAGGTAGCCTAATTTAACTTTTTTTTTTTTTTTTGTTGAAAACAATATGAGACACCAATTACTATTGCTACCAGAGTGTTTTTAAATAAAGTAGGGGATCTTTAGGGATCCCAAGTCTGAAAATTATTATTATATATATATACAGTCTGTTCTGTTTTTTTAAGCTCAACAACCACCTTAGGTCACTAAGATCCCCAAATTATCTGACAAATGCCAAAGACATGTCCTCAAAGGCAGCTACAGCCATGTACAAAGAACTCAGCAGTTTGAGCATGTAAGTCTAAATCCAGCTCATGACATATTAATGTAATGGTGACACCAATTAGGACATTTTGCTTTTTTTCTCTTGCTTTCCTTTGGGTAAGTAAAAGGTCAGGGTCAGCTATTTAACAGCTCCAGTAGAAATGTCATTGTTGTTGCTCCTAGATGTCTCAGCAGGGCAGACTGTTGCCAAAACTGGGTTTTAACCCAGGTAGTAGTTGAGTGTTTTTGATAATGCATCATTTTTTTTTTTATTCAATATGAAGTTAAACAAAGACAAATATGTGACCCATTGCCAACCTTTCTGTAACATGACAGCTTTGCGCATCCTCTTAAACTTTTTAGTAATTGTCAATTTTTCAGACTCTTGTGTAAGCTTCATTTTGGTTGATCGCATCTGCTTGTACTGTACATACAGAATCTTTATAAAGGCAAATGGCTCTTGCCCTCTTTAGCCAACACCCATATCTAAAGGCTGCCTGACTCATTTTGTGGTACAATATGGGAGGGCAGTGATACCGATACCAGTCAAAAGAGTAGTCGTAAAGAGGAGAAAAGGCTGGGTGGGTGTCATTTTAACAATTCAGTTCAGAAGATCCTCTTTCCGGACTTTCTGGGGTGATTCACAGAATGCAGAATAACAGATACTAGCCACTACTTGTGTACGAGTGGTGGACATTTTTAGAGTGTGGGTGTAAAAACACTAAAGTTCAGAAGGAGAGTTTCCCCCTACCATTTTCAACTTATCGTTTTAGTTTTTCTTGCCAATTCAGGATGAGATTTCACAAGCCGACTAGCAGGTAATAATGACACACCATTTAATAATCTAAAATCACTTTTATTAATTTAAGTTAGGTAGAGACACTAAACATTGGAACCACATTTGCTCTGCTATGGAGCGCTCTTCAGAAAATAAAAACAAAAAAGGCTTATGTCATACTGTCAAAAAAAAAAAAAAAAAAAAAGGCAAAATTAAGAGGTAGAGAATTTAGGCTCATCACGGACTGAAGGGATGATACCTATTGGAATGTAGTTGAAATTCAATAACTCTTGATGTCCCAAAGGTATATAAAATATTCATACATCAAATATGGTGGAGACAGTCATTTTGGGATACTGGGGGTATTCACAACATTTAAACATTTACATTTTACTTTAACTGGACAAGGTGAACAATGGACAGGAGAGTTAATGTTACTTTGGAAAGAATAATGGAAAGCTAGTGTGTAATACATTTCCCTCAACCACACATCAGTGTTGGGACTGCGGTTCTGGAGTTAGGTCTGGATTTTTTTTACTTTTTTTATTTTATTTTTAAATATTGGTAACAGATAAATTTACAATATAAACACCACAGATCTTGAAAATAAAAAGACAAATTAAAATCTACCAAAGCAGTACATTCTGAATGTGTCACACATGCTAGTTTATCCCAGGACATGACTCCCTCATCCACTTTTCATTTGAGAGGTTCGTCAATACAGACCTGAAATAACTGGGCCATTAAAGAGACAATGTTGAGTCCCATTACACTGGCTGAAACTCCTGGGCCACAGTCTGGCCTTTAAAATGTCCCATTTGGAATGTGTAGACTTCATTATCAACATATATGCTACATGTCTAAATATTTAACAACAACATATGGAATATGGTAAACTTTGACATATTCATCTAGCTTTGTTTACAAGCTATAATCGAGCCTTATTAAGCTGCAAACCAATTTCCTGACTGCCTGAAGAAGGAAAAAAAAAAATAATAAAAGAGCCTCTGCATGGGGAGACCTTGGGTAGTTTGAAATGCATTGAACCTTCCTACACAGAATGCTGGCAGTGTAGAGAAAAATCTGAAATTACAGTGCATGTCTACAAAAATAAAATAAGTGAAAAACAAAATGTTACCGTTTGTACAGTAACATACTGTATATTTCCACAATTACACTAGATAAGGCTGGTGACTACATTACGTAAATAGTTAATTATAGGATAGCTTTTCTGTATGATTTCAAAAAACTAGTGACAGTATATAGATGTTGGTTTCTTTAAACAAACTTAAAAAAAACAAAGTCAAATAAATCCTTTGTGTAGTACACAGCTTTCTTTGTTCCAGAGGAACAATATGGTAAACCTTTGCATTTGCTTAATGCAAGTGCCCCAGTCTAGATTCAGTCTTTTCTTCCATCTTCCCCATTTTCATCCTCAGTGGTTGTTTCCTCATGCTTGCAGGTTTATGTGCCTCTGTTCGTGTTACAAACACCGCCCCCTAGATCCCATTCTTCGCATCATTGTTGTTCATGGCCTCCTTTCTCTGAGCTAGGAAGGGGTACATGCACTTGTCGGCGCCCAGGAACCGGTACATGCACACAATGGCCTCGAAGGGCAGGATGCTGCGGAGACAAAACAGAGATAGGATTAGACACAAGATACCCCTGTACGGTTACTCCGAGCCGAAGGAGTAATGAGGAGAAACTGAAATGAGGGGATGTATAGAAAGATAGGAGACCGCTCACCTTTTCATGAAGTTGACCATATAGACAATGCGAGGTGTACAGATCATGGGCTGGTCAGTTAGAATGGCCCTCATGGCCTGTTTCACACAGAACTCTGGCTTCAGGGGAGGCAGGAAAGGCTCAATCTCCTTCCTGAATGAAAATATAATATATATATTTACAAGCCCAAAATTCAGGGAACTTCAAATCTCATTTGCTAAAACTGGCTAAGATTTAAAAGTTTTTTTTTTTTTTCTCTTTTCTTAGTCAATCCATGAATTCAGCAATACTGGTTAAAAAGACTGAATAGTTGTTGCTCCAAAGTGGAGGGACAGTAAAGCCAAAGAAGGTGCCACCTGCTGACTGTAACCATCAAACAAAGTGGGACTATTACAGCAGCAAGAGTGGGGGGGTAGCCCAGGTGCACCTGTTGGGGAGGCTTTTCCCTGAGAAAGTCTTTGTTTAAGCAGAGCGCTGACCAATGGCATATAAGGGACTTTATAATAATACCTCGCCATCAGCTGCTGCTTTGATCTTCAAAAAAGTGTTTGTGAGGCAATTTTATTTGGTGAAAATTAGAGATAACAAACTCACCCCCAGCCAGGTGCAAGAAAGCTTTTATAAAAAAAAAAATAAATAAAAAAAAAACTGCGCACACAATTACACTGGCCAGTGTGTGTTGAAGCTCACCTTATCCTGACGCCTTTGAACATTCCCGTTTCGACCAGGTAAGGGCACACCAGAGTCATGTTGATGCCATCCTTCTCGGAGGCCTTCAGCTCATGGCTCAGTGACTCGTGGAACCCAATGGCACCGAATTTACTGGCGCAGTAATCCTGAGGGAGTAAAGAGAGAACAGGTTAGCCCTGTAAAACTCTGCCCCTGCTCGCACCCAGGGACCACAGACATTATCAAACATGCCCTATGGGCACAGAGGTCTCTCCTTGTCGTTAATGATACAACCACAAAAATCTGAGAGAGCCTGTCCGCTGTTCTACAGTTTCATTAGCATTCTTCTCCGGTGCAGCAGGAGACTGCTCGGCTTGGCGGGAAGGTTTTGATGTGGTTCGCCGTGGAAAAATAAATAAAGGCTTGGGCAAACACAAATGCATGTCGATAAACATGGGGAGGATAAAGAGATTTGACTGTGCCCACATGACAGACGAACGCTTTAGTTCCCTAAAATTAATGTGTACGTCTGAAATCACAGTTAAACATTTCCAGGAAGCATAATAGCTTAACAAAAACTGACTAAACTTCAAGTCCCTTTGAAGGGGGACTTAATCATTATGAATGACAGCTTGTACAACAAAAGCAAACATGCAGCTATAAAAACAAAAAAAGGCAAATGGAGTAGGAGTCCCCGTAGACCATCTGAAAATGACACCATTCTTAGCCAGGGGGATAAATGAGAACTCTGTGCTCGGAAATATCAAAATAAAACCTTCTAGGAGTGCTACCAATTTACTCCCACTGTGGTTATGGAGATAAAATGACTCCACTTAATATTTTAATATGCATTAAAATAACTGGGGGAGAAAAAAAAAAAAAAAAAAAAAATAGGGAGGAAAACCAAAACCTATCCATTGAAAGCTCCTGTGAGCTGAATACAGAGTGAGCACCAAGTTGTTCACAAAGCAGTGATGAAGATGTCTCTGTCCCTCGGGGAGCTGTCAGCTCATTCTGGCCCCGGGGCCAGAGCCCAATAGGGGCTCCACCCCCCCACTGCTGCAGATAGAGGAATCTATAAGAGGCTCCCCAATGCTCATCTGTGTCCCTTAATTTAACGGGTGGAGGGACAACGAGAGAAAGGGGGCCTAACCTCCCCCCGACGCAGTGTGCTAGCTGGCACGCTGAGGGCTTTGGAGAAAAGCACTGGTTTGGATGGTGGGAACGATGGGATGTGTATGTGTTGTTGTGTATGATACTAACCTCCACCCCAGCTGTGCTGAATAAACCCAGGGAGCTGGCAACTGTCACAATGTGACCATGATTCAGCTCCAACATCTTGGGGAGAAACGCCTTGGTGGTCTGGGGGAAGGACAGAAGGGCAAAAAAAAAAAAAAGGGGGGAAAGGAAGGTTAGTTCACTTGTGCAGTTTGTCTGTGCCAAAGTCCTTTGATCCTCTCTGTCTCCCTCTTATTGCCCCTCTCCATCTGCTTCCCCCTCTTCTCCATGGTGATGCAGAGAGGCGTCTGAATGAGAATTCATAACCCGCACACACAAAAAAAGAAATCAGACTGAGCACTGGAGGTGCAGCATTTGAAAGTATGAACATAATTAAGTTGAAAGTTTCCCCCCCCCCCACCCTTTGTGGTAGGTGTGAATTAGATGTTGAGGGAAGAGAAGAGTGAGGGTTTTCTCCTCTTCAGGTATTCACTGAATAACAGATTGTACAGCAGCGCACACACCACATACCTGTTCTTTTCCCACACAGATCTGGTGCCCATCATTGGGCCCGGCTCTAAAGACTTGGTGACAACACCAATCATAGGCCTCCGTTCACTCAACAATACAATTCAGCCTCTCATCTACCCACATAGTCTTGCGCCCTGCCCGAGCAGCAGTCAGCGTCCTGCCCGAGCAGCAGTCAGCGGAACAATCGGCAGGGAGATGAGCACCGAGATGAAAGAGTTTCACTGGAGTGCCACATGAGAACCCGAGTGGTTTAACCGGCCGGTCCAATGTGAGTTAGTGAGGTGGTGAGAAAAGCCACCCCGCGGAGGAGATTCAGAGAGTTTAGTTGATTAACCTATTCCTCATTCTACCCGTCTGCTGACTTTGGACTCCGCATGAGCCAATCAGCAGGTGCGACATGTGACAGCAATGACAGGAACTGACCAATCACTCTCCCACTAGGAGGTCTACAAACAAGCAGCAGGCCTTTTGTTGGCAGCACTGCTAGATCTATTCAAGTCAGACATGCGCTGCCATAGTAAATAACAAAGCATGTAGCCTTCACCACCCACGTCAATGCAGGTTGCAAATAGAAAACAGGTCACCTTTATATCACAGTAACATGAGATTCCCCAATGCTGTAACCGGTCGTCAATAACTTGACTAAAGTGAGTTGACAGAATTACTAAATACCAATTTTGACAAGTAAAAATACCCAACTCTTGCTGGCTACAGTTTGTAATGTAAAATCTAAATGTGGTACCTGTGGAAAATAGAGTTGAGAATTTGTTAATTCCTAGCTTCCAATAATTCTGTGGTCATATAAACGAAAAGGTAATCGGTCCATTGGTTGGTGCAGTATGTAAGACTGGCCAGAGAAATGATTCAGCCTCCTTTGTAAAAATTTGCTGGAGGGGAACACAGAGCCAGAGAGTGCATGGTACTAGGTAGTACAGCCATGGAACCACTGGCAGGGGAGGAAAAGCCTCATTAAATCTAACGGCATCCACCCTACTGACTTCTAGTGTAATATCTGCTAAATCGGTCTCCTTGTTTTGTGCGATAAATAAAACCGGAAGGAATAAAATCTGATCTATGCAGAGAAAGGTGGGGGGCAATGAAGATTGCTTCACCATTTTGGGAGTTTTATTCTACAGCAAGGTAGAGTATAACCGACCTGACTCCGCTCCAAACATCTGCACTTTTTCAGGACATACATTTTTAAGTTGCTGCAATATTCAACTCATCAAATGATGGGGCCCAAAGAGAGGGAGCGAGAGAACATGAGGCCTAGGCAAAAGCTGAGAAAGTCCTCTGCGAGCCAGAATGGGGGAGGGAGGGAGAGAGAGAGAGAGAGAGAGAGAGAGAGAGAGAGAGAGAGAGAGAGAGAGAGAGAGAGAGAATTCACTTAAGATATGCCCATACCTGCCAACGTTTCCCACTCCCACTGCAACCTTTCAGAGAGCAGTGAATGACTTGATCTGGCACAGGTCTCTACGACTAGAAGCCAACACTCAAATACAACTGGACAAGTTTGCAGAGTGGTCTGAAAATAACAAACTGATGGGAGGAAAGGCTGATTCCCTCAGCTGGAGGACGGGGCTAAACGTGAACAAACGTCCCATCTCTCTCCCACCCTCCTGTGATGTCCTGCTTCTCATGGCATGTGGGTATGACCCCTGCTGACCTCTCAGACACAAAATGTGTGAAGGCAACCATGGGCTCGTGTCTTACATCAGAGCTGCCGTAATTGGGTCTCAACGCTCCCTTGTTCCGCTAAATTACCCGCTGACACGGTCAGCCTCCTTGGCCTATGTGGGGGTGCCTTGCCCGCTGCACCCCCCAATTGGTGTGTGCCCCCAGGAGCATTTAAGCCACACAAAGCTTCTTGCAGCTGGGGTGTCAGGCTGCATTAGTGCTAGCGCCTGACCAACAGGAATATGAACAAAATATTGGCCTTTGCGTAGGACCAGATGGCCATTTAATTGGGCCAACTTCTCCCTGGACGAGAGAAAAAAAAAAACCCGCCTGAGCTCAAGAGCTCGTCTGATCCTACAACAGATGATGGAATATGAGTGGGTTGGGTTTACAGGTCATCAGGGATGATGGATGCAGATTGGTCTTGTGTGGTAGCAATGAGAGTCAAGAAGCCTCTGCTACAGATGACTAGACCTCAACCCCCTGTTGGTTGTACAACTGGTATCAAATTTACCTGGAAAGCAATCACAGCGACAGGACAGGGAGGAAGTAGTGTCAATGCACTACAAACACCAAGAATCCCCAGCATCCATTATAATGTGTCGGCAAAACTAAATCGATGCAAACAACGCCGTTGGCGGACAATGAGCTTGACTCACTATCAGACCTTGGCCGTTAAACTCGGACTTGTGAATGTTTTACCTGAAGAACTTATGGTAGACAAGGCCTGTATCATTTAAAGTCGCTTCATTTTCAAATTTCATTAAGTCTATTTACGTTTTTTTTCTCCGCTTTTGAATGAATGTAGGGATAGAAGTTCGGTATGATAAAATCAATTTGTCTTGGATCACAAAATAAAATATTGGTCCTAAATGTCAACTTCTTTTGAAGATTTTCATGGATTTGTTGACTTCCATTTCTTCTTAACCACCCCCCCCCCGCCTCCCAATCCCATCCCTTGAGATGTGACAAGGTACACGGTCAGGGAGAGACCCAATATGGGAGTGGGCATGTCTAGCTCTTGTGAGGGGTACAGGTGCACCAGGCCTGAGTAGGGGCCCGTATAAAACCAGTCAAGTAGGACCCTTCTGCCTGGCTGCCTCCTTTCTCTGGCTACAGCAGGAATGCTGCCTGGAGAACTTGGCTCCTGTCGCCTGGCATCTTGTCAAGCTGATCCACAGACAAGAAACCAATTGTCAGATAAAGTGGGTCAGCAGCAGCTTACCATTACCCTCTCGCCTCGCCTGTGGATGGGAAGGCACTGCCTTCCTCCCTCTTTTCTTTCCTCTGCTCTTTTCCCGCCATGTCAGTCGAGCGCTGTACACTTCAATGTAATCGCAAAACAGAGGTAGGCTTTCCATGTGAGGGGAATTGCTGCTTATTGTTCATAAACCACCTGTTGGATAACAAGCTCAATATGCGCAGGATGATTTCCTTTTGTCATTCCAATAGACACATGCTAATCCTCAAACATAAACTCTGATGACACTTACTGAGATGAGTACACATTCTCCATCCCACCATGACAGAAAACTGAGGTTCAAACATCACCAACTGGACTGATCAAAGCCTCAAATTAAAATGCTATAACCCCCCCGCCTCATAAAGACTTTATAAAATAAAAAAAATAAAAAAACACACACACAACATATAGGATAGAGGGACTGAATCATAGCAGTTTTTGTGCGTGTGTGTGGCAGAGCCGGATGAACAGAGTTGGCCTCCATGACTGCCATGCAGCTGCACCCACTGCCTCCAAATCAGGTTGGGAGGAGTCAGAGGGGCCTGTGGAAGGAGGACAGAAGAAGTGTGGGGTCTGAACTGGCTGGTCTGCAAACACTGATTACCATCCTTGTCCTGCTCACTAAACAAATCTTTCTTCCTTTATCTGAACTCTGGCCATCCCTTTGCTTATTTTACACTCAGTGGTGCGTTTTAGATGTAGTGAAAGCTTTGAACCTGCTGTCCTGTCGTTCTGGAAAATCTGGATAAGGAGGCGGAGATGTTTTGGGAGTTGAAATCGCTTCTCTGATGTCTCCCTTAGTGGCCAAACTCATGTTTTGCCAACTAGTGATGCTTGACAAGCTGAATAAGATTAACACACCTCGAGAAGAATGCGCCTCAGACTATGTTCACTGCTGAAGCATAAAAATATTTATCTCTCTCTATCCATCTATCCAAGAAATGACAAGATGAGCAAGCAGACCTCTACTTCTGTAAATTAAAATGATAAGGTGAGTGGCTTTGATTTAATCTCAAACTGTCTTCAGAAAAGACTAAACGCTTTTATAACATCTCTTTAGTGTCAGCATTCTTTAAAATGCATTGAAAGCATGAGCCTTAATAAACAGGTTTAAACTCCACTTAAACCTTTTGTATGACTAGGCCCTACATTGAGGCTATTTGTTGAGTCATAAACCACAATTAAGCCATTTTAAAAGCTTGTTGTTCAAAAAGGAAAAACACTAAATCAAAAGGTTTGTGTAATGTACCACCTAAATGCATTGGGTAACTGTACCGTGTTTGTGTAGAGGAAATTGGACAGGTCCCTGTTAGTCTAAGCTCTATTCATCTAGCTTGTGTCTTTAATGAACCACATCCTCCATTCGGGCTGTCGCCATTCATTAAGTCCTTCTTTCATCTGCCACCCGCCACCCCCCCCACCCCCAAAGAAACCAAGCTCTCCACAGAATATAGGAGAACACAAACACAGACTCCTATTAAAAATCCCAAATCTGCCACCCAACCACTGGATCCTGACTCCAAAATCCTGGATGTAAAAGAACGTGGAGATAGCCAGCAGAGAGGCACATGAATAGTTGAATGGCGCATCCATTAAGGAGGAAATACACAACCTGACTGACAACACAAGAGATTTTCATGCTCAATTAGGGAGCTCAAAATCACTGTTGTTTCATAGTATCATTAAGAATGCAGTCCTCCGTAAAAAGAAGAGCCTGTGGCCAAAGTCTCAAAATGAACATCATCCGCTTCACTAGATACATTACTCAATATTTAGTGACAAATACAATCAAGATGAAATGGTCAATTCAGAGCCATGCCACCAGGCAAAATACACTCAATTTACTCCGCAGCAGGCATTTAAACCAATTTGTGCACAATCACTACAATTGGCCCACATAGGTGGCTGTAGCCTAGCAATGCAATCAATTATCAGAACGGGTGTTTGAGATTGGAGGAGAGGGGCCTAAATGCTGAACAATCAATTCTCATTCTCAGAGAGAGGTCTCTTCTCAATGATTTTCTAATTGCCCGGCGGCAACCATTGTCTTTCCACATCCTCCAAACACACCCATAAGAAAAGCTAGCACCCGGCCTGTTCAACGCTGCAGCTTATCTAAAGTGCAACATATTCACTCTATCAAGTCAACGTAGCCTTTCAGCTAAGTATTCACATTGAAAAGGCCCAGGAACAGAGCCAAAGTAAAATCTGATACACAACAAATCACTGCCTGCCAACAAAATGTGGTGAGCTGATCCGACACAGATCCAACTCACGTACAGAACCCCCTGCTTCCATCACGCAAGTCAGATTTGTGCAGATCTTTGAGGCAAAGGAGAGGAGAAGGAAGGGCTGACATATCATCACGGATTGCCAATGAGCACGAAGGCAAGACTTAAAGGCAAACCCTGGACTTTCCTCTGGCAGAATGAAACCAAGAGGAGCTGAAATTTCAACATGCAAGGCAACTATTTAAGGTCATACTTTTTCATTACTAGAGGCACATGTACACACACACACACTTTAGATTCTTGAGTTTGGCACCCAAAGGATACGATTATGAATAGGGATGCAAGTCAGACTGGAAATATTCCTGTGGACTTGGCGTCACAGTGAATACATTTGATAACACTGTGCTCATGGAAACGGAGGCAGATATATCAAACAATCATAAGGTCAATCCTAATATCTACACAGGTTTACTCTTTTCAGCTAAGTTGCCATGCTTAATTGCCTGTGCGTCAACTCACCCAGAAGAGTGCATGGCAGTTGACCACCATGGTGCGCTCGATCAGCTCATCGGGGCACTCCAGAAGGTGATGACCGGAGACGACGCCGGCATTGTTGATCAGTATGTCCACATTTCCCACCTCTCGACGCATCTTCTCAGCTGTAGAATACACACTCTCACGCTTTCCCACATCACACGCATAGGTGTAGACCTGGGGCTGGAAAGGAGGCACCTCCTCTACCCCTCCAACAGGTCCTGCAGGGCCAAAGAGATGATCAAAGTGATAAATGAAATTAGAGTTTAAAAATGTAAATATTGGTGATCTGCACATTAATTATTCAGAGATCATAATGCATGTAAAGCAGGTCACTTTTCAGCTAAGTGATGCACACTTTAGGTTAAAAGTCAGACTTGTATAAAAATTTGAGACTGTGTGCAAAGATGTCTGCGAAGCACATATCTTGCCATGTAGGCTAACATTCAGTCTAGGATATAACACTGCCTAAGATAATAGCTACTGCAACTTGTAGGCTATCCTTGGATTTTCCACTGCATTAGCAAAACAGAATGCGACTTAAGACGAGCAGATTTCGCTGATCATGCTCAAAAACTGATGGCATCCCAATTGCTGCAAAAGAAAGCAGACTTACCGTCTTTGGTAATGGGAGTGTCAATTTCATGGTATATCTGCCGCACCATCTCCGCGGTTTCCTCATTGCTTTGGCTGTTTATGTCCCACAACACCAGTATGGCTCGTCTCCGGGCGAACTCCTTGGCGAAGAGCCGCCCGAGGCCGCTTCCAGCTCCGGTGATCACGCACACCTGTCCCGCCACGCTCTTTTCCTTGGGCCGCACAACCCATTTAGCTCCGGCAGTTACAAAAGCCCAGAGCACCTTCAAAATGACCACGAAGAACTCCGCAATAATTATCATCATGTTGACCGAGTTTTTCAAATAAATTTAAATAAACAGAGGAAGAAGCGCAGGGAATGTGTCCCTCTTGAGACCTGTTCAGCAGATAAGTAGGCTAGTGTTACACCGACAAACTTGGACCATAGTGCAGGTAGTAAAACGCTAACTACGCTCATACACAAAAGTGGCGAAAAAGGACCACAACTTGTGAGTGAAAAGAAGAGTTCAGATGCTGCTCAGTCAGAGTCCAGTTGTCACTACAGCGCACAGTTGCAGTGAGTTATGAGCAGCTACCACGGACTGTGCCTCCTACTTCCTCTGCTGCTCCTCCACTCATCTCATTCTCATCCGCATCTCACTCGCTATTTATTTAGTCCTCCCATCAATGCTGGACCCAATAGGACAGAGACTTGAGCGCCTGTCAGAATTATACGCCAAGTCCATACATTACCCTCAGAGGTGATGTAACGTTAACCTATAAAAAAAATTACCTAACACTAATCTGTTGCGATTTTCCCCAATGTAATAGTCTATCCAAAAGGAAGATTAGAGAATAGGCTTTCATATCCTTTAAAAGCCACCGCTGCTTTTCTCTGGTTTTTTTTTATTTTTTATTTTATTTTTAAAGTAAGTTATAGGTTATTAATAATTTACGTTTAACGTGTGGCTTTAGCCGACAATTGCACAAACAAGCATGACAGATTAACTCCTGTTGATCGTGTTTAATTTCATTAATGATTTTGTTTTAATCCTATTTTTGGTGAGCAATTATATGATTATCGGGTATTTCATTAACATTGAATATAGCCTACTGATAGCCTACCGAGTTTTTCCACCACGAAATGCAGATTTCAAACAGCCACAGATCAGGCCATATCCTGAAAGTCCAGGTCAATGTCCGTCCATACATGGGAAAAGGAAAACCATCATTGTTCCCTAAAGAATATCCCGATTTTATGTAATTTGAGCTGTTATGCAATAGCCAACCGAATTTAAATCAGAAGTCAATAGCCTAGTCTAAGACATATCACAGTAGGCTATTTAATGACAATGATACATCGCGAACTGCTCATTGTGGGAAGTGAAACAACTGGAGGAAGAATTTTCAGATCCTTTAATGTAGCCAAATGTGAATATTGCATTCAGTAAAAGGCCCTAAGTATTAATAACATCATGCTATTAAAGCCTATTTACTCCGAGGTTTATTACAGAACAATATACATTATTAATTGGTCGGCTATACTTGTTTCATATATTTTAGCTCTCTAAGTTATTTAGGGCTATATGCTCATAATGCTTTAGCCTATAGGCCTATGCAAAATATTAGATTTTGCATATGAAATCTGCATAACATTTTGCAAAAATAAGTTTTAAAGTAGTCAAAAATGGAAATACTCAAGTAAAGTATGGTAAAAATGTAGGTCTACTTCGGGCCTCACATTTAAATGAAATTAAATGTGCACAATGCATTTGCCCTTATGGTCAATATGGCCTTTAAAGTCAGTCTACAACATGTATATTTTCCTAACCTTGCTGTGCATCACGCTGCCTGAGTTTTAAAACCTGAAGTAGACGAGGTGGTCTTTTTTTTCCACTGAGATCCAATATTAAGCTGAGAGGTTCAGCAGCGAATTAAACTTTTCCCTTCGGACGCTCTGTGATCCTGGTTTGCAAAATGAAGTGTTTGCTCCCTCTGCCGGGACAGCGAGTGTAGGCCACAGCACAACCATCTCTGTCATTGAAATTGCATGGTAGCGTTACAAACAACAGTGGACCGTCTTATATCAAAACAACAATGCTGTATGCCTACCAAAAATAGAGTCATAGATGACAGAATAAACATTTTAAAGTTAGAATAATTATACTTTGAGTCTGTTGAAGTTGTAACGTACCACTATCCAAATAACACAACGATAAAAATATACTGAGATATGACACCCTATTCGGGGCCAACCAACCATATTACAAGAGCAACTAGCAACTTAATGCCACCCTTTTAAAAAAAAAAAAAATATAGGTGATATATATATATATATATATATATATATATATATATATATATATATATATATATATATATATATATATAATCACCTATATATTTTTTTATATAAAATATATATATAAAAAAATATAGGTGATATGTATATATATACAGAGTATATATATTTATATATATATAAGAGTATATATATTTATATATATAAGAATACTTCGGTAGGCCAACGCTTGGCTTGCAAAATAAATTTACTAGTCAGGCAGCTGGAAGGACAGTCCGTTGAGGTCCTAAATCCTTTAACGGGGACATGCGCAAAAGAAAATTTCTCTTTCTCGGTGGACGCAATGGCGGACGCAGAGTGAGTGTTTTCCGCTGTATTAAAATCTAAGCACATCCACTATTTTAATAGCCATCTTTGGTTAATTTTACACTCTGTATGGGTTGTTTAGTTTGCATACACCATAATCCTAGTAGTATTGTTTAGGATTGTGATTTTTTTATTGTTATGATCACTTTATGGAGTCTTGTATGTAGCCACAGTAGTACAACATGGCTGTCTCTCCAGCCTCCGTGCACTCAAAAAGTAGCTAGTATCTGTGCTAAAAAGGAGAACAAAGTTAAGAATGAACTGCTAGAATAAGTCGTCGACTTTTATGAAGATATTGGTTCTGAGAAACGTCGGCTAGCATTCAAAGTAGTAACGTTAGCACAACCTATATGGAAGCCGGTAAAGGACGGGTTAGCAAGCTAGCAGCTAACATTAACGTTACCAGCGGCGATAAGATATTGCATCGTAGTAATTTAGCTATGGCAGGATAACCGATATTGTCGATGCGTTTCAAATATGGTCCTAAGGTTTTGTATCTCTTAACAGAAAAAAAGTACCGGCGGTCCCTGAGAGCCTTTTGAAAAGGCGAAAGGCCTTTGCCACCATGAAGGCCATGCGCGTCAAGAAGATGCTGGCGGAGAAAAAGGTGAGTTGTATGTTGGCTTGTTAAAAAAGCTCATATTTATTGACTCGCGTAGCTGTCGGTGTGCGGCTGAACATGTAATTTGTGCACTGAACGAGCATGTGTTCTCAGGCCCGCAAAGTGACCAGGAAACTGATCTACAAGAGGGCTGAGAAGTACCACAAGGAGTATAGACAGATGTACAGACGTGAAGTCCGCCTGGGCCGTACTGCTCGCAAAGTGGGAAACTTCTACGTGCCAGCTGAGCCCAAACTGGCCTTTGTTGTCAGAATCAGAGGGTGAGTAGTTTCTGGTGTTGATCTGGAGACAGAATTGTTCCACTTGTCAGACAAAACCCTTTCAGTGACATTTACGTGGATTACTAGATTTCCAACACAACCTGATGCTCAAGCTTGTAAACATGCATTTGTTAAACGGCTATACATGTTAATGCATATGTTATCCTGTGTTGCCTACTTGATCCAAACCTTGTTACTGTGGCAATGTCTTGCATGCCGGTTCTACAGAAACTCTTTCAAGCTGTTCTGTTTGTGGTGGTATATGAGAGCGTGTGAAACAGTTAAAGGAACACGCCGACTTATTGGGAATTTAGCTTATTCACCGTAACCCCCAGAGTAAGACAAGTCGATACATACCCTTATCTCCGTGCGTGCTGTAACGCTGCCTGACGGTTCCAGCATTAGCTTAGCCCAGCACAGATCCTGCAGGTCCATCCATGCCGCTGGAGCCGTCATACAGCCTTACAGCACGCACGGAGATGAGAAGGGTATGTATCAACATTAACCACAGAACTAAAAGCATTTGCAGACAGTACATTTACATGGATTGTTATATTAACCACATTTAGGCATTACTTAAAGTGCCTTTTTAAAACAGCAGTATCTAAATATTGATTTACCTTAACAGACTTATGCTTAAAGGAACATGCCGACTTATTGGGAATTTAGCTTATAAGCTAAAGGAACATGCCGACTTATTGGGAATTTAGCTTATAAGCTAAATTCCCAATAAGTCGCCATGTTCCTTTAAGCATAAGTCTGTTAAGGTAAATCAATATTTAGATACTGCTGTTTTAAAAAGGCACTTTAAGTAATGCCTTAATGTGGTTAATATAACAATCCATGTAAATGTACTGTCTGCAAATGCTTTTAGTTCTGTGGTTAATGTCGATGCATATCTTGTCATCTCCGTGCGTGCTGTAAGGCTGTCTGGCGGCATCAGGCCAGCACAGAACATGCAGGTGAAAGGTTCCAGCAATCCTACTGCTCCGAATAAGTGACAAAATAACGCCAACATGTTCCTATTTACATGTTGTGATTTATAGAGTCACAGCGTGTACAAAAAACAACGTAACATGAGACACAGCCGTCTTCTAACTGTAAACAAACCGGGAACTATATTCTATTCTATATTCTGAAGAATATAGTAATTGGGCGGAGTGATAAGCAAGCCTGTCTGAGAATATAGTTCCCGGTTTGTTTACTCTTAGAAGATGGCTGTGTCTCATATTACTTTTTTTTGTACACGCTGTGACTCTACAAATCACAACATGTAAATAGGAACATGTTGGTGTTATTTTGTCACAAGTCGGAGCAGTAGGCTAGTTGGAACCAGTTACCTGCAGGATCTGTGCTGGGCTAAGCTAATGCTGGAACAGTCAGGCAACGTTACAGCACGCACGGAGATGAGAAGGGTATGTATCGACTTGTCTTACTCTGGGGGTTACGGTGAATAAGCTAAATTCCCAATAAGTCGGCGTGTTCCTCTAAGCATAAGTCTGTTAAGGTAAATCAATATTTAGATACTGCTGTTTTAAAAGGCACTTTAAGTAATGCCTTAATGTGGTTAATATAACAATCCATGTAAATGTACTGTCTGCAAATGCTTTTAGTTCTGTGGTTAATGATGCACACTCTTTCCCCGACTTATCGACTATGGTGATACAGCTATGCAACATAAGCCAATTTTTTTTCTGAAACCACATTAAATTGAATTGATGAGAAAGCTGTATACTAATGCAAAGCTCTATGCTAATCATTGTCCTATTTGTTTTCCAGTATCAATGGTGTCAGCCCCAAGGTCCGCAAAGTTCTGCAGCTGCTCCGTCTGCGCCAGATTTTCAATGGTGTATTCGTCAGGCTGAACAAGGCTTCAATCAACATGCTTAGGATTGCTGAGCCTTACATCGCTTGGGGGTAAGGTTGTTACTACTCAAACTTGGAGACAAAAGTCAGTGTGTAATATTAACACTGTTAATAGTCACTATAAATGCTCTATATCTGGAATGTGGTTGATGATGCTGAACTTTTTTCCCCTACTTATCGACCATGGTGAATACTGACTGAAACTAAGCCAGTTTTGTCTGAAACCACATTCCATGATAGTAATAGGTATGACAGTGTGCAGTATATACACAATTATTTTAAGAAAATATTAAGTTTATTGTTCTATGGTTCTTGACTTAGTTTAACGTATAAAGACATCTAGTTGTGTGAATATCTTGATGGGGAGAATAGACAGTTTTAATCAGGGCTCTATTAAAATTTCTCCAGATGACACCCTGGATAGGCTTCTTTATGTCTTCGTCTAAAGGTGTCTAATCTCAACCCCATAGATATTAACAATTTAATGTTGCTGTTCAGGGCTGTTAGTTTCACTTTAAATGTCAGGAAACAAGTACCGTGAAACAATTTACATAAAAATAGACCTAATGTCAAACGTAATTGCAGGAGGTGGAAGCATGGCTACGCAAACTTATGTTATGAGTGAACGGTACAAATGTTTGACACTAGTGCAGTAAAATAATTTACCTGATCTTCACTAAATAAAAAAGCTTCATAGTGCTATTGACCTTTTTCACAGCAGACATTTTGACTTCTCATAGTAAGAAAAGCACAGCTGAAATTGATAACCTTAACGATGGCTCAATTCCATCAAGTGTCCCAGGAAGCTATTTCAGTGAGTCAGCATATGCACAATACCAGGACCTCTCCTAAGTGGAATGCAGCCATCATTAATGGCTTTGAATACACCAGTGCTTTTCTTACTATGACATGTCAACATGTCTGCCGTGAAAAAGGTCTATGGATGTGCACATAGTTTTTTGCAAGAATACCATAGTTTCCATTGTCCAGTGTTTGCTTTGCTTTTGGATAACCTCAAGGCTTTAATCTCTGTAGATTGTTCTGCCATTATACCCAATCTCTGAGTGGGGTGAAACACAATTGCAGTTTGTTGGGTACGCCCCATACCGTCATTAAATGTTGATTCGTTTTTTTTTTTGTCACCTGAATGCCAATACCACTTCATAATTTCAGTTAATATCCTTGTTCCTATTGCGTAGCTTGTGTGTGACTTTTCTATGTACTGTGAGGTTAAAGGCATGGAAAAACACGACATTCGGTGCTATATCATCTGCAGTTGCTCATCTGCTGTGTTCAGTCACTGAGAGCTGCTGCTGCACTGCTCTCTTGGGGTTGAAATCTTAAAATGATTAGCACCTGATGATTTAAGAGCAGGTGAATTGACTGATTGAAAACACCTATGACTTCATTGAGTGTTTACGTAGGAACTACATTCCTCAGATTTGTTTTGAACTCATTTAATAACCTTTTTTATGACCTGTTCCCACAGATACCCTAACCTGAAGTCTGTGCGTGAGCTCATCTACAAACGTGGCCATGGCAGGATGAGGAAACAGCGCATTGCCCTCACAGACAACGCTCTGGTGGAGAAGGCCCTCGGTATGGAGACTTTATACTTTATTTTTTTTTGATTTAGAAAAACCCTAAAGAAATGGGTTGTACATAGCACAGTATACAGGTGCATCTATGTTGGAAGAGGGTTTTTAGAAGAAAAATGTCATGTAACGATTGATCAATAAGTGTTATTTCTGAGGGAGTGATAATTGGTAATATGATTTCTCTGAGCTTAATTTTAGATAAGACATGCTCTTGATCAAGGCAGTATTAAGGTACAATTAGTTTCTACAAAGCATAAATGTAGAGTCCCAACATAATCAATTACTGTTAGATTAAGGTGTAGTGCTACATGTGGTTAATGATGCACACTTTTTTCCCCGTCTTATCGACCTTGGTGAAAAAACTGCAAACTAAGCCAGTTGTGTCTGAAACCACATGCTTGTCCAACAGTGACTTTACCATAAGGGTGTATTATTTTAGTTTTTAGCAGAATTTTACCCTTTCTCATCGGACTTTTTTAGTTCAACCTTATTTTACCTTTGTTTCACAAGGTAAAATGTATGTTGAGCTTTAAGAGTCTGGTGAAATGTTGGAATACAATTAACTCATCCATTCTGGGTTAAATTGCTCAATCATTTTGCTAATCAGTAAAGCCAAAGTTGTCTAAAATGCACATTTTCTCAATTGGTAAAACAATTAACATAGCAACTCTGGCTTTCACGATAACTCACATTTTTAAGTAAAAGTTAAGTGTGCGAGCAGTTATGCAGTTCAACTTGTTAAGCACATTGCTTTTTTGATCTGCAGGCAAATATGGCATCATCTGTGTTGAGGACCTCATCCATGAGATTTACACAGTTGGAAAGAACTTCAAACCCGCCAACAACTTCCTGTGGCCCTTCAAGCTGTCGTCACCCCGCGGTGGTATGAACAAGAAGACCACACACTTTGTGGAGGGAGGAGACGCTGGCAACCGGGAGGATCAGATCAACAGAATGATTCGGAGGATGAACTAAAGTTATGGTGAGTTGGAGGAATATTACAGGTCTAGAAAGTATAAATGGCTTATTAGGTGTGGTTAATGATGCATACTTTTTTCCCCGTCTTATCGACTATGGTGAAAACCAGCTGAAATTAAGCCAATTATGTCTGAAACCACATCTTAGCCATTCATCTTTAAATCATCTACATGCTTTAGTTTGTGCAAAACGGGAGGAAGAAGTAATGTACGGGCAGAATATTAGATCAAATTAAACAATATGATAATGATTTTATTCCTAAAGACTTTGACTATAAAGTTGGTTCTACATGTGACATCTATCTATGGCAGACTCTAGATTGTCTTGTCTGATAACCCTGGATGATGCCCATCTTTAAACGTATCAGCCACCGCTGAAATAAGTGTTTCCTAAATGTAATTTAAGCGTCCTCTTACTACGTTAATACAGGTCCAATGACCATACTTTACAAGAAGCAAAGAATGAACATTGTACTGAGTTGTTAACCTAATCTATTGGACGTGGTTTTGCATTTGTATTTTTGATCAAGACCGCCATGTTTAGTTTCTCTATAACATTTTTTTTGTCTTTCAGGTTTTCAAAGGACTCAACATGCACAATAAAAACTTTGGGGGAAAAACCGTCTTGTTCTTGTCATTAATGTGATTGTGCCATTTAATTCATCAATGTGCCATCCTGTGCATACACTACTTGTAATTCAGTAATTAGCAGAGGGTATCCATTTTCTTTTTTAAGCCAATTATTGACCCCCTAAAATGACAAGTTGATGGCAGTATACACATTTAAAAGTGTAAAACAAACATTTGTTCTGAACTGTAGCGCTGAACTTCAATACTTAAGTCACTGACTGAAATTCCTCCATGTCGAATATTGAAAAATGCCCTGTCATTCAGTACTAAAGTTGAACACCTAAATGTCATCTTCGTCAGTGAGCCAATAAGCGTGCAGCATGTACCAAGATTGTATAATGCGGTTTAAAATGAAAGGCTACATGCACTGAAAATGTTCACCTTTGTGTATTTTAAGAGGCTTGAGTTGACTACCGCATAGCAGCTGAAAAAAATAATCTGAACCGCAATGTTTGTTAAAATGGGTCGGTATCGGAGTCAAGGTATGTAGCTTACTGGTAAATTTTATGTGTCTGTGTGTATATATGTGTGTGTGTGTGTGTGTGTGTGTGTGTGTGTATATATGTATAGGAATGAATATATATTTATATGAATGAATGAATGGCCTTTCGACCTGGGGTAACCAGCGGATTAATGTCACTCAGCCCAGTAGCTGTAGTCTTCATGGCATATATATCATACCCAGCCCTACTACCGCATAAAAACAAGGAGGCATCGTTTGGTAGGCTATCTCAAATGTAAAAAGGGACCAACTTGTTTTGGCCCAAACTAAGATTTGTGATGAATGTACTACAGAGCGACTATGTAACGGTTTTCATTAAGCATGTTACCATGGTGACGCAGTGACTCGGTTACATTTACCACAGTGACCAGTTAGCCTAGCATTGCTGCTCGGGGATGTCTAGCTTGTACAAATTGGCCGTTATAATGGCCATGTATCGTATGTTTGGTCTATAACCGGGTTATGTCTTAAACAGTTATTTAATGGCAGCTCCAACATGATGACTTTCCAGGTTAATGCATCGCTGCCTAACGTTACCGCAAAGGCTTTATTGTCGGAGCGAAGCTCAAATTGCAGCCAGCGGGGCCCTGATGCGGCTAGATATCCAGCATACTGGAACGTTGGAATGGGAGCAGGTGGAGGACAAGCAGCTGTCAGACAAAATAGTCAAATAAGGAGGACGTTGCCTGTGATTCAACCCCTGAGCAGTGAGTAAGCGCGCTTCATGTACAGTTATCTGCTAAATTAACCAAGATGCTGCTACAGTAACGGTAACGTCATGTCACCGTTCTCTGTTGTAGAGTCCAGGGATTGGAAAACCTTGGTTAGCGGCTACATAGTTCGAGGGTGAGATGTGTTAACATTTTGACATAACTTGTTTCTTAGACCAAGCTCATTGTTTAAGGATGTTTCTTAAGTCAGAATAGCCTCTGGCTGTTATTAGGTCGTTCACAACATTAGGCAGAAGAAAAAAAACTATTTTATGAATGTTAGTAGTGGTATTACACTCGATAAAATACCCCAGAATAATACACAAATGGTGTACTGTGTGTCGTTATTCTGTGTGGTATTCACTTTTTTAAATCCATGTTTCTCTTCAATCTGTGTGCTATGTTAGGTCACCTGACCTGGCCAAAGATGACCGACTGGGAACAGAGATCAATGGCCCAGAGAAGGACCTCTCTGGAAGACACTTTCTTTTTGATAAACAATGTAAGAATTGCAGAAGAGGAGCAGACCTGTCATTATTCCAGTTGAGAGTATATTTATAGGATTAGTTATATATTCTCACTCAGAAGTAAATTCTTTACTTTCCACCTAAAACATTAAATTGGATGCACATTGAATTTGAGTTTTATTTTCCTGGAATGTAACCGAGACAGCCAGTAGGTGGAGTTGTCGTCATACATAATGAGCACAGGTTTCATTTCTGTGACAGCAAGTGTAACATTGATACTTGAGTGCAGCTTTACAGTCACAATTAATACAGCGTGAAAGAGATTAGCCACATTACATATACACTTTTGTTTTAAAATAGTATATTTTTCTTCATATCAGATGTCAGTTTTAAATAGCTACATCTAATTATGTTTAGGTGCGAGGTTAGAGAGGACCAGAACTGTGATTCCTCCAATGGCAAGAGACTACCATGTGCACAGACCCGGCAACCAGCATCCCCTCAGCCTCTCCAAGAAGCTTTCCCACAGTCATGCAGGGCGGCCTTTCGACCTGGGGTAACCAGCGGATTAATGTCACTCAGCCCAGTAGTTGTAGCTGTAGTCTTCATGGCATATTTCTGAAGACAGCTGCACAGATTGCAGTAATTACATTGAGCCACTGTCTCATATATAAAAAGAATTACAAAAATATGAACTGAGAAAAGGTAGCCAGACACAATTCTGACACGCATAATTTCTCTTTCACACACAATTTTATTAATCTGGCAACATGGGGAGCATGATTATAGCTAAAATTGAATCAAGTGTTTGCACAATGATGAGATCATAATCACTTATTACTATTATTCCATTTGTGGGAACAGTTTAGTTTGATGGCACACTGCCTTCACTTTCACTCCTTTAATACAATTTCATATAATTTTCACATGAAATAATTGGGTCTTCTGAAAGCAAAATCTAAAGGAAATTGAAAGTAACCAAAACCAATTACAAATTATTAATCCCAACAGCCATATGTGCAGCCCTACCTTTTTATATGTTCATAACGTCCTCAATTCTTCTTCTTCCAGCTACCCTGAAAGATATGAACTGAATACAACTCCATCCATCCTCTTTCCCTCCACTTTAGTCCTCAAAGGCAGAAACACCTTCTCTGCTGAGAACTGCCAGCTTAGCAGGTATTTTTGCCCTTCTAAACTAAATTAGACCAAGCTAATCAATAGTTATCTCAATTGTTTCTCACACCTATGCCTCTTCTACTTCCCTTCTGTTCCGCAGGCCTAAGGTGAATTATCCAACCTACAACCCACTGACTGTTAAAGATAATCAAAAGAGTGAGTTATTTTAGTGCATCGACTGTGAAGTATTCATCGTGGTCTTGACAAGTTAGGTCAAAATGCCCCTGTCTGTGTAGCAAGGGGAATCCAACCTTCAACCTGCATATGTGTATATGTGTACTGTATGTTAGTTTTTTGGGATTTTCCTTCTTCAAAAAAAGCATGGATCCTGTGCCTCGTTATTGCAAGTTGCAGGGTACCTTGTTTGTGGTTCATCACAAAGTGGGACAAGAGGTCACATGGAGAGAGGGAGGGCTCGGTGTCGGGTTGGACTTTAAATTAAATCAATATTTCTCATAACATGAGGAGATGTTGAATAAACTCAACACTGCAACTTAACATCATGAAAATGATATATTATACTTATTATTTTTAGTGCATATATCTTATTATAGATCTCATCCTAATATTTCTTCTTCTATCCATCTCTCTCTTTCTGTGTCTTTCCCTCTGTCTTGCCACACAGGCCAGTCCTATCCAGACCCAGTGGTTGGAGCCTCTCGCTCTTTTATCCACAGGATATCTGAGCTGTCCACCTTGGAGGGTGAGACGGTGAGACAAGAAAAACTCAAGAAAATGAGGAAAGCTAAAAAACCTTCATCCTGACAATCACCTTCTTCCCAGTCACTCTGGTCAAGGATCAAAACCTTTGAGTCTGTGCCAACAACGTTGGAGCAAAATAAAACTTTTACGGCACCGTGTTCTTTTCGGTGGCTTGTTCTGACTGCTTGTTTGTCCTCAATGGTATTAGTTTTCTGCCTAACATGGCTGGTCTTCACATTTTGGGATTCCTGACCTGAGCTCCTCTATTAGTGATTGCATGTAGTATTTACTGTGGTAAATTACAGTGTTCGCTATGACAACAAATGCTGATGATGAATATTAAATATTTTCTTTTCTGACTCACAGCTGTCAGTAGTTTCCCACTCAACATATGCATGAAAAGATATTTATTTTACCTTTCTAATGGCTTGTAATGGCTGTTATGTAATTCTGCCATAATTATCGATCTCATTACAAGAGTGTTTAAAACATTGCTGTTGTATATGAATCAAGCTGTGTGGAATATCTATGTACATATTGAATAGTTTAGCAAAACCATTATTGTGCCTTGTGAAACGTCTTCCTGGAATTAAATACATTTCTTTTTGTTATTGTTACTCCTTTTGTGAAGAACATTTCCCCTTTGTGAGTCTTGGTTTTTTCTTATATCTTCTAGAGGGCTAATAAAAGGAGCTTCCCCTTTTGGCACATATACTACATATCGACCAGCGCAATATTGAGAATGCCTAAAAGATTGCAATGAAACATAATCTGCATTCCATATCTACAAAACAGACACAAAACTGTGCCCCCAGATCCCAGAATGTGGTACTTTCCCACATAATGCATTGTTGTATTGTATGGAAGAAAGCTCATGTCTCTGAATAGTCTTCATTGTATTTCACAAAGACAGCATGGTGTTTTTGTTTAGAGAGAAATGAGGATTTTATTATTTAAAGATGTAGTAGCTGGAGTCCTGATTTCTTGTTTAAAATTTGTGATACTATGAATTTTTGGGACTTTTTTTGACATACTACATTATGACTTTTTTTATTATTTTACTTTGACGTTTTTATTACTTTTTTTTGACGTACTATGACTTTTTTCACTTCGTTCCACTATATTACGATTTTTTGACATACTATACTTTGCCTTTTTTAACTTCTTTCAAAATGCTATATTATGATTTTTTATGACTTTTTCCACATGCTATAATATGACTTATTTCGACATGCTTATACTATGTCTTTTTTCGACATGCTATAATTTGACATATTATACTAAGACTTTTTTTTAACTTTTTCCGCATACTATACTATGAGTTTTTCGACATGCTATTCTATGAAATTTATGAAATGTTTTAGCAATAATGTGTAACACTTGTACATGAATAAAGGTGTTTCTTTTCAGTGTGTTATGTTTTTACTTTTTTTAAGTTTCAGAAGACAGACACTTCTCAACATCATACAATAAAACTTGGTTTCATGATACCTGTGTGTAACACTACTTTAATAAAGTGTTTTTGAATATTTACAATGTACAGTAACACTATATTATATATATATATACTAAATAACACTATACCAAATTTTTTCGACATACAATACTATGACTTTCGGACATCCTATACTATGAATTTTTATGACATTTGCTTTAATGTGTTACACTTGTACTTGTACCTTTTTGACATGCTATGCTTTGACTTTTTTTTGACATAATATACTATGACTTATTTCAACATAGTATACTATGACTTTTTCCACATGCTATACGCTGACTTGTTCATGACTTTTTTCGACATACTATACTATCACTTTTTATTACTATTTTCAACATACTATACTCTGACTTTTTTCAACATGCTATATGACTTTTTTTTCTTCTTTTTTTGACATGCTATAATATAACTTTTTTTGACATACTATACTATGACTTTTTATGACTTTTTTCAACATACTATACTATCACTTTTTATTACTATTTTCAACATACTATACTATACATACTATACTCAACATGCTATAATATGACTTTTTTCTTCTTTTTTTGACATGCTATAATATAAATTTTTTCGACATACTATACTATGACTTTTTATGACTTTTTACATGTACTGTACTATGACTTCTTTTGGTTTCGGTTGCATGATACCTGTGTGTCTGTGACACTGCTTTAATGAAGTATATTTAAAAATTTACTATGTAATACTATAATATGACTTTTTTTCGACATGCTATGCTATGACTTTCTTCGACTTGCTATAATATGACCATTTATTTACTTTTTTCGAGATGCTATTTTATTACTTTTTTTTCGACATGCTTTGATATGACTTTTTTTACTTATTTCGACATACTATACTATCACATTTTTAGACGTGCTATACTATGTCTCTTTTTGAATTTTTTCACATAAGAATTGGACTATGAATTTTTTTCATTTTTTCCAACATGCTATGCTATGACTTTTTTCGACATACTGTACTTTGACTTTTTCATGACTTACTGTACTTTGACTTTTTCATGACTTTTTTTGACATACTATAAATGACTTATTTAAGACTTTTTTGAACATGCCATACTAGGACTTTTTAAATTTTTCGATATACTACATTATGAGCTTTTTATGACTTTTTATATACTATACTATTACTTTTTTTAGTATGCTATAATATGCTTCTTTTTTTTACTTGTTTTGACATGCTATACTATGACTTTTTTCGATGTTTTTAGATGCGCTATACTGTCTTTTTTCAACATACTATACCATGACTTTTTTCACCATGCTATAATATGACCTTTTATTTACTTTTTTTAACTTTACTATGACTTTTTTCGACATGCTATACTATGACTTTTTCCGACTTTTTTCGAAATACTATATTATACTTTTTCATGACTTTTTTATTACTTATTTTGTGTTATGTTTTTACTTATTTTGAAAAGTTACACAAGACAGATACTTCTCAACACCAATACAACGTGGTTTCATGATACCTGTGTGTGAAAATACTTTAATGAAGTGTATTTGAAAATGTACTATATAATACTATGCTATGACTTTTTTGGACTTTCTTCGACTTGCTATAATAAGATCATTTATTTACTTTTTTCGAGATGCTATACTATGATTTTTTTTGACATAGTATGCTATGACTTTTTCCACATGCTATAATATGAGTTATTTCGACATGTTATGACTTTTTTACACATAATATAATATGACTTTTATTTTTACTTTTTTCGACATGCTATACTACGACCATTTTCGACCGTTATTCTATGACTTTTTTTGACTTTTTTTTAACTTACTATATAATGACTCTTTTTGACATACTATACTATGACTTGTTTTAACTTTTTTTCGACATTCTATACTATGACTTTTTTAAAACTTTTTTGGACATGCTATAATATGACTTTTTCGACATGCTATGATGTCTTTTTTGGCTTATTTCGACATACTATACTATGACTTTTTTTGGACATACTACAGTATGAATTTTTTTAATATGCTATAATATGACTTTTCTTTTAACTTTTTCCGACATACTATACTATGGCTTTTTTGGATATGCTATACTCTGAATTTTTATGATATTTGCTTTAGCAATAATGTGTAACACTTGATACCTGTGTGTGAAAATACTTTAATGAAGTGTATTTGAAAATGTACTATATAATACTATGCTATGACTTTTTGGGACTTTCTTTGACTTGCTATAATAAGACCATTTATTTACTTTTTTCGAGATGCTATACTATGACTTTTGTTGACATACTATTATATAACTTTTTTTTACTTTTTGCCACTTGCTATAATATGATATTTCATTAAATCTTTTCGAGATGCTATACTATTACTTTTTTTGACTTTTTTGACATACTATATAATGACTTTTTATGACTTTTTTCGACATAATATACAATTAATTTTTGCCACTTGCTATAATATGACATTTAATTACCTTTTTTCGAGATGCTATACTATTACTATTTTTGACTTTTTTTGACATACTATATTAAGACTTTTTATGTGTAAAACTTGTACATAAATAAAAGTGTTTCTTTTCACTTTATGATTTTACTTTTTTTGAAAAGTTACACAAGACAGACTTTTTCGACTTTTTTCGACTTATTTACTATGACTTTCTATTACTTTTTTCAACATACTTTTCTATGACTTTTTTCACTTTTTTCAATATACTATGACAGTTGTATGACTTTTTTTCTACATATGATATGACTATTTTTACTCATTTCGACACTATACTATGACGTTTTTATGACTTTTTTCGACATACTGTACTATAACTTCTTCATGACTTTTCCAACATACTACATTATGACTTTTTTAGAACTTTTTTTATATCAATTACTTTTTTCAACGTACTATATTATGACTTTGTTATGAATTTTTTTATACATACTATACTGTGGCGTTTCATGACTTTTTCGACATACTACATACTTTTAAAAAAAAAAAAATCCGGTATACCATACTACATGTATGCCTTTTTTCGACGTACTATACTATGACTTTTTCATGAATTTTAATGACATACTATACTATGACTTTTTAATTACTTTTTTTGACATAGTATAACATGACGTTTCTATGACCTTTTTTCAACATACTATGTTATCTCTTTTTATGACTTTTTTTTAACATACTATACTTTACCTTTTTGTAAACTTTTCATGACATACGATAATATAACTTTATCTGACTTTTTCATCATACTATACTATTTCAATAAGGAGAGATCTCATTTTGAGTGAACAATTATTTATTGACGTGTGCACATTAATTAAAAATTATAGTCTTTGGTAATTAGACCCCATCGTGACGTCATCATATTTAAAGGGGGTTGAGAAGCCGTGAGCATGTAGGATACCCCTCTGATGGAGTCGAGACACTGGTGGTGATGGTAATGACTGAAGAGGATGCTGAGATCTAGATGAATGAGAAGAGGCGCGAGGTCTGGTGAGCTCAGACCTGGGAGCTGGATTTGATGAACTGGAGGTGAACAATTCACACTGAAATGAGAGCTGACAGCAAAAGAGAGGAAAACATTTCAATATTGACAGCAAGAATGTGATTGGGCTAAACCTAGTTGGTTTAACTTAAAGAAACATTCTCTAATCAGCAGGTAATGTGATGCAGGAGGAGAGGGAGAGTGAGGTGAATGAGAATGAGTGAGTAACAATATAGTCTTCCTGGCTGAACCTATGCTAAAATTCATGATTTTTTTCGACATAATAAACTATGACTTTTTTATGATTTTTTTCTGTATACTATGACTTTTTTTTTGACATACTACACTGTGACTATTTATGACATACTATAATAGGACTTTTGTACTAAAACGTTCCTATGACTTTTTTCGACATAATATACTATGGCTTTTTATGATTTTTTTTCGACATACTATAATATGACATTTTTGAACTTCGACATACTATACTGTCACGTTTTTAAAACTTTTTCAACATGTTATACTTTAACGGTTTTACAACTTTTTTTGACATACTATAACATGACTTTTTAGTACTTCTTTCGACATACTATGACATTTTATGACTTTTTCGACTTACTGTACTATATTTTTTTTATTAATTTTCTCAACATACATATGACGTCTTTATGACCTTTGGACAAACTGTTACTGTACTATGACATTTTTATGACTTTTTTTGACATACTATACTATAAAATTTGATTATGAACTTTATGGCCAAAGGCATGTAACGTTATCTTCATCATCACTGTTGTCGGGGTTACATCGTCTGTTACCATGGCGGAAGAGCCTGCACCAGGTGCTTCCATGACACTATCAGTTATTATGCTTCCTCCCATTCTTTACGCCTATGTTTTTTTTTTTTTTTTTTTTTTTGCAGCTTGGGAACAAACAGGTCACCAACTGGAGTGGAGGCTACATTATCTTGGAAATTTATAGCAATTTTATTCCCCAAACCTGCTTTTTTCCAGTGTAACAAATTTCTTCTGATTTTATTTTGTAGTAACGAGTAACTAAGATGCTTAGGGGAAATGTAATGGAGTAAAAGTAAAACGTTCCAGAAATATGAATAATGAAGTAAAGTACAGATACAGTAGTAAAGTATTTGTCCTTCATTACATTACAACACTGCCCATGACGATTGTGGTTGGTTTAAAGAAATGCCAATAACCCAGAGCACGTTTTTCTCCCATCCCGGAATGCTGTGTGGACTAGCTAGACCCTCTTTCCCAGCGCTGTGGAGGAGGGTCTGGCAAAGCAAGACTAACCATACTACGACTTTTTTCGACATGCTACACTAAGACTTTTTTATGACTTATTTCAACATACTATACTATGACTTTTTTTGACAAGAATACATGTCGTAAAAATTATCATAGTACAGTATGTCATGAAACGGTCATAAAAATGAGTGTCATTAAAATTGGCATAGCACAGTATTGTATGCCATAAAAATGTCATAAAAGTCATAGTAAAGTATGCCATAAAAAGTCATAGTATTGTATGCCACAATAATTATCATAGTATAGTATTTTATAAAAATGATCATAGTATAGAATGTCATACAATTGTCAGTGAAAATGTCATACCATAGTATGTCATAAAACAGTCATAAAATTACATAAAGTCATAGTATACTATGCCATTACAAGTCATAAAAAGCCATAGTATAGTATACTATAAACATGTCATAAAAATGTCACAGACTATGTTACTAATTGTCATGGTCATAATATAGGAAATCATAAAAAATTATCATATGTAAATTGTAATTGACATTTTATAGGATGTTATAAAATTTCTGTGAAAATGTCATAGTATAGTATGTTTTAAAAGTCATAAAATATAAAAAGTCATCATATAGTATGTCATAAAACGTCATAGTATAGTATGTCATAAAAATGATCATAGTGTAGTTGCCATCAAAATGGGGCAAAACCCTTGGGTATGCGTATTTCTGTATTTGTGCTTACATTGAGAATTAGTTGTGACCCTACACTGAGTTTAATGCATCTGACCCCTGCTGTCTGGTCCTGTAGCGGCTTTGTGACTAGCACGTAGCATGTGGGACCGGACAGGGTGGTGCCTGAGAGTGATGGATCAAAGCTTCTTGATGATTTGAAACACTTTCAAGTGGAGGATCAAGGATGGAGGAGACGATATTCAACAAAGAGCAGAAACAGTCATCGAGATGTGCGTAAGAGCAAGGATTTTGGTCACTATGTCATTGAAACTCAGCTGTTAACTGTGTTTAATTTCAGGGAGTGTACAAATGTGATGTTGTCAAATGTTGAGCTCTGTTTGTGTTTCTCTCTCCCTCCCCGTGGATAGTGAGGTGTGCATTTCAGAGACACAGAGTGACCTAGAAACACAGAGCCATCCCCTTATTCAAGTGAAGGGGTTGTATTCACGCTCAAACGGAGGCCGGGTCTCCCTCTTCTTGCAGGGTTTTTAACATCCCTTTCAAGTGTAGTGGAACAAAATGACCTGGAACAAACAGTCAACAATGAGGTCTTTAATAAGAGCTCTACTGGGGCCTGCCCACAAGTGGTTTATCGTTTCACTGTACTTCCACGGTACTCTAAACCAGGACAGTGCTGGATGAAGAGTACATACTCTGTTGGTGCAACAATGCTAAATAGTTTGATCATGCCTCGAATGGAGATTTCAGGTTCAGGTACAGCTGTGTTTTTATGTTGAATGGAAAGGTTTTGCTGACATTTGCTTCCAAAATCTACATGTCATATAATATTATTAATGTTGGATTTCTATAAGAAAGTGAGAGTAGAGTGTATGTCCCCAGTGAAGAAAAGCCAGGTTGTGTTACTGACTTGTGCTTTTGTGCCAGTTGACTCTATCAGCTGGGATCAGAGAATGTAGTCTGTCTGCCAAATTATAACTTTGCCAATGCCTCAAATCAAAAATGCTCTAAATATGTTTGGGTCAGTATGAGAGGAAAAGAGTCAGCTTACGTCCGGGGACAAAGATCAGTGCTTTATTCCCTTCAAAATAAATGTGTTTGCTGTTTAATGTGCCAGTGCACTACCTGAAGTCATAGCAGCTATAATCAATATTTCTATAACAATGGGTCAAATGAGTAATATGTAATGTTTTGATTTTTTCAGCCTGTAACTTTACTGTCTTGGTTGACACTTTAGGGTTCCAGCTTTCTCAAATGCAAATGTAAGGAGTTGCTGCTTTTCCTTGTCTTACATTTGAGTAAACTGAATATTTGGGGATTTTATACTATTGATAAGACAAAACAAGACATTTGATGACATCACCTTAGGCTCTAGGAAATGGTGATGGATATTTTTCACTATTTTGTGATGTGTTTTGTAGATGTCAGACACATAGAAAACCGACAGATGTCGGACTGCCAAGCTCATTGCAGTGCAGTCTTCATCAGGTGAGTTATCTCTCACATAGTCACAGCATCATATCTACATCTATTTACAAAGGAATGAACATAAAAGACCTCCAGCCAACCTATAAAAATTCTTGGTTTATAAAGGCTTTAACCCACTGACTGATCCCTGCTCAGTTTGGGCTCCAACGAAGCATGTCAAAAGATCCTTAAAGATAGTTACACAGTGATAAAAAACAAATAATAGAGCAAACAAGCGACATTTGTCAACAGGTCCTGGTCCCATGGTAACCTGTGTGTCTGTGTATTCAAGTGGGGCAATGGGAGGTCAAATCTTTGTCTTTGCCATCACAGCAGAGCCAAAAACGATGTCAAATCTATGGCGAATGGGCTTATTGTGCTGAAAATATTCACTAGTTTCTTTGCTTGTGCTCTGTCTAGAACCTCAAGATAGTAAAAAAACAAAGACAACTTTTTATCACAAGAATGTTTGCATACAAGTTTTTACAGCTGCCAGGTGGGTAGGTTCTTTTTAACCGCAAAAATATCTGTTATTGCCAGGTGAGTGAAATTTGACATGTATGCCAACAGTATGCAAGTCAAAGCGTGACTGTGAACATTCTGTAAAATTATTTTCAGTGCCAGTCCTTGATGTATAGCTTTTGATATTTTTACACTTTGCACTTGGCAGAGCAACACACACACACACACACACACACACACACACACACACACACACACACACACACACACACACACACACACACACACACACACACACACTAGTGTCTATAGGGGCCTAACCTTTCCACTGCTCTCTGACATTTCACAGTATGATTAATGGAATATTACCTGAAGTCTCATCTCTCTCAGAGGCAGGGGTCAGTCCCACTCCCCACCCACACATTGTGCCCCACCTACTTCTAATGTCCGCATTGACCTACACACATATGGGACTAATATGCCAAGATAGGTAATTGATAAGGGGAGGTTTGGGTGGGGAAAAAATATTTCACTTTCACAGTCTTTGTTGTCATTACAATGACGCTGATCCAAGGCCGCCAGCCTGCAGAGTGTGTCATGAGCCTCTGTGCTGCCACGGCCGTGAAGAAGTGTGTTATCATCCATATCACACTGTAATGACCTGTAATGAATGGAGCATCGTTAGTGGGATGTACAAGATGGCTCCTCAAATAGATACTCATGTAAGTTCGATGTGAATAGCAAGAGACTCGCCAGGGTCATGATGTTAGTTGTAATCCTTAGGTACAGAGCAGGCATTGGCACTTATATTCAAATATGTACTTATCTGTTTCCCTGTTCGTCCCAGTGTTCTGATGACACAAGCCAAGTCAAACATCTACCTTCTCAACTCTTTAAATAATGAGTCATACGCCTTACTGTGTGTGTCATAGCCAGGTACACTATTCACAAGAATTATAAAAGACTTTCTCAAATGCCATCGCATGGTCAAATGCAGTACACAAATTACTGAAACTCATAAACAAATAATGTATGTACACTCCCTTACAGCCCCCCCCACACCCACACACACAACAAATGTATGGATGTAAACGCGGAGGGAGGAAGTATGGGACAGCTAAAAAGTAAATTCAGAGGAATGAGGACAAAGGCTTCCATTCATAGGACAGAAACTGACTGCACTCGTCAGAAAGAAACAAACTCCGACTAATTAGTCGGACTTAAATTAAATATTTGGTTAAGGTTAAATAGTTTTGAGGTCATGCTATTTTGCATTGATATTACATTTTGGGTTATATATTGGATCTTGAGCATCAGTATGAAGGTGAAAAAAGTAAAAAATAAAGTTCCACCATGTACCACATATTGGAATTGCCATTAGTTATTGTCAAAATATAGATACTTTTTGTGCACTGTGCTATTGTGTATAATTCCCCACAAAGCAAAAATACCTGTGTGATAGGGTGTTATTCTGGTCAGAGGTGACATCATCAGCGTACCTTTACAACCGGTGGCGTAATGAAAAGGTGAATTCTAGCATTTGTCATCAAAGGTTGTAAAACTATAGCAACCCAGGTCAGTGGTTACCATGGGGCCAGCCACAGTTTGCATTCCCCACATAGGCGAGATGGAGCAAAGATTCACCCTACCGTCTCCTTGACACCCAGCACAAGAAGTGTTGGCACGTACACTTTCATTCCTATCTCTCGTCTCTTGTTATCTCTTATATTTGTCAATTAAAATTAGTTTAGTTCATCCTCTGACATGGCAGCTTGTGACAGAGTTTGAAGATCGAAAACACACACGGTTCACCATCTTAAGATACGCTAACATGGGCTTAATCTCCTTTCCTCTCTACTCACATACACTAAGAAAATTTCAAGCAGGGTGTGTTACTGTAGGAAGGGAGATTGTCTTTGACAAGTGCACAGTGAGGGCAGGAGGTCCGGGGTTGGGGGCCTGTCAGATGTAAAACACACAGGCTTTGATGTGCACTTCCAACGTGCTGGAGCAATAGCAAACTGATGCAGTTGTAAGTCTTGCATCAGTGGACAGATCAAATCAGCAGTGAAAATGCAATGTGTGTGAGTGTGTTAGCCTTAGAGACATTTTAGGGGAATAAATATCCACGATTTGGAAAACCGACACCTTCTCAAAACGATTGAAAATAAGTTCTAAGTTTTATAACTTTACGATGAGATCATCTATTATCTGAAAATATGTCATATTTAATATTTGTAGAAAATGACCAATACAACTTTTACTTCTCAGGTCAGTCTGGGTTCAGCGCCCTCAAACTTTAATATACACAGATTCAGACACATGCTCCACAGAGATGCTGCTGATGATGATTATGGTGAAGATGAAGGCTATTACATTCGCTTGACCTACCTGCTTATGTCGAGAAGAAGAATCAAAGGACCCAAACAGACCCCCCTCCACTCTCCACAACGCTTTTTTCTTCAAGACAGCAGAGGCAAAGTATCCAGATTATTGCAAATGTCTGCTCCTTCTAAATCAGTAGGCATAGGGAGGCCTCATCCCTTGCTAATGCTCCCTGCAGAGGCCTCACTTGTTTCCCATGAGATGGAGGAGGAACTGCTCAAATAAAAGCTGACCTTCTGGAGTTCTCAACATCCTCAGACATTCAGGCTCCCTGAGCAAACATAACATGAAAAATGCTTTTTGCCAGAGCCCGGCCAAATTATAGATCTAATTTTTCCTAAAATAAATATGCATGAAAGAAAGCTCCCTTTTGAACATAGGAGTTTGCAGAGATCTGAAAAAATTTCTTTTGCACCACATGAATAAGACTACAAATAGGGAAAAGTAGCATGATGTTATCAGCTTTTATATATTGAAATCCTCACATTAGACATCATAAAATACTTCCTCCTGTAAGCGTGTCTTAATTTCACAGAAGACCAAAGCTAATAATCGTGTTAATCAATCATGTGTCAGTGACAAGCCTCATCCTTATGAGATAAGATTGTCATAGACATGCCTCTCCAGAATTACAGTATATGAAATGAATCTGTCAAGAGTTATAAATTAAGGCCAAACCCAGGTCTGCAAATAATGTCAGGTACACTGGAGCTCCAGCTCACCAGTTCCCTTTTGTATCCAAGCAATCTATTGGGACCTTAAAATAGTCAGACATGTTGGGAAATATGCTTATTCGCTTTCTTGCCAAGAGTTAAATGGAAGATCAATACCACCTTCATGCCTGTACGCTGAGCATAAGGCTGCAGCCAGGAGACTGTTAGGTGGGATTGGCATAAAGACTATAGCAGGGGACAACACCTAGCCTGGCTCTGTCCCCAGGTTAGGAAATGTACCTACCAGCCAGCAACTCTAAAGCTAATTAACATGTATATCTCATTTGTTCAATCTGTATAACAACTGAAGTGTAAAAACATCAGGTTGTAGTTTTACGGGGATTAATATGACTATTTCTTGACTTTCCCTCCCTCTCTACCGGGCTGATGTGTGATGAGCCTCTGGCATTGTAAGGCTGCCGTGCATAACCCAGGTGGGTGCTACACATTGGTGGTGGTAGAGCATACTTTCACACTTCATTTTTTGTACGGCTTAAATACATTTTTATATAATATATTAATTAGTGAACTTGTGAGGTGCTGTTAGGCAGATTAAAAAAAAAATTGGACAGAACCATCTATTTTCCCATGTCTTTATGCTACGCTAAGCTAAGCTAACTGGCTATTGACTGTAGCTTTATATTTAGTGTACAGAATAGATATGAGAGGTATTCAACTTGTGGCAAGAAAGCAAATAAGCCTATTTCCCAAAATGTCAACAGCTAAATAAAATCAATCAACTGATCAAATAAAGGTACAAAGTAAAACAAAAATGTCTGAAGTGTTGGGATTTCTGACAGATTACAGTAACCTGAAAGAGAACGAGAAAAAGGGAGAGAGGTGAGAACCAAAGGGTGGCTTTACAACACTCAGCGGGCCCCCTGGCACAATTGTCTGGAGACCTGCCAACTGCTCACATTCCTCCCTTTCTTTTGGGACTCAGAGGTCTGGGGTGGCACAGATTGGCTGGGCCAGACTGGCATCAGGGTCACAGTAAATCTGCAGGGGAGAGGGTAAGAAAGGAAAAAGGGTCAACAACAATAACACAGGTGAGAAAGTGGCAAGAGAGAGAGCAAGAGAGAACAGAAGTAGGAGGCAAAACAGCTCACCCCTCCCTTGCCCTCATTGTCTCCTCCTGTGTGCGGTAGACTGGAGGGAGGTGCTCAACTAGGAACAGGGAGAGAGACACCAACTCTGAGGAAGAGGACGCACACACAATATGAGAGACATGGAAGTCTGATCAGAGCTGGAATGGGTCATTCTGTACTGTAGTTTGCTCTGCAGACCTGTTTCTGGAGGGAAACAGAGAGGCTGGACACAGGAGACGGACACAGGAATTCCAGGTCACAAGGGCTCCTGTGGCAGAGCACAGTCTTGCCTGGGCTGGTATTTCAACCTCTACCCTCACGGCCATGAGTGTGACTGACATAGAGTAGGACCAGGGAGGGAATAATTATATTAAGAAAAGGAGAGTGGTAAGTTATATATTAGGGCAGCTAAGAGGCTAGTGTTTTACTTCAGGGGTCTGACCTGACCCCATCAGAATGGGATCCTCTGTTGAGTTTGCCTGTTTGCTGCTGGTGGTTTACACTCTGGGAAAGAACCACTTGGTGTCTGGGGGTTGTGCAGGGAAATGCTGCCGGAGCAGAGACTTAAGCTGTCTGAACACTGACTGGAGGATGGACCGTGTGTATGGAACATGCTACTGCGACATGGGCTGCGTCAGGACCAAGGACTGCTGCTTCGACTACTTCACAGAGTGCCCAGGTGAGGGATGAATGGTGGGGCTGCTCTCAGGGTGAATAAATCACTAGTGGAGATACTGTTTGTTTTCGCGGCACACACCCTAACTATATGATACCAGTGGGAGATAACCCAAGCTCTTGCTAAAGATAGATTATCTGAAGAAGAAAGATTATTTGCAGTACCTGGGCTGCTTATCACATACTGTATCTCTGATGACACAGAGCTGGCAGGAGTGGATATGTTCCAAATTCATCCAAGGCATGTGAAATAGTTTGTGCACATTTATCTCCTCCTTCTAACTTGTGCAGTGCACCTCAAGCGATGTCAACACTATTATTGTTCTTCTGCAGCATGTATCATGGCTGCTACATCACAAAAAGGCAATAATCAGTTCATCAAATAACCCAGGATGCTCGAGGGTCTAACCCATAGACTGTAAAAGGTCTAACCTCATTTCAGTGGACTGGCCCACATAATGGAATTAGTACAAATATTTGAAGAATGTGATTCTATCAAGTAGTTGTAGCAATTACAGTTCCAGTCAAACAAGCTGAGCGTACCTAATACTAGCCTATGTGTTACGGGCCGGTGGTGACTACATTTGCATGCTTAATGCATCAAAGCTTGAAAATACCTAAAATGGAAAATCACGAGGACTTGGTGATTGAATGGGTTGCTCACTTGGCATACTCTCAAACCACTTGTAGTAGAGCAGGAACACAGAGCAAGTCACAATCAATGCTTCATTGATCTGAGGTTATTTCCTGGATATTTAGCTCCATTACAGTTTCACAAGGAAAATTGTTATTATGCAGTCTGCGAGAACACTGCAAGGTTCTACGGTTGCTGTGACTCAGAAGTGTCACCTCCGCACACACGGCGAACTTAAGAAATCAAGTGGTTAAGTCCAACATCTGTGAGTTTCAAAGCAGTTTGATTGTTTGCTACCCCAGAGGATATCCTGTAATAATCTTTCTCCCACAATACGGGTGCCAACATCCAGCTCAGGACTGTGCTGTGAGCGACTGGAGCTTTTGGAGCGGCTGTGCCAAGCCCTGCCGTCCTTCAGTGCGAGTCCGTGTCCGTCACATTGAGCAGCAGCCCAGTAACAGTGGAGAGCCCTGTCCCAGCCTGGAGCAACAAGCCGGCTGCAGGGAGTACAAAGACCACCAGGGCCGCCACTGTGGACTCCACTCAGGTATTCAAATACATATTTCCCATATATTTTTATGCATTTTTACTTTGCACCTTAAATGGGATAAACATGAAGTTACTAACGGAAACACTGAATTGTTTTCTCTTATCAGGCCCTGCATTTATCACCAGCATGGAGTTTGGCAAGGGAAGGCCCAAGCATGACAACTATGGAAACCCCCTAGACCCTGGGTAGGTTTCACATCGTGTTCCTGAAGCCTCCCTAACAGCAAACCACTTCAGGCATCTTTAAATTCAAGGGTTGAAAAGTTCATGTATGCTGCCAGGAGTTAACTTCAATTTAACATTATACTGTGATAACCAAACTATTTTGAAAAAAGAAAAAGATAACAGCCCAACTTTGCCTCCACCTGCGTGAGCGACCAGTAGGCTAGATGTTTGCTCACCTGGACGTCTGTCTACAAACCATTAAATATAGCAAATGTCCACAACCCTTTGAAATTGAATACTCATCCTTTAATAATGTCTAGATGACAGTAGGTGAGTTATTGCGTGCACCCATTGGATGAATTATTGTTATTCCCATTTTATAAAGGGTGTGTCCATACAATATTGACTGGTAAAGCAAAAATCCTCCTATTGTGAACATTTGCTTTAGTCCTCTATCTTGATTCACTGGTCCTAATATCACAGGAATGACTGTGACCTTCGTGACCCTGCTCCTACTCCCCTCAGGTTCTGTGTGGAATTCACACTGGAGTACCGGACACCCCACTGTACAGTGGAGAACCGGCCACACACACACTGGATGCGCTACATAACGGAAGGCTTTAACGTGTGTGTGGTGTGTGAACCTCCTGCCATGCGAAACAATAGCGGCAGCTGCCAAGGAGACGGTCTGGAATCAGAGAAGTATGAAGTTGTTTATATGTGTGTTCTCCCTGGTTTATACAAACCTGGATTACTGACAATGATTTGACAAAAAAAAAAAAAAAAAATCTCACATTTCATTTTTTTAAATCCCAAATTTAACATTTTGAATCAAGTAAAAACAATCTACAGTACACTCGTAGATGGTGAATATGTGCATGTGGTGGTGTGAAAACCATAAGCATCAGGGGCTGTGACTGTGTTGCAGAGAAGCTTTGCTCCACTGGCAGGCGGTGGGGAACCATCAGTGCAGGGGGACATGGAAGAAGATCCAGAAAACCCAGCAGTGCAACTGTCCACCACAACACAGCTTCGTCTTTATCTGATCCAAACAAAGCACCACAGAACATCTGCCTGATGTTCAGAATATCCTTTTCACAGCCAAGCTCCCCTCCTCACTGAAATATGTTGTTCAGATCAGACACTTCAAATGCTGCAGGTTTTCAACACGAAGAAGAGACTTAAGACTCAACACTTGACGGCAGTGCAATGAAAATATAGCTCTAATATAATAAATATGCTACACATTGATTTATAAGCATGTTCAAATCACTGCAATCACCATGCACATTTCCATTGTTCTGTGTAACTCTGCAGCACCTGATGTGAAGACAATGTAACTTGTACAGTAATTCACCATTTTTAGTACACACTGAGTACCTATCAAAGTTGATTTCATATTTTTTTATTGTAACAAACTTTATTTGTTTTTAAGCAATTTCCTGGCAATAATAACCTTAAATTATAACAATATTTTTTTTACATGTATGACTTATCAAAGAAGCAATGCTAACAGCCCAGTTTAATGTTCTGTGTTGGTGCCCTCTGGTGGTATGAATTTTCTTTTGGTAAAAACAGAGCAACAGCAAAACAACACACCCACAACATGAAGGCTCAATTTCATCAGTTTAGCCAATGGACAGAAAGAGGTTAAATGAGTGAGGAAGCTAATCCCTTGTTTCATTCACAGGATCGGCTACACTGTACAAATTAGAGGGGGCACACTTACAGATTCTGTAAACCATTAAATGTATCCTATCATAGAAGGCAATGCATATAGGTAGGCCAATTAATACTTCTGTGTTGAGTGCCCTCAAGTGGTCTCTAGCAGCAACACACCAATAACCAAAAGGGAGATCTTCAGCAACCCTTGTGTTGTCTTCCCGTCAACCTTGAAAGGTACATGACCTGAGCCAGTATATTTTTCACAGTTAGTTTTTGCTTTTTCCAACGTTTTAAATTGTAAACTTTTTCTTCTTTACATTTTCAGTGCTTATTTCTACGTCTCATATTTTATGATATAAAACAAAAATTGAAAACAGGTCAAGTTGACCCAAAGTCAACACAAGGGTTAAGCTACGGGCTGATAAGAGTTAAGTCCATATTTTAAACTCTCCGTCTTCAGCCTACTTTATCTGCCTTCATTAGAACTCTCCAGCGGTCTTTGAGCATTGTGCCAGTGCGTCCTTCAAAGTCATAATCCAGTAATATGCGAGACCACTTCCCCTGGCCGTGGTGTTTAACTCCATCCTTGAGGTATTTGTCCAGCTGGGATGTCCATTTCTAAACAAAGTAAAACAAGGAATTAAATGCAGAGTCCCGAATCGCATAGTTTTTCTTTTTTACTTTTAGTACGTACTACTGCTGCCCTTACAAAGTATGTACTAATGCATGCAGTATGCATGCAATTGGGACATACTACTTCATCATAACATTGCGGCTTCAACTTTGGCCCTCTTCCTCATACTGTATATTCTGCGTGAAAGATAAGCATGCTGGCTTGCATACTGCTAAATTTGACCGGATGCACTAGGATATCCTTGTATTTTTGGCATACTGCATTTGACATACTATGTATTTGGGAAATCCTAAGTCTTTTTCTGGCATACTAAATAGTATGGTAGTATGGGTATTGGAATGCAGGGGAAAATTCTGAAATCTGAGCCCAAACCGAAGGTAGCATTTGAGTGCTTCATATATTCACTTGATTTGGGATGAATTAACTGGACATGAGCTGTGTGGTTCAACTTACCTGTGGTGGTTTTCTTGTTTTTGTGATCTTCGAGGTGTCTGTTGACTTGCGAGATGTCATCTGAGATAACTCTGATGGTGGGAGGTTTAACATTCTCTTTAGCTTTTGTTCACACTCAGAGATGTGTATGAAATACAATGTGCTGGTGAATGCATTTCCACATTTGATGGAAAATGAAAGTATTGTTACATCAGATAAAAACAAAATACATTTTGTTGTGAACAGAAATATCAAAGGCAGGGGAAAGATAAAACTTACCATTCTTGGAGATTCTTCTGAGTGAGACAAAAGCCTTCTTGCATGTATCAGGTTTCCATGCATCCGTAATTTTAGTCGACAGTAGTTTCCGTTTTGTCCTGTGTAGGTTTGTGATGAAATTATTTGTTACCCCACATATGGCCAATATCTAGTGTTTGCTAAATTCCCACCTCTATCCAAACAGAGAAAGCAAAAGACACATTTCAACACTCATTTCTACTAACCTTAAACATACTGTGTTCTTCTTTTTCCTGTTACGACATACATGTAAAGTATTATGTTTAATAAAGAACAGATATGGATCATGTGCAAATCTCAATAAATACAACTGGGGACGTTACAGGTTATTTTTCCTACTTTCGACCCTCGGTTGATTTGTTGGCTTCTTCTGAGAGAGAGCTGTCCTGTGTCACCACGTCCTCCAAACCCTCAATGTTCTGGGACTGCACCATCATTTCAGCTGCCTGATAGATGAAGAGGCAGAAGAAAAAAAGCACAGACTAACATAAATTATGATAGTAAATATTACCTTTTTTCATCCTCTTCCAAAACAATTAACTTCCAGGCTTAAGTATTGCTATAATGAGAAAGCAAAACTAATGAGGCCTGTCATTACAACACCCTTCTGAGTTCAACCTTGGTCAGGGGCCTCTATGTAAATCATTCTTAAAACTTTCATGAATAAGCAGGTCTGTTGGGCCCTGAAGAGGGCTCTGCTGTATGTAGCAGTGTGCCCTTCCAACTAATTCTGATGACAAATTGTCAATTAACTATGACTGATAATGTCACATCAGCACCTTCGGTTGGTCAAAGTTGCTATTAATCAGAAGGATGAGAGCATAGCTGAACAGGTGTGCACACAAGATCAAGGAAATTTATTGACAGCGGTTTGTTACAACTTGCTGTTAGCTGGAGCAAAACATTAGACACCTGACGTATTGGCCGATTCAATTACGAGTATCTGAAGATATTCTCCATCTCACAAACAGCTAAGCAGCCAAAAAAGTGACAAGTCTTTTCACACTTCTTTGGATCAAAGGACAGATGTTATTGAGTTAAACTCAATTATGATGTGTTAGTGTGGAATTTCCAAGCATCAAAAACAGCACCACTCAAACTATATTTTTCATTCACCTCTAAAACCAAGACAGAATAATGTATTGCACAGCAATTCTCATTCCTCAATTTGATCCATACAAAGTTGATCCTTAATCTTACATTGGCATTAGTCGTGCAGGGCCAGCCATATATAAATGTTTACTCTCATCATGAATAGACTGAATAAATCCTACTCTGGGAAAATTATTTTTCCCAGTAACAGTCAAAGACTTGCGCTTTGCCTTTTCACACAACCAATTTTCAAAGGTCATGTTACACTTAGTCTATAGACCCTCCTCTGCTCCGCAGCGTGTGGATGGTCTGGCAAAGCGAGACTTAGTGTTGACGAACTGACCGAAGAGCCGGTTAATTAACCCGACTCGTGTCACTGAGCCGGGAGAATCGAGTGCCATACGTCAATGAAACGACTCACTCCTGTTTTTTTCTTTTACTCCATTCGTGCCGTTGGCATTATATATATATGTCAACGGTTGGCCGTTGTGTAGCCGGTATTCTTCTGCTACTGTGTGTGTTGTAATTTAGCTCATTAGCGCCTCCGCTGGACTGGAGTGGTGGTGGTAGAATCAATCAGGAAATGAGCTACTAATGCCTAGACCCTATGCCGAACGAGACCGAATGTAACCGTGCAACCGGCCGGCTGCTCGACTCTAATGTAATCAAGCGGTGTCTTGGTTCTCTGCAAGTTTGAGTTATTAACCAAGCCTTGTTTCTGGTGCATCTTAGAGGATTGTGTTCACGGCAATTCACACATTATCGATAGGGAAGTACAGTACATCACATACAATACACGTCATGTTATCTTGGTAGTTATGTTAAGTTAAATGTTAAGAGAAGTGAATGTTGCTACATGGTAGCTAGGCTAGGCTGTCACAAGGAGACCGCGCACCAGGCTACTGAACGAGACTGTAAGGACCGTAACCGAGGCTACTGCACGAGCCTATATTCAAACGGGTGTCTAGGTTCTCGGCAAGTTTGAGTTATCAACCGATAGCAGAAGCCTTTATTTCTCGTGCATCTTAGATGATTGTGTACATACAAATTAATAGATTACATTATCGATGGATATCACATACAAATGCACGTCATGTTATCTTAGTAGTTATGTTAAGTTAAATGTTTGTTACGTGATAGGTAGGCTGTCACCAGTAGACTGTGCACCAGACTACTGAACAAGACCATAACCGTGCCTAATGCATGAGTCATGTAATCAAACGGGTGTCTAGGTTCTCGGCAAGTATGAGTTATCAACCGATAGCAGAAGCCTTTATGTCTCGTGCATTTTAGAATTGTGTTCATGGAAATTCTTATGCTACATTACCAAGGGGAAAGTATTAGGCCTATATCACATACAAATACACGTAATGTTATCTTGATAGATATGTAAAGTTAAACGCGATCACCCCCCCCCGCCGAGGGCACGCGAACCGGTGACCGAATCTATTAACTCGGTAGGCCAACCAACAACCGTCCGGTTGAACCAACTCTCGTAAAAGAGTCTGTTGTCCCATCACTAGCGAGACTATGTTATACTAAGCTGAACAGCACTTGTCAATCATTTCCCCCACAAAAGTTCAGTGTCCAAATATCCTTGTCTAGTGGTGTACGATTGTACTATTCATTACTAGGGGTGCACCAATGCGATATTTGGATCGGGGATCAACCCCGATATTGACAAAATAGCTGGATCGGAAAAATTAACAGATCCACGGGCCGATCCAGTTTTGTTTTTTTTCACTCCGTCGCAGCACTGGGACCCCTGTTAACTGCGTACCCTTCTCACTCATGGTAGTAACTTCATAACACAACAATTAATAACCCACAACCCCGGTTGTTGCCCGTCGGTCTAACGTTACTCGGCTGTGCTAACGTTAAAGACGTGTCACTTCAAACATGCAGCGGAGCAACATTATGAACACAATCCACCTCCGGTCCCGCTACAGACCATTGAGAAAGAGGGGTCAGAGCAACGATTAAAACACTGGATTTAAGAGGTCTTGCCTCGCTGAAATACGTCCGCCAACCTGCTAACATTATTCAAACAGCGAAGGAGGCTGACAGCGGAGCTCCGTTCAGTCGCCCACTACAACCACACTACATCCTAAATTACCTGTGGCCTAGGTAGTGGTTATACAACTAGCTTACAACCATTTTGTTTTGAAAGGGAAACAATGTTAACGTTGTTTGTATGTGTATTCATTCGATTTGAGTTTATTTTACTACTTTGCAGTTTGTACAATACAAATAGTTTATCTTCTGTAACTGTTTCATGGATTCTCCTAAATATAAAGTTATTGTATAATGTCGTGGAGCCAAACCCTTTAGTAATAAAAGCTTTTAGTAAACATGATGACATTAACATGTTTTTGTGATATACTATGTACTCCTGACAGTAGAATAAGCCATTATAAACCTATATAAAGGTGGCCCATTATTATTTATTTAAATTTATTTTAAGAAGTTTGATTACATTATATTTTCGATTTGAATGCACAGTTGTTTTTTAAATAACAAATAAATACGAATTCAATACATTACATCTATGTTATTTTGTCTTAGTTAGGAAAATAATGTTTAGTTAGGAAGGTCTGATGCCTTTAGTCTCTTCCATATGGTGGAAGGAAGGTATAAGGTGGAAGGTATACAGTTTATTATTAATTCAGCGACGGTAATGGATCGGTATTGGGTATCGACAGATACACAAAGCCCTGGTATCGGTATCGGGACTGAAAAAGTTGGATCGGTGCATCCCTATTCATTAAACATTGAATCAAATAAATACATATACATACATGAAATGTATCTGTGGCAAAAAAAAAAAATTTGAGCTCCAGTTAGCAGTGGATTGGGCCTATTGTCAGGCTTGCCTATACATTTTATGAACTAGGCGGAACTTAGAAGGGGTGACTTAGTTTCATTTTGAAAAACTAAAAATATACTGGCTCAGGTCATGTACCTTGAGTAGGTAGTCTGAGGGATTCTTCTCCAAGTAGGCATCCAAGTAAGTTTGTATTGTCTCCAGCAGGCGGCTGAAGCTGAAGCTCATGAGGAAAGGGTGGTAGGTTTCCCTGCGTGTCACTATTGTCGACAGCTTAACTCTCACTTTCTGTTGAATAATGTTAGTTTTTAAGGATTAAAGTCAATCATTCTAGGCTACCAAATATTCCAGTATTGATCTTGTGCTTTTGAAAAGAAAAGAGACTAATGTACATACAGACCTGTGGGAATTCATTGTTATTATCCAACCACTTCAGGACAGAGGAGGCAGAAGATAGTTTGCCTTTCTCCAAGCACACAGCCACAGACTGGGAACAAGGCAAATGACAATCAGACAATCAAAATTAGGAAAAAGCATCCCTGTGTGACATAAGGATTGAAACCTGGCTTATTCCTTGAACTGGTGATATCTGTCTATTAGCAGACTGTAGCAATCTCCAGAATTACTTTCAAGTCATTCAATCACACCAGGACACATTTAAAGCCCCGTCTGGACATTCTCCACTCCGCAAATAATGTGTGCGATTACCTGGACAAGCAAAAGAATGGTGATGGTTGTGAACAAACTTTCGTCTGCCACAGTGTGCTCTAGGTTTGACCATATTTTGGCAGCAGACATCAAAGGCATTACATCGTCATCCTCTTCAAATAGAACATCTGGTGGAAAACAGTGGATTACATGGTTATAAACAGACCATTATGGTTTTTTTTGAGTTTGTGGACAGTTATAATTATGTGCGGATGCAAGGTAAAGATGCAGAAGAAACAGTTTTAAATCATGAATTTTAGCTTCAAGTTACTTTTTTGATATTACAGTTGTTATGGCAAAATACGTCATCAAAACATTGTCTGTGTCTCTGACATCTATGCATTTTTACTTGAGCTTGAATGTCAGCTGGGATCAGTTTCAACTGGTAAACATCTTCAGGCCTAGACTGTAAACTAGGCCTGCACGATATGGGGAAAAATATGAATCACAATTTTTGTGTAAATGTTTATTGTACACATGAACCATGACAAACTGGTAGAACCCAACATAGATTTTCTTTGGCAACTATAGCACATTGCGCATCATCACAAGCCTGTAAACATAGAGGCTTCAATGAATAAAGAAAATAAAGTACATACTGGCCATTTAAGTACAGTAGGCTACCAAAAATAGTGACATATAAACACATTGAACTAAATATGGCCCTGATACAGGCTCTATCTGAACTCCTTGAACATGTCTTTAAAGGAACACGCCGACTTATTGGGAATTTAGCTTATTCACCGTAACCCCCAGAGTAAGACAAGTCGATACATACCCTTCTCACCTCCGTGCGTGCTGTAACGCTGCCGGACGTTTCCAGCATTAGCTTAGCCCAGCACAGATCCTGCAGGTAACTTGTTCCAACTAGCCTACTGCTCCAAATTGTGACAAAAGTGACAAAATAACGCCAACATGTTCCTATTTACATGTTGTGATTTGTATAGTCACAGCGTGTACAAAAAACAACGTAACATGAGACACAGCCATCTTCTAACAGTAAACAAACCGGGAACTATATTCTCAGACAGGCTTGCTGCGAGCAAATCACTCCGCCCAAGTACTATATTCTTCCGCCTGAGAATATAGTTCCCGGTTTGTTTACAGTTAGAAGATGGCTGTGTCTCATGTTACGTTGTTTTTTGTACATGCTGTGACTCTACAAATCACAGCATGTAAATAGGAACATTTTGGCGTTATTTTGTCACTTAGGATTACTGGAACCATTCACCTGCATGTTCTGTGCTGGCCTGATGCCGCAGGAGCCGCCAGACAGCCTTACAGCACGCACGGAGATGAGAAGGGTATGTATCAACTCTGCGGGTTACGGTGAATAAGCTAAATTCCCAATAAGTCGGCGTGTTCCTTTAAAGCATGTCAATGTCAAATGCTTTCAGTAAATTAATTGGAGGGAAAAAATCTAATACAAAAAAACAAATAGAAGTAATTTAAAAATTAAATCGCCAACAGGGGTGAATTAAGATCGCGATTTTATAATGATTTATCATGCAGGCCTACTGTAAACAGAGCCAGAGATAACTCTTCACTTCTCGTTCCTCGCTAGAAGTTCAAATCATTTTAACGTAATTGCACAACCGTGCCCCTATTTTCACCTGTTGCTGAGTAACGTACATTAACATCCCATAGTCTCTTGAATGTAGCATACCTGTAGCAAGCTCCTTCGTAGTAACTAGCGGTAAAAACAAACGTCGAAGAGGAGCTCCGTGCTACAGAGCGGCGATTGCTAGTTGTTTAAACCGCTACAGACCTCCGTCACAGCTCGGTCGTATCAGCGGCATTTAGTAGATGTGTTGAGTCGCAAAAGAGTTCCTCAACACCGTCTCTGGTGCCCCGCATGGTGCTCCTTCAGGTCAGCGGTAGCTGGTGGTTCAGTTATCCGACAATAGGTGACTCTCAGCCGGGGACAGAGCACCGCGAGCTGCCGGTCATTTTGGCGGAGATAACGGATAAATAAGTAATGAAATGACTAGTTAAGAAAATAATTAATGTTAGTCCCTGTCGCTGCCATGTTGTTTGTGTATCTCTATGGCAAACGCGCGGGGGGAGGGCTGAGGCATACATCTATGGGCTGAGGCCGTTTGGAGCTACGGGAGCCCAGAGGGGAGCGTCGGCGGATGTTAAGGAGAAAATTGATTTTCATTTAAACAAATCGACATTAACTACACATTCGAGTTAATAAATAAAATCGATTTATCGCCCAGCCCTAAAAGAGTGGTTTAAAACATTTGTATTGCATATGTATTTTTATGCAATTGACAAAGTTTGAATAACAAATTACTTTGTTCTGACCTCCCTGCAGTACTAACTTCCACTCAGAAGCACCCAAACTGTATTGCTGCACAGAGATAATGTATGCAGATGTAGAAAGATGCCTAGAGGACTAATTCAGCTTTTGACAGCGACAACTTACCCAATTGCTTTCCATGCATGACTCTTGCAAGGAAGGCACATATCATTGTTTTCTCATCATGAAGGTCTCCTTTCAGAGATGGAGTCTGAGAAATGGCTAAAGAAAAAGCACAAATAAACAAATTCACAAAACAGTTTTAGCCAATTAGGTATTCAGAAACATTATAAAGATATGAAGATGGTGTCTCTGTAGAAACTAGTGGTGCAACGGATCGTAATTGATCCGTGATCCGTTCGGATCAATATCTTCGGTTCGGTACACACGTGATCCGCGGATAGATTTCTGAATTAAAAAAAAGTTGTGCGCATGTTCAGTCCACACACAGCGTGGTCGTGGCGAGCGGAGGAACGGAGGAGGTTGAACGCCCTGCGTCATTTAAATCCCCACATCAAGCACGGCCACGTATTTGAAGAGACATCACTCCTGTGTTTCACTGACAGGAGTGAAAACGAAAGCTGCTCAAGAACCGCTTATCACTGCGGCATTTAAGCAGCCCCTTGTTGCACAATCAGACCGGGCTAAAGCCATCACAAACGCTATCTGTGTGTTTATAGGTGCAGACATGAGGCCATATTTGGTTGTGCAAAACGAGGGCTTTAAACACATGCTGAAAAGTGCTTGAGCCACGTTACGACATCCCGTCGCGCACCCACTTCAGCGAAAAAAATGTGCCAGGTCTTTATGAGCAGGAGAAGAAAAAAGTTGAGGATGAACTATCCCGAGCATCCTCTGTTACGCTCACGACGGACGGGTGGACGTCCAGGGGAACGGAGAGCTATGTGACGATAACCGCTTACTTCATCACAGCAGACTGGGAGATGAGAAGTCCGGTGCTGCAGACACGCCCCCTCTACGAGAGTCACACAAGCACTCATCTTGCGCAGGTACTGACACAAGCAGTGGAGGAATGGAAGATAAAGAGGCCCAGTAGGCTACTAGTAATATCCCAGTCACAACTGATAGTGCCAAAAATCAAATAAATGCAGTGAATGAGGCAGGACTGGGCCCACAGATTGGGTTATTTGCACATGTAGTGAATTTGGCATCACAGAAGGGAATCTCGGTCAATAGCATGGACAAAAAGAACAAACTTATGTTTATTTGTCTTGTCTTTTTTTTTTTTTGCTGATCCGAAAAATTATCCAATCCGTGACTCTGATCCGAGAAACGATCCGAACCGTGAGTTTTTTGATCCGTTGCACCCTTAGTAGAAACGTTAACATTAATGTAACAAAATGAACTGTTACCCTTCCTCATTACGGATATAGCAAGTTACAATGCAGGTACCAGGGGTAACACGTATGATACTTTGTATATCATGTTTTTTTAATGATTGATAGAGTTATGTTGTTGTAGCTAGCTATAGGAACTCATAATTTACTATAGGCTAGGTGGATAGTCGGGTCAGAGGTGCACCCAGAGTTTTAGCATGGAGGCAAGCAATTATTTTCTTATATTGATGGCTTTATATTGTCACATTAATTTAATCTTCCATTGCCGCCTCAGCACCACCGTTCACATTTTATTTCTACATATATTCTACATTATTTCAGCAGTCTTCGTACACTGCTAATAGGTGCTGCTTATATAGTACAAACTTACCGTTAACATTATAGGTTGACTGTAACGTTACGTTAACAAATACAGTTAGCTAACGTTATATCTTACGAGATAAGAGGTCGTTTCTGCTTTGTCCATGTGTGCGCGCGAGTTATTAGTTAGTCTAGCTAGCTAGCTAGCTAGTTAACGACTTTAAAAACTTGTAGCATAACATTATCGCTAACTGTTTAGTTTAACCCATATCTCTCTGGACTCGGCAGAGATGCTGCATGGATACTTTAAATAAGTAGTTTATGTTAGCTAGCTAGGTAACGTTAATGGTTTGTTATCTTTGAATAACTTACCCTGTAAAGTCAAAAGTGCTTCATTGAATTCATCAAATTTGCCTTCCTTGAAACGTCGACACAGACTTACAAACATAAAATCCAACATCCACCCAGTAGCAACAGCGGTAACTTGGGCAAAACGGACACTTCCATCTATATAACTAGCAACTGTAGCAGTTTTATTGTTAATTTCAGGCTCCATGTTTATATTCTCGGCTTTGGTCAGAGATCGGAGAGATCCTCTGTTAGATTTCTTCTTCTTCTTTGGAAGGTGTTTGATTTCCGCGCGCTTTAGTTTGCGAACTTGTTGTCGCTTGGCAGCCTATAGCGCCACTTTGCGTTTGGGAGGAGTAACCGGGAGTAACTACAGCTTCTTTTTTCATCCAATTAATAGACAAAAGGTTGGACTATGTCAGAGCCATGACTCTTAAATGTATGTTTTTTTTATTTATTGTTATTGTAATGATCTGCGACGTGTATGTAAACACACAGGGAATAGTCTTTGCACATTTTAAAACTTTTGATATGTTATCAACATGGGTAGGTGATGATGTCTGTTCTCATTTTACTTAAAAATGTCCTTGGTATGTAGGCTTAAAAACTCTAAAAGATTTAAGAGATCTACACAAAAAAGGAAAGAAATCTCAGACATTCCAGATGGCACCTTTTAGGCATTGTTTTTTATAAGGTGCTTTCAATTTACAATACACCTGAGACAAGTTTTGGATATGAGGAAAAAATAATGCAAACATCCTCACCCATTATGTATTTACACTTATGTAATAGACAGTTATTATAATTCTGTGTGACACAATGGATGTAATAGATAATGCTATTCTATCCCCATATGATACAATTAATACAGTGATAATAAGTCAATACATTACTATAATGCATAACTTTATTTTAGTTTATTTTTTTACATTAAAGACGTTACATGCCAGAGCTTCTGGTTTGGGAGGGCTGTACGGCTGTTCATGTTCAGTAACACTGTTTGGCAGCACAACACACGAGAAATGTGGAGATCCATTAATTGTATCTAATGGAAGGGAATACATTTCTTCCCAGTGATAAATCATTTATCAGCCAGTCTTGCCAGATTGCTGAGTTGTCTACACTTTTGGATATGAAAAACATGCAAACCTTCTTGCTGCAAATGCAACATCAGTATTAATGAATTCTATGCTATGTATTTATAAACTCATATTTGTATCATATTATGCAATTATCCATATTAAGCAAAAGAAAAAGCATCCTTCAAATGCAGATGTGGCCTATAAACAACAGCTCATTTATAGAGTAGAGAACACCAGACACACAAACACATGAGTTATATACACATTTATTTGTTATTCTGCATATGCTAATAGACGTAATGGGGAACAATGCTCTACAGAAATGTTGACATACATGTACCATAACAAAGTGTTCTGTGATCACATAATTGTTCGGACTACTACATGCATACAAAGATGTTACTTTGAACAGAAACAGTCTGTAGCTCAGATAATAATGATAATGTTCTCCAAAAGCTGAACAGAAAAAAAAAAAAATCAAAAACTGTAAGAGGCAGAATACATAGAGACACAAGAAGAAACAATGTAGTTTTATGCATTTTAGGGAGCAAGGTTCAGTAAGCACGCATGAGTGACACGGACAATACCCATTCTCTCAGAGAAAATAAAGACACAACCTTTCCACTCGGTACGGTATCACAGATGATAATGCCACTATGTGACAGTAAGACAGAGCGCCGTTCTTTTCACTGTCAGCTCACAGAATTAATTTCAGTATCCACACAAACATCATCCCAAGGGAATATAGCTGATCAATCCCTTGTTTCTCTACCCTACCTGTCAAAATGAAGGATTACTCAAGGCTAACACGGAGACATGCATGCTACAAGCAAGGGATAAAGAAAAAAATGTTACATTGAACGTAGAGGTACAGAAAAAAGAAATAGCTTTAACGAGAAGGTTATTATCAAACCTTCCTTCATAAAGAAAATATGAAAACCCCAAACAACAACAACAACCACCGCTGACCCCGCATTTTTTACTTTGGATAATACCAAAGAATCTGTGTTTCCGATGAGTGATCAATCTTTTCAACGTTATTTCCATGAGCTCTCATGCAAATCTGATTACGGAGTTAAATTATGTTGGTCTGGGCATACAGTACACAGACAAAAGGAAATATGGACCACAACTGATCATCTGATGCAATGGAACCATTTAGAGGATTCCATTTCATCTCTCCTCTTAACTCTCACAGCCTTCCCATATCCTGGCCTTCATTTTACCCACTGGTCACTGGGCCTGAGGCATGACATGGGGTTATAGCCTCTGAAGCTGTAGGGATTAGAGCACTCAGTGGTGTCAGCATGGGAAATAATCAGATGTAGCAGTTCAGTGACAGTAGGGATCTCTCTCCTGCCTGTCTGTTGTCAGTTAGACTTAGTCTTTTTCTCTTTAAGAGCCCCTATTATGCTTTTATTTTTTATTTTTCCCATCTTTCAGTGTGTTATATAGTTTTTTGTGTATGTAATAGATGTACAAAAGTACAAAAAACACATTTCACTCCAAATGGAGCTTTCTCTCTCACAGATAGCACTTTTTCTCAACTGCCTGAAAACACCTCACCCACATTATTGTTTGAAATTCCTCAATTAGTGATGTCACTGATTGAGAATTGAATTTGGTTGACCAATCACAACAGAGTGGACCAGCTGACCATTCAGAGCAGACTGGGCTTTTTGGGAAGGCGTGCCAAGAGCTCAGACAGAGCTTTTCAGGTGGAGGCACTGCAGCAATGGGCAGTATGAGATACATGATGTGTTTTTTGAAAATCAAGGCATGTTAACCTATTCTAGTAGACCCCAAGAATACAAATATGATGCTGACAAGGAGTATAACAGGGACTCTTTAAACTCTAACAGTTAATCTTCTCTCCCTTTGTTCATGGGGGTGGATACTGAATGGTGGTACACAGATTACCCAGGAGGAGGGAGAAATATTGCCGCTCCTTACGCCAGGAGCCAAGACATCAATGTGGATTTTGACAACATCACCTTTCAAAAAGTACAGAAGTAACTAGTTGACATTAGCTGTTAAGGAAAAAAACAGAGAATCTATCCAATCGGAACATCAGAGAGTTATAGAAAACCTGAGAACTCAATAACATTACTTGTATCTATTACATAAAGACCTGATTTCTCCTATAAAATTAGAATTTTCTGTACAGTGCTATATGAACAAAGCAAAATGACTTGCTACCTTCTCATAAACAGAAGTGTTATGAAAAGGCACGCATCATTTCAACCACCATATGGCAGGAAATTGTGGTCGTGCTCCATTTTGGTTTAGAAAAAATAGAATCATTCTCAACGTTAATTCACAAAAAACATAAAATCCTTTGTGTGTGGCCATTGAAATTAGATTATCCTTATTACTTTCTAAAGACATTTGTTAGATTTCTATGTAAATCTAACAGAATATAAAAGGCTGAAAGCGGTCAATTTGGATCCTTATTTCCACAGATAATCAAATTTGAGGTCCATTAATATCTGGCATTAAGGTGCCATACAGCATATGCCAGCCATATAATACGAAAAAGTAAAAGTCAAATTCTCGTTTGCATTGTTTGTGAGATTGTGGTAGTTGTAATACTGTTTGCCTCATATTAAAGATATAACATTTGAAAAATACAAGTAATTTCTGCCTGTACACTTACTGTACAAATCCCATAGACAGAAAATAAAGTGCCACAATTCTTGGCCTGCATAGATTGCAGTATGCGGTATTGCACATTCCACACCTCTCTGTGAGAACAAAAAAACATGATAATAATAATAACAAGAAAAAAAAACAAATAAAATAAACAACAAAAAATTCACCCACGTACTTCCTGTTAGTACCATTCTGGTTTGTGTGGCTTTCACAAACACACTACAAGTACACTCAGCCAAGTGTCATGCTGAAACAATGAACAAATATTCCAGCAATTAAATTGGAATCAAAGGCAACATACAACAGATATTTTCAGTCAGTGTAAAACAAAAGCGAGAAAGAAGACAAAAAAGAAAAAAACTCCTTTGGGTTTAAGTTTGACTGAAAATAGTTTTGTTCACATGAAACACAATAAATTACATTTCAAAACACTACGTATATACAAAAAAAGATACCTTAAACTTATCAGCAGGATGGGATAAACTTGCAGTAGTATGGAACAAATAATAAACGATAACAACATCAGGGCGCTGAGGATAGGAGAATGAACACAATGCAGGTAAACAAACAAAGGACAAAAAACAACTAAAAAAACATAACTACTGTCATAATACATGTTATTACCGTATATGTTACTATGCAGCTGAGATAGATGAAAGCTTGTCAGTGTGCTTGATTTGGTCCATTGATATTAGAAGGAATATTGTCATTTTTTTGGTAGTTTATCCCTTATGAATTTCCAAAATAGATAATTATAGTGTAAAGCATACATGTGTGTTAATGACCAGATCTACTGTGCTGAATAAATAAATAGTCTTAACTCTGTTTAATGGAATCTCACTTACCTACTGTAGATTATTCTACAACCAATCTAGACCTACATATTTCATATTTTATTCTTAAAACTACTTTTAGATGTATATATCTGATGTTGGAGAGTAAATAAGATTTATTTTTGTGATTTGGATGGAATCAAAAGACATTAACAAGGAATAAAAGATCTTAAACCTTGTTTTTAACTTCTGAAACCACATAATAAATATTTTCAGTAGCGGTAGTATCTGATATTCTGTTGTTACTGGTTACATTTATTTGGCAACTACAGGTGTATGCGTGGCAGGGGAATCAAGGGTTTTTTGTCCTTCTTGACCACGGCCCTTTAATTCAAAGACTGAGTATCGGATGCTCAACTGAAAGTTCAACAGTGGTTATGAAAACCAAAAGCAATTATGTCAACGTTACAGTTTCATACACCATTATTCACATGAAAAAACATAACAGGGTCGTTCGTCATGGGAACACTTTGCATTTCCACAAAAGGTAATGATATGTTGTTGTTTTTTTTATAGATCGCTACAATGCAACTCCCAGTCTGAGGGCTCTCATTCAACCCCCCACCCCACCCCTCCCTTTTCACATTACAAACATTTGTACCTTCAGTGACAGTTTTCCATTGCCTTAGATGTCCTAGTATTTACAGTGGAGCGCTTTCAGCAAACTAAGCACCGTAAAATACCTGTCTTTTTTAAATGCATGCTTTTTACAGATAAGTCCCTCTGTGCATTTCCTTCTTTTTGCTAGAAAAAGGAGACTGTCATTATGTACATTGGGAGGACCAAAATGTCTACATAAGTTGATGAATTCCCTCTGTTCTTCAAGAGCCTCCTCTCTGAGTCCACTGTTTTCCCCAAAGTCATTCTCAAATCTGCACGGAGCACTGCAGTTTCTTTTCAGCAATACACAACGACACAAGTAAAGGGGACTTGTCATGCCATGCAACAATTTCTTTCACTACAACTGCACCCTTGTCTTTTCTTTCCTGCTCTCACACACACCAGGCTGAGGTTGCAGTGTGTCATCGGAGCTTCTCTTACAGTCACATGCTGGTTTCACAGGTCGGAGAGAGGCTGCCGTCCCCGGGTATCAGGTGGATGTCGGATGTAAACATGTGGTTCTCTACTTTGTGTCCACTTTGGTTGCTGTCAGCTTTGACTTCCTCGCCTACCCCAACCACACCTTGGGTGCAATTTTGTGCTGCTGTCTTAGGTGACAAGGGTGCAACTGCAGCACCCGCCACTTCCATCAGATGTTTCTCCTCATGGCTCTCTGTGGATTGATCTTCATCGCCAGGTGGGGTGTCTACCACCAGCCTTTTAGGGGACAACGGGCAGGTCTCCTCCTCTGTGACTGGGACCAGATCCTCTGTACTGGGGATGAGCGGTGACATCTCTCCCTCCGGGGAATCGTCTTCCAGGATGCTGGAGCTGATGTCTCCAGGAGAGGTAGTGCTGGGCGGTGTAAGCGGGCCTTCAGCAGAGGTCTTGGTGAAGTTGACCTTTAATTCCTTTAATTTAAGAGGGTTATTCCCTGTTGGAGAGCTCTGGATATCCTTCACAGCACTGTTAAAGCTCTCCCCTTCCTCTATGTGGAGCTCTGATCCGTCACCTGGGTTAACGCATTCATAGAGGCCATCTTTGAGTATGACACCAGGAGAGCTGTGGTCATCAATGGCCCTCACTTGGCTGAGATCCAAAGAGGGTGGTGCCCTGGGGTGTCTGACTTGACAGGGCCCAGCATCTTCCTCATCTGAGTTGGAGTCTTGTTCTCGAAATTCTGCTGAGCAGCCCGCAAAGATATCTGGTGAGGAGGGTTGGACCTCCTTCATCTCCAGCTCTACTTCCTCTTTTAATGTAAATTCAGGGCTATGAGATTTCCTCGGTGAGATGGGGGCGGTCATGGTTGTGCTCAGAGTGCTCATGGAGCTTGTAGTGTTGAGGTTAGTGAAGGACTGTGACTTAGTCATCTGGTTGTACATCTCCTCCAGTTTCTGCACATTAAGGTGCTGTGGGGCCCTGTTTGTCCGCTGGGGACTTCCTGTGGTGTTGATGGTTATACGATTAGGGGAGCTTTGTGGCTCAGGGTTTCTTTCATTTAGAGATTTCAGATCATTCTCGGAGGATGCGTGCCTGGTCGAGCTGCCCCAGCGGCTTGGCGACAAATGGTTGTCCAGGGAGGTTTTGTCCTCACCTTTCTCCACCACCACATCCATCAGTTCCATACTGCGGGCAAAGGCATCTTTTAGGTTCATTGACACAATGCTGCCATTCCTTTTGGCTCTCTCCAGTGCCTCCCTCCTCTTGATGGCCTTCTCCTGCCTTTTCTGCTCCTTGTAGAACTCAGAGAAGTTGTTTACAATAATGGGGATGGGTAGGGCAATTACCAGCACTCCTGCAATGCAGCAGAGCCCACCCACAATTTTTCCAAGTAAAGTCTGTGGGTAAATGTCACCATAGCCAACTGTAGTCATAGTAATGGTTGCCCACCAGAATGAGGCAGGGATACTGGTGAATTTGGTGGCATCTTCATCTTTCTCAGCAAAGAAGACCAAGCTGGAAAATATCATGATGCCCATTGCAAGAAATAAAATAAGCAGCCCCAGTTCATTGTAGCTCCTTCTCAAAGTAAACCCTAGAGACTGGAGCCCTGTGGAGTGCCTGGCCAACTTCAGGATCCTCAATATTCTCATGATCCTGAATATCTGCACCACACGGCGCACGTTTTGGAACTGCAGCACGCTCTTGTTGGACTCAGTTAAGAAGATGGTGACATAGTAGGGCAGGATGGCCAACAAGTCAATGACATTCAGCGGGCCTTTGAAGAACTTCCACTTATTAGGAGAGGAGAGGAAGCGAAGGAGGTACTCCATGGTGAACCAGGCGATACACACGGCCTCCACGTGGGCCAGCTGGGGGTTGTCATTGGCCTGGCCGAACTCGTCTATGAACTGGAGCTCTGGTAAGGTGTTGAGAGACAGAGCGATGGTGGAGAGGATAATGAACAGGATCGAGATGATGGCTAGAATCTGAAAAAAGAGCACAGAAAGGAATAAAATATTAGCCGGATCCCAAGAAATTTATCCATGTTCATGTGACTTTCATTATCATTTATAATACACTGAAAAATAGGTTAAATAAAACATTACGCCTGAGCCATACAAAGATATAGATCTTGTGTTGTCTCTCTCGATCAGCATGTTATGGCTTAGTAGTTTGTGGCAGATATGGGATACAGTGAATAATAATAGGTGTCTGATTTGAATTAAGGACAGAAAAAGATGCATTTAAAGGCTGAAAGGTGTGGATTATAAATTATATGAATGCATGTCACAATGTTGTTTGTATGGACAAAGGAAAACAGCATGGAAATGTCAAATGAAAAAAGAAGGTAACAAATGAGTAACTAAATCTTTGAATGAATACAGCATTGTGGGATAGATTATTAAATGAGGAGAACATTTACATAATGGGAAATAACTAGGCCAGAAATCTATTTTTGAAGTAGAGGAGTGTGTTTGTTTGTGTGTGCGTGTGTGTGCGTGTGTGTGTTTGTTTGTGTGTGCGTGTGTGTGTGTGAACCCATCTACAGATAAAAGGATGAAGGATTTTGGCTCCACCTGTTTGCAAAGAATTGCCAAAAATCCCTCTATTTGTCTCAAAATAAAATGTATTGCTTTCAGTAATAAAAGAAAAGCAACAGCAAACAACTTTTTGAAAACTTCTCTTCGTTCTCGTGAAATTTACAATGCTTTGATATAGTTTCCTGTGCTTCTGCTTTGTAAATGGATGGGTAAGAACATCCTGCATAATCCCAATGAAGTCAGTGCAGCATGAGGCTGCATTTCAATCAATCAATCCATTTTGTCACATTAAATTGTGCAAGGTACAATTCCAGTGACATGTTATCCGTCTGATGTAGAGATGGTCTTGCTTGACCACGTAATCGGGATCGTAGCCATAGGTTGTAGCTGATAGCCATCTACACCATTTCCTCAGCAGTCAGCAGGAGAGTTGGGTTCCCTATCCTGATAAGTGACTAGTAGTCATGAGATGGCTACAGAGATGGTCTTGCTAGGTTAAACTCATCTTCTCCACCTTTTCCTCTGTGTTTACTGCATTTCAACTGCAACTCTTTACCTCGACCTTAATAGATCAAATCTGACCTTAGATGTTCAGACTGAGGTTTGGTATTTATAAAATGAGTGTAAAATATATGGTGTGTGTGACAGTGACATCATGTTATGTGATGAGTATGTGTGCCTTGTTTGTACAGAGTGAGAAGTAGGGGTGGGGGGGGAAATCAAAATTGTACGTATCGTGAATTTTTTTGCCGATGATTTTTAAAATTGTTTCTTTTCACTGGAATTTATATATATATTTTACTATTCACCTAAATATTTTCTGTTTATACGGTTCATACATCATATCCGTTTTCTGACCGAAAGCAGAAAATGCCGAAAATACATATATAGGTATTATGTACTTCTTTACAATTGAGATTTTTTTCAGACTGACTGACATGTGATATGCATTATTTTTAGAAAACTATTAATTTTTAGAAATGTCTCATGATATATTGTCTCTAGAAGTGTATTATTCAAATTGTACCTATCGTGAATTTTTTTGCCGATGATTTTTAAAATTGTTTCTTTTCACTGGAATTTATATATATATTTTACTATTCACCTAAATATTTTCTGTTTATACGGTTTATACATCATATCCGTTTTCTGACCGAAAGCAGAAAATGCCGAAAATACATATATAGGTATTATGTACTTCTTTACAATTGAGATTTTTTTCAGACTGACTGACATGTGATATGCATTATTTTTAGAAAACTATTAATTTTTAGAAATGTCTCATGATATATTGTCTCTAGAAGTGTATTATTCAAATTGTACCTATCGTGAATTTTTTTGCCGATGATTTTTAAAATTGTTTCTTTTCACTGGAATTTATATATATATTTTACTATTCACCTAAATATTTTCTGTTTATACGGTTTATACATCATATCCGTTTTCTGACCGAAAGCAGAAAATGCCGAAAATACATATATAGGTATTATGTACTTCTTTACAATTGAGATTTTTTTCAGACTGACTGACATGTGATATGCATTATTTTTAGAAAACTATTAATTTTTAGAAATGTCTCATGATATATTGTCTCTAGAAGTGTATTATTCAATTTTTGTTTTTGTTAAAGAAGGAAAACAAAAAATTGCAATACTCAATACTATTGAATCACAATACTTCTACAATCGCAATAAATGACAATCGCAATACAAATCGAATTGTATCGTGAAAGAATTGAATCGGGACAAAAGCATACTGTATTGTCCCAGCCCTAGTGAGGAGTATTGGTTCTCTCGTCATTTACTTCAATAGTACCTCTCCATGTTTTATCTGTGCCTCTGCCTCGGCACCTCCTTACAATGCTGCAGGGATTACCTGATGTTCTTTTTACAAAGCTCAACTCTGCTCAGCCCAGAATCTCAACCCACACAGATGAAGAGTCTCGGTCCTACACACTATATAACCTCAACAATCAACAGAAATCCAGTGCATGGAAAAAAGAATCTGCATTCTTTTATGTGAAGTCCTCTATGACCTGAGCACTATAAAACCTATTAAAATCTAATGAACAAAGATTGAAGAGCCTTAGTCAAGAAAGGAAAAACAAGACACCCTGAATACTAATCACAAATCGCATCAAGTTGCAGAACACACTGATTATCTTACATAAATTTACACAGTGCCGTCTGGAGACAGTCACCGTGTGTCCTTTGAGACTTCCCAAATTTAGCAAATATCACATATTAGTGAATATCATGCAGGGATGGAGCTCAAGGATTTTGCTGAGTTTGTCAGCCATTTCTATAGTCTATCCATTAGCCCCTAGCTACCACTGACCATATATCTATGGCAATGACACTCTGGAGAAAAGTGGCCATAGGCTAGTGACACTGCCTGAAATAGAACTAAGAAAGTTCTTCTATTAGGCGAGAAAGATTGAGAAAAAATAGGTTAAGGCAGATAGCAAAATAAAGACAAGAGGGTGTCACTGCTCAGCACAGGAAGTGTTATGACTAATTGAACGCTGCTGCTGATAAGGTTAAACCTATTAGGAGCTAAGTGAAGCAACCTGGGCCTGGCCTAGCAGGGAGCGGAAAGACTGTAGAGTCACACAGTAAGGACATACATTGCTTCCATACCACTGAACGTTTTGGCAAGCACATTTGAGGCTCACTCCCTTGTGCCAAGCCACTCGGCCAGAGGACTTTTGCTTATGTTCCTGTTGCTGAAAACCTTGGCACCAAGTCATCTCCAAAGGTAGAGGAGTAGATTAGAGCATAGAGATAATTATTTTGATCAGTTTAATCTTTCAAATACAGGTACACAAAGAATCTAAATCTATCAATTTATGAAAATACACGCTAAAGTTCACTCATTCTTTAGTTGTCAACTATTCCTTATTTCAATTCTCATTAACTGCCTCAGAGGAGGCAGTTCATCTTCTACTGTTCCACTTTGGAGCAAGTGAGCCCTTTTGAACTGCACTAAGAGCAGCCGAATGGATGGACACAAACACACTCAAAGACAAAGAGAGAAAGTGATTAATGTTTTCACTGACCCACACCCATGCAATATCACCTTCCCACACAGCCATGCACCCCTTGCTCATAGACACCAGCAAATGGCATTTGAATTTGAGGATGAGCAATTCTAAGGTGACTTGCATTAACCTACTGTAATTGAGTGGGAGTAGTTAAAAAGATCAATTAATTGGACTCAGTCTTCATTGCCCCTGATTTGCATGTGTGGTTGCATTAAGTATAGCTTCAAATGGCATGAGTGCTGGTTTAATAGACGGAAAAGTAGCGCGGCCATACCAGTTGACCTGGAAGTGACCCAGCGGAGAAAAGTTAACAGAGACTGGAAAAAAAACAAGATATATTTGAGCAAACTGGACACTTTCAAATCTCTGGAGCACTTTTTTGAAGAGGAGTTCAAAGAGTAAGATAACTGGGATTAAAACATCACTAGCACCCTGATAATTTTACTAAACTAATCAATGTTACCAGCTGGCCAAGCTACCTGTTTACATACCTATACTTTTGTCTGATAAAGATCAACATTTCACTGTGCTTTTACTGAAATGTATAAAAACGGTATTTACCTTTATCCCGAGTAGCTAAAATAGAGAGCAATTCTGTGACTAGAAATTGCTCAATTTGAAGATTAACAGCAAATTAAAATGCAAAATTATCGACCAAATGGAAGCTGTCATAATTCAGAGATGATTTTAAACATGGCCTTAAATAAAGTTGAAGACGCCACGTGTTTTTCTGTATGTTTCTGTCTTGCTTCCTTGTTTTTGTGGAAGTTTTGACCTCAGGGTGCAGTCAGGTCATGGTCAGGCCAGTCATGAGACCTGATTGGCTTAGAGGCTAATGGGAGGGTAATGTCTTCCGATGATTAGGTGATGTGTGACATGCTTTTCTTGTCCATGGCTATTCAGGCTCTTTTACTATCCCTCCACCATTCTACTGCAAAGACTGCTTAGCACAACTGTGCTGAAAACTGTTTCACTTTAAGACATACAATGAGATGAAAGACAGATGGAGAAAAAGACTATTATTATCATTGATTATTCAATGTCACATGACTTTTATTTTTAATGCAATACTCTAAGAATTCCCCTTGATACTTTGGCCTGTACTCCTCAGCACATTATAAAACACATCATGAAAAAACAAATCACTTGACGAATGTCCTCAAAAACAAAAACAATCCCTCAAGGGACGGTTTACAAAAATAGTGCCTGCAACAGTGCTGGCAGCAGTTCTGTAGAATATATTTTGTGCATCAAGGGAGTGAATGTGCTTCAGCCACCAACACCCACTCTCACAATTTCAATTCCACAGCTCCTTTAAGGTAGGATTTGATCCCCTGGGAGACCCGAGCAGGAAGAATGAAGATCATCCAGAGGAGAAAACAGAGTTGAAAACAGAGTTAAGCGCACCCTTGAGCCTCTTCTCTGAGCCTCTCTTGATTTCCATCTTCAGCCACCTGTTAGCTTAACCACTACTCTTGAAATTGTGAGAATAACCTTTCCTGATCATCTTTTAATTCCTGCAGGAAGCAGTCAATTGGTCCACTAAATCCTCTCTAAATGTCCTGTCATCAGTGACAGCACTGTGGTCGCATGGTTACACACCCTCTTCTGCATCGCCATCATTCCTTAGTTTGAGGAAGAAAAGATGCTGTGGGGAAGAAAATAACCCGCACCACACCAGTGGCCCATCTGCCAGCTTGGGGGAGGCTATTGATTGCGTACACATCACATTATGGACACTGAGCCAGGCCCAGCGAGCCCCTATTGATCTTCTCGCTCAGAGGTCTTACAGACCATGATCCACCTCTGATGTCCCCACTGACTCTCCCTCCTTCCCCTTGTGTCATCAATTTGTGCTGGACAAATTGAGCCACTCCTCAGGTATGATAATTTTTTGCAGCGGAATCAATCCAGGCGATTATTGCTATGGTAATTTCGATTGATCCTAGGACTTGTGTGTTATTTCATCTTCTTTCCCAGTGTGATGATGCATGAGGGTGTTGGTGTCACATGGCTACACAGCTTTGTGCATGCATTAAAACAAACAATAACAAAAACATAAATTTAATGAATTATCATACTAAGTTTACATGAACCAGTAGGCAATTTCATTTCATTATTCAGACCAATAGCTACATGTGGTGGAAATGGGTTAAGGAGTATCCAAATGACAAAGTCTGACTCCTAAATGTGAACAAATTCTGTTAGCGAGCCATTATCAACAATTAAAGGGTAACTACTGTTTTTTCTTTCCCACCTGGACCCTATTTTCCTATGTTTTTTGTGTCTAAGTGACAGATGGGAACAACAATCTTTGAAATTGGTCAAGTATTAAGCAAGATTGCTGCAGTCGGCAGCGGTGAAACAAGCTACAATGTAAATTAGTAGGGCAATTGTCCAGCTTATATTTCAGTGCTTGTTTTGCCACTGACTAGATTAATATTCCAAGTGTCTGACAACATTATGGAAAAGATTTCAAAGGAGGTATCTTTCTGTTTAAGAGTAAAATACACTACATTCAAAGTCGACAGTAACAAAAATAAAGCTATGAAAAGCTGTTATTGGTCATCTTTCCATGTTTCCAACCATCACAACTCTAGTTGTGGTTGAAATAAACACATGGTTTACTGATTTACATGTGAAAATATGTTGGCTCTATACACGCTAAAAGTATTGCTTTTTTTCAATGGAGTCTGGTCTGTTTAGCGCTAGCGACTTCAGAGCTGTTTCTGGTTAAACAGAAAGATCTCAAAGAGGTTTTAAAGGTCTATCTCTGAAGGGATCCCTTCCATAATGTTGTCAGACACTTAGAATATTAATCTGAGCCTGTCAGTGGCAAAACAAGCACTTTTGTGAAGGTAAATACAAGCTGGACAATTGCCCAATTAACTTACATTGTAGCTTGTTTCGCCACTGCCAACTGCAGCAATCTTGTTTAATACTGGACCAATGTCAAAGATTGTTGTTCCCATCAGTCACTTAAAAGTCACTTAATAAAAAAATGGTTGAAAGGTTGAAAAACAATGGTAGTTACCCTTTAATAATGGCACTGAGCGAATATGGCATTTTAAGGTAACTTGCACACATACTAAGAGAGATTTAAAAGACATGGATAGTGAGTTGAGTGCCTTTTCTATGGCTAGTTTCCAAAGACTTCACAGAGAGAGAAAAGCAGAGGGGGAATGTTATATTTGGTGGTCATCCACTGTTTTGTCCCACAGCTCCCCCAAAGGTCAGAAAAGTTTGGAGGAATGCCAGATATTACCATTTGGACCTCAATTCTAAAGCCATTTGTCTCTGAATAAGATAACTGAGCCCATTAAGCCCTGGAGAGAAAAAAATTGCAAAACTGATTCAACTGAATCCCTTGATATTGGCAAAATATGTGTGCAATTGAAATATGTCCAAAGCCTCTTCTTTTCTTACAACTTTGCAACAAAGTCTGATAAAAGAAACCACTCCAGTGTCCATCTGGCAAAATATTTTTGGCAACTGCAGTGGGAGTTTAGTGCATAATAATAAAGGCTTATTATTTCAAAATATATCTCTGAGAGCTCTCAGTGCAGTCAATAATTGCAGTGGATATAACCCATTTGTCTTGCATAACGCAGCATCACCATACTGTGTCACTTACAATTTAATTTGTCATCAGTCAGCTAGACTATATTACGATTCCCTCTGTGCTTAGCAACCTTAATCAGGAGTATTGGCATGATGTGATTAAAGTCACAATTTCAGGGTTGATCTCAGTGAGGTGCCTTACAATCAGCGTTAGAGACAAACTTTCCAAGTCAATTATTTTTCTTGTTGATTTCTTTGTAAAGCACAAAGCTTTATACACAGAACTCTCTCTCACTTTCATATTATCCTTGCTGGAGGCTAGCAACAACAGGGGTCCTGTGGGTTTCAGCCAATGTTACATATGCTGAGGGTGTGAGGTTCACTCAGCAGCACAAAAATTGGTTGAGTGGGCTGACAGCCTTTCAGAGGAACCTTATGGCCTTCTACATTATTGAGGAATGTCCCTCCACCATGCACACGATCTTCCACTGTTCCTTCTGGTTACTGTACTACAGTATGTTTCGTTTGAGCTCTTTACCAAACATCATTGTGTCCCCCTTGTCTTCCCATTCTTTTAACATTGTTTGTGTGCTATCCCCCTTTCCAGGCTTTATTTATACTGATATTTGTTTGTGTTACTTTATTTCTTTTTTCTAGCCACAGGGAGAAAAGTGGGCTAGCATGAAATATTTATAGAGTGCGTTCAACTGCCTGGCCAGCAGTTGCACAAACGCACCTGCACAAAACAGCCACCGCAGCGGTATGTGTCAGCCTCAGATGAGTTTAGGTTGATTGACGCGACCATGATTGGCAGATTGAAATATCATACATATAACATTACGTATTAGCTAACACATTTTACTGACAATTCCCGGGGCGCTGTTTGTTCAAGTGACACATTACCAGAATGCCATTAGAAGTATTGCTAATTCACTGTAACAATAACATTGGGTGGGAAATATGCCAGCGTATGAACCCTTATGAGTCCTGAGAGTTGCCAAATAGCATAGAGAAGAATCTGACTTTGTTTGGGATGTTGCAGTCACATTGCGGTGGTATGGAGGAGAAACCATTAATTTGTTGTTTTCAGGAGAAGAATGATACTGGCAGAAAGTGCAGACTACCTGCAACTTTGAGATAAAAGATATTTTCCAAAACTTTGCCAAACTCTGCAGCAGACCCACCGTCAGAGGGGGTTAAGGGTACAGATGACCCCTGCCCAAGGCCCAGCGGGGGCCCATGCAAAGGTCTATGGTGCTGGACGGTGTGGTAAGGGACCATAACTCCTGACGGCAGGCCTGCTCTGCAGTTACATGAAACTGAAATAAATACGAAGGGGAAGTTGAAAAGTTCAGTTTGTCCACATTTGCTTTCTCCTGTCAAATACAAACAAACTCATAGTTGAAAAGTCCAGCAGATTGAAAGGTTGGCAACCGTCTTCTACCTCCTCTGTCCAAACAAATGGGTCCTTGATTTCACACAGAAAAAAAGAAAAGACTTCTAATTGCAAGGTATGTTGGCTAAAATGATTTTCCAGCAGATTTTATTCGCTCTAAATAGCTAGCATTTGCAAGGTGATGCTAGCTCCGTGAGTTGGCTGAAAAGTTTGTCAACAGCAGACTTTTTTAATGTTTACAGCTTGTTCACTTTAGAATGAGAGCACTGTAAAAAAAAAGAATATGCACATGATGACATGTTGCTAAAAGAGGCTAAAGCTACATATCCAAGTCCTAAAATGGATTGTACTCTAATCCCAAAAAATAATTAGTTATAAACCAATGATATGTTACTAGGCTTCGAAAGTATTGCTAGATTACTACTGTAGGTGATAGGCTAATTAGCTGGGAATGCTAACATATGCAGTTTACGCTAAAGCAAATAAACACACACAGTTTTTCTTATATTTTTTTTTGTTTTAATAAGATAAAAAGACACAACCTTACAAACTCTTACGTATTTATTAGTTTTATGCAAAATATATGGGTCTATGTGAATGTAAAAAAATACTGAAAAACTCCAGTCGAATACTTTGTTGATCAGCTTTGTATTCATGTGTATTAATGAGTAAACAGGAAGGCCAATTACGTGTGAGTGACATCCAGCATTGCTGACCAGCGTAGCTTTTTAGGCCACAACACAGCACAACAGCAGCACTCAGGTAAGCTTAAACATTCATGAGCTGGCTGCCACACAATGAGTTCACAGTCACACTCCCAACAGCTACACTTCAAATGCTAAACTTTACATCACAAGCTAGCAAGGCCATTTCTGGACTCAACCTTGGGAGAAATTCCACAACTCTCCTTCTCAATCATGTGTATTGATGAATTTATTTAAAGCTTTGATAGGATCCTTGAGCCATCCGCTGACTAAAATAGATATCTAATGCTTGGTCCATCATATTGTAGATCCTGTAACATAGCCCTCTTCCTCTGTTTTTTTTTTTTTTTTTTGATTTCTACTCCCAGTATAGTCTTTGGCACAGATATGTTTGCAGTTCAACAATACTTCATCAGGGCATTATAAAAAAAGATTTCCCACAGTGTGCTGTGGACAACTCAGCAGTTTTGTGAATTAAGAGTTGGATGTAAAAGTTCCAGCTGAGGCCAAGCCTCCCAGGAAGGGCAGGGAGGAAAGGCATGCACACTGCGACACAAAGCATTTAATGCAAAGAACAAACTGAGATTTAGGACAATGTCTTGATTTGTCTTTGTAAGATCAACACTTTTAGCGCTTTTCACTTTGGGAAACATTCTAATCAATATTTGTTGCTCTCTTTATCTGACTCTCTCTGTCCTTCCTCTGTAATCTGTCCATCACTATTGCCCTCTAAGCCACCTTGCAGCCAATCACAGCCCTTGACTTTCACAACACAAATGTCAGGAAAAAAACAGAGAGGGAGAATAGGCAGTCACAGGCAGACTTGGTGTTGCAGGGGAGAGTAGGCTGTACTAACTGTGAGGCAGACGCAAAGCTATATTTCCTATTACACTATCAAAATTACAAAGATATGGCAGCAAAATTAATTCATGAAACAAAATGAATGTGTAATAAGTTTTAAACCTGCAGTAATAAGATACTACACCTAGTGGGAGAAAATCCAATAAAAGTAATTCCTGTTGTGGTAAAATATGCAAGAACTTGCCATGAGCTATGAGACAGCCAGAGCTGAAGGTTAGCTTGTTCCTACGCCTTTGTCTTCTGTTAACATTACTTTGTTGCTGTGTAATTGCTTTGGCGATGTCTTGCCATTACAATAAATCTTTCTGAGGATCTAGGTATATATATCTACATTAAAAATCAATTTAAACAATGTCCTTCCCCCATGTCCTTTCCCTGCCATGTGCATATATGTGTTTCTGAGCATGCACTGCATGGTTTGTGTACATGTGTTTCTGTATGTGTGTCTGCGTTTCTAGGGAGAACAAGCCTCTGGCCCTCATGGCGTGACAACATTATTAACCTGTATACCTCTGACTTCCCCCTGCAAGAGAAGAGAACAGCAGGGCAAATACAGCCAGTACCCTCCACAGCGCATGCACGCACGCACACACGCACGCACGCACGCACGCACGCACGCACGCACGCACGCACGCACGCACGCACGCACGCACGCACACACAAGGGCTCTTCCAGTATGCATATATGTGCAAATTATACACCTAAACACATGCTCACAATACACAATAAACAGCCACAATACCAAAGGACAACAACATAATCACAATAGATAACTTTATTATGTTTTGAGTAATTTTCAGCTGAGCAGCTCTGTGTTCCCGCAGGGGCGTATGCCTTTATGTGTGACAGAGAGAGAGCGCCAGAGAGAGCAGTCAACAGCGCTAAATGTAATTACTTCTAAGTGTGATAGGCCCTGTGCCTGAGTAGCGATCCCTATGTTAATCACCCAGCCATGCCCCACACTTCCTCGAGCAACAGACCAGTGGAAGAAAGGAGAAACAAACACACAGTCCGAACCCTGTAACAGTTAATATTTATGATGCTGTGAGTGCGGCATCTCGCTGGGTGCTTGGCTGCTCCAGAGCTTCGCCTGTATGTATGCAGATAACAATACGGGAAGGATCTCTTACAAGTTCCTCTACCCCTGAGTCTCCTGATAACATCATCCATCTGAGCTTGGAGGCTGAGGTTAGAGGCAAGTGTGTGTGTGTGTGTGTGTGTGTGTGTGTGTGTGTGTGTGTGTGTGTGTGTGTGTGTGTGTGTGTGTGCTTTCCAAAAATGTAGCCTACTCACAATAAGAATTACTCTCCTGTCACCTCTCTGGGGCGCTTTTCCATCACACATAAGACGGGGAAAACCTCACAGGAAAAACTCTTCTCTACGGCGCACACACACGCACACACACATAAACACACATACACATACACACACTCACTCACACACACACACACACACACACACACACACACACACACACACACACACACACACACACACACTAAAACATACAGCTCAAATGTTTGTAAAATATCCTCAATCCTTTCTATCTTTCCAAAACACACTGTCACATTTGCACGCTTGCACTCGCGCAACACCCTCACATGAAAAAGAGAACCCCCCCCCTCCCTCTCTCTATCCTCCTACCCTCTCGTACCTCTATCTGTTATCCTCAATGACTACGTCTACGCATCACCTTGCTGTCTGAGTCAAACTCTGTAACCATGGGGATGTCTCCCAGCATTACTAACGCAAGTGGAGCAGAAAGCAGCTTTGTGACTTAAACATTATTTTCTCTGTGATGCAGAGCCTTTACCATTCAGCTGAGCGATCGGCAGAAGCCCTTTGAGCAGCAGGATGACACTGACAGATTTCAGGGTAAAGAGAGGATACCTGGGGCATTGGAATGCAAAGCAAAAACTGTCAGCCTCGATGAATGCCATCATGAATTCGAACAACTTGAGATAACAATTGCAGTTTAGGGGAAGCTTTTGTTCAAAAAGGCTTACAGTGCTACAAGTAGGAACATAAAGGTTGTTGCAGAGTGAAGAGAACCACAAGACATGGAAGTATTACTCCACTGATTGATAGATAGATAGATAGATAGATACTTTATTGATCCCCAAGGGGAAATTCAAGTGATCACTGGTCTTCCACTGAGCTGTAACTGACCTCAGATACATTATTACATTGGGCTCTAGTGTAGTAAAAGCTGGACAAAGAGTACACCCACAAGAGGGAGCTCTTCCTCACCGTGGCACTGAAATCAACTAGTGAAAATGTCTTTTTGTGACTTTGTGATTTGTTGATTTTTTTTCCCTTTTTTGCAGGGAGGTCAGTTGTAAGTGGAGAGAAAACTCTGGTTAAAAGCTCCTGAGTTTTGATGCGCAAAGGAGAAGTTGAATGAATCCCTTGTCTCATTCTCTGTCTCACTTGGGTCTGCAGGAAGACTAGTGGTCACTGAGGAGTCAGCTAATCCTAATCAAGTATAAAGAATAAAGCACAACACTGAGCCCTGAATGGCACTGCTCTTCATTTATATTCCCCACCACATCAGAATCCAGCATCTACCCCAACACCATCACTCGAAATTTTTTTTACTACTGGCTTTAGATGTGCGCATTGTGTCAATCTCACAAAGTCTCTTTCAAGTTGTGTGCTTGCGGTGGAAAACTCTCCAATGTGGCTTTGCTGACTTATTGTTATTCAGCTTTACTTCCAAGGACAGTCCTGTGCCTCCATCACCATGTCTTTAATACTTCACTCACACGAACACCATCCAAACACAAAATCACAGACACACAAGTATGCACACACACACACACACATACACACACACACTTTTTTTGCATTTCCTGATGTTTCTGAATATCTTTTCTGTCTTTCCTCTATGGGAAACTGGGGTGAATATGAACCCAAACTATAAGAAACACAACTAACTGACATGTTTCCTTTCTAATGAGATTCACTCAGATGATGTGCACATGAATATATGCACGAGTGAGATGGACACAACAGGAGAAACAAAACATTCACAAGAGCAACTATGTAAGTGAATAAGTAAATGAAGAGTGAAACAACAGACACCAAAGCCAAAAATTAATTAAGTTAGTTAAATTACTTTTAATTAAATTACTAATTAATTAAATAGACATAACCTCTTTTTTGATGAAACCATCGTCCTGCTACATGTGAAATGATATTTAAGAACCTCTAATGATGCTTCCAATCCTTCACCAACATGGTATTTCTAAATCCTATTTTATACCAATTTCCGTTTGGTCCTCTTCTCAATTACCAAACAACACCTCGAGACTGGCGTCTGAAAGAGAGAGGCTTAGCAACCATGGTGTAAACATGTTGACGCTTGTCTCCGTAACCATAGAAACTTGTGAATGGAATCCCCTATTCTTATATCTGAAAGGCGGCCGTCATCACAGGAAAAACTGTAACATTAGAAGAAATGTGCCCATCAAGGTTATGGATATTTTATTTTGCTACTGAAACTTGCATGGATCAGCTAAGTGATTTCAGCAATAATCTTAGCTGGGGCAACCCCTTACACAGAAGAAAACATGCTGCCCTCTCCCTCGCAATGTGCCATAATGTTTACTTTAGTAATGACTCATGCTGGATCATACTCAGTGGTCGTCACCTACAAAAGAACAGCCAACAGACCACAATAGAAATGTCACTTTGGCAAAAAAGATTCCATGAATGAGCAATTGAGCTGAGTGCTGCTTCATGGCGGAGGCAAGCAGGGAGCGCTGATAAGGGAGCTGTAATAACAGACCAAATTTCACAGCCTTTGTTCCCCTGCAAATGAGAGTGATGATCACCAGGCTTGGGAGCGGCACTGGGTTACTGTTTCCATGGCGTTAGAATGAGGTATGCCTGTGTGTGTGTGTGTGTGTGTGTGTGTGTGTGTGTGTGTGTGTGTGTGTGTGTGTGTGTGTGTGTGTGTGTGTGTGGTAGTATTGTGTGCAGGTTGGGGTGGAGGCTCGGGTATTATTGATAGGCTGCCTGTCCTTGAGAAGGCCAGATTGGGACGCCCCCACTCTTCACGGGAGATTTCCTTTAATTAATCTAGCTAAATGAGGACACAATTACAATTCACACAGGCACACAAACACACACACACACACACACACACACACACACACCTGCCTGCAATTAGCACCACAGAAGTGAGGGAGAGGATGAAAGTGTAGTTAGTATTTACACATTTAACAGTATTCTAAAAGTCACATGGGGAAATTAGCGAATATGTTTTAACAAGACTAAGACTTTATAGCTCTGTGCAATGTGAGGCTGTATAGGCACAGCTGTGCTTTGAGTGAAATGCTAATGTCAGCATGCTAACATGCTCACATTGACAATGCTAACATGTTGATGTTTAACAGCTAATATTTACCAGGTTTACCATCTTAGTATCGTGGTTTACAATGTTTTACTGATGGGAATGTCATTACGTTTGCAGGTTTTTGGTCATAAACCAATGTATTGAACACATTTAATTATGACCTGTTGAGGAAGGGATTACCAAAGTTATGACAATTCATCCTGAAGGGAAGATAAGTTTCTGTACTAAATTGCATGGCAATCCATCCAATCGTCAAGATATTTCACTAAAAAACCACAAACGTCAACCTTGTGGTAGCGCTTAAGAAAAGTCAGGGCATCATACTCCTCAAAATTTAAAGTTGAAGTTAACCAGCACTGCCATCCCTAAAGCCATACCCCTAGCATGGCCAAAAAAGCAGAATAGTGTTTTTCATATTGTCATAAAACACGTTTGACTTTGTTCTTAGTGATTTGTGTCTGATTCAATTTAAATTTTTGAAAAAAAAAGTTGTCTGTGTCTGTCACTTGCGTTGGCAAACATTTCAATGTGATGTGAGTCAGTGTGGCCATCCGGCTTATGGCCCAGTCAAATCAGGTAATCAGCACAGCTGAGTCGAAGCAGGTATGGGCTTAACAAATCTGTGTGTATAAGACGATAAGCCACCGCAACGTTTCCGCAAACATCAAGAGTGTTTCCATGCAGGTGGGGGGGTAGCGGCTGAAAGTGAAAAGATAGGTGTACAATCAGATTATTTGTCTATTACCTCTCACGTGAGGGACAGAGTGAGTAACTGCTTACAACCCTCTGTATATCCTTACTAAAGATAGACTTCAAATCCTATTACAATTATCCCAAACCATCCTCAGATTGGATGGTATGAATGCCCCTGAAGATTCCACACCCAAAACCACAGGTCCCTGCAGGGGGCAGAGGAGAAGTGAAAGGTGCTGTCGCACCAACAGACAGTGAATTCTCAACACTTGAGTAGGGCTGTGATGGTATAGATTATTTCTTACCACGGTGAAGAAGCAATGTATTACTGCGATATGGCGGTTAACTGCAACCCCCTGGTACGAGAGTAGCGTAAATTGGAGCGAGAGTGGCAGGGTACCTAAAGTGAGTGACGTCAGTGTCTGTGTGGTCGTGCAAGGAGAGCGAGTGGTGAGAGTAGCGTATGAGTGTGGCTGTGATGAAAAGCGAGAAGAAAAAGAGATAGCAAAGATGATGTAAAGTGAGTCAAAAGTGAACAATAAAACAACAAGCTTGAGCTTCTCAAGACACAGTGGTTCATCTCTTGCCAAAACGGCGCTGCTGACGGTGATGATATCATCATCGCGGTGTCACCGCTGGTATTGCGGTGATGCGGTTATTGTCACAGCCCTATACTTGAGATGTTTTCTTTGTGCAACATGGGTTAAGCACACTGATACACAGTTATTACAGCCCAGGTTCATGGTGGGAGATGAGAGAAGTTGTGCTTGGTATACAAAGTCATCAATGACTTAGCTCCACAGACACTTGTAGCCTATATCAACAGAAGAACCAATACTAATTGTGTCACCAGGGGTCTATAAGAGCAGATCCCACTATTCTGTTGCGGAGAGGTGCTTTTAGCCAGTCAAGCTGGTCAGAGGTTCAAGAGAATGGAATGGAATTCCAATTAACATCGGACAACTAAACACCTGTAGATCTTTTAGTAACCAATTAAAACAATGCGTGATTAATACATGTCAGCACTGAACTGCCTGTTTTCAATGTCATTTTACATGTATATACTGTATGTATACTGTATGTCACCACTTCTACCGCTTATAACAACTGTGTGTCCTTTTCCAACCTACAAACTGCATGACTTGTTTTTGTTTTTTGATTTGATGCATTTTAGGAAGCCTTTTGTAACACCTTGGCCAGGGGCAGCAGATTAAAAATAGCCTCTAAATCTGGTTTTTGCTATAATGTGTATTAGTTAATATGCACAGTTCTTTCTCAAACAAACTAAACTAAACTAAAGCTGATAATAATATGGTTATGATGCTCTGGGGCTGATTCGCTTGGACGAATCAAAACACATGAAAAACTGAAACGTGGTTAGTTAGAAGAGATGCTGCCCTTCATGCAGAAGATCCATTTAAGCCCACATGTTGGCAAGCATCTGCACTGCTGAATGTGCAAAACACCAAATCCCAACCAGCTCTGTGGCTGACCGTGACCCTTGAACTCCCGCCGGAGGAAAGTACAGGCTGCAATATTGCTAATAGCATCTCTCATAGGCTGTGTAGTACAATTATGAATCAAAATGAAATCCCATAAAAGTCTAACAAACCGAGTCTAAACTAAGCAGATGAGAGCAGCAGCAATGTTTACATGCATACTAACATTCAAAAAAGCCAATTCATCAATTGGTTGATTGACAGAAAATCAACAGCAATGAAGATAATCGATTAATTATAATTGTTCAATCAAAAAGAGCAAACCCTATAGATTTAGCTTCTCAAATGTGAGGATTTGCTGCTTTTATATCATTGTAAATTGAATATTTTTCAATGCTGGACCATTGGTTGGACTAAACCAGAACTATTTCACTATTTTTTGACATTTTGTAGACTAAACAATGAATCAATTAATCAAATAGAACCTTAAAAAAGTAAGCAAAATAAATATTAAAAACAATTGTTAGTTTCTACAGTAATGCATTCCTTTGTCACTGCAACACCACATGTGATAAAAGTTACAAGGTGCTGCAGAGCAGAATGCACAAAATAATACAGAGGGCAACAAATAATCAGTGCTCATGCTGCTGGGAAGACTCAGTAGGAGGGTGGGTGGCATATTGTGCTCATACCGAAATCCAATGAAGAGTGAACAAACAATTAAACCTTTACACAGTGACATTCTTGGATGTGTAATCCTATTACTGAAGGAACTCCTGTGCTACATTAATGGACTGTGAAGTGGATCAGCAGTGTTGACAAAGATGATATTAACTCAGGACATCCCATTTGTACAGTTCAGTACAGTAGATTAGGGTTACACTTAATAGAAAGGATAAAGATAGGCAGAAAAGAGACAATACTGCTGGTGGCTGACCAAGCTACTTCTAATGCTGCCAGCCATCTCCTCAGAACCACATGCAACCAGGAATCATAATGACACTGGTATGGGACATAGATGACATAGATGGCCATAGTGTCTGCTACTTCCAGATCATCAGGGTTACAGAAGACATCCTCTTTATTGCTATAAAAACTCTTGAAATCCTCTCTAAATTCTGTGAATCAGCAGTTCTTCCACGTCTGTATTACTGGTTTTAGTTAAGACGTTCTGCTGATCAAAAGATGGCCTGTGATAAGCAACCACAAATCTCTTGTCATATGATAATATATTTTGTTGAGGTACAATGCACTGCCAGGGTCTATTAATCACTCTTATTACATAGACCAATAAAAAGCAAACACTGCTACCTTGTAGGGAACTATCACATTTTTAAAAGCCTAATAATTCCTATGTACCACGGAAAGAAAACACTATAAAACAGTAATGGGAGGTAAATTAAATCTTGATTAAGAAACAGCCAGGAGCATTTCTTCTTTGGCTTGCATAGAGGTTGTAAAATAGAGACCTTCTCCAGTGACCTAATCCTGTCCTTTTAAATCTGTAAGCATCTTTTAATTACTGTCCATCTCAAACAGTCATATAAGTTATTCCCAATGAGGTTGATTTATATAGCAGGTTAATTTCTGCGATAAGCATTTGATTTTGCAGCTGTTGTTTCTTATTCAAGTCAAAAACCAATGCTTTTCTGTTTCTGATGTAACAGCTACACAACATATTTAAAAATACATTTGCTGCATTTTGTTGTTGTGAGTTGTTGTGAGGGTGTTAGTCATTCTTTTAAAAGGCAAAAATCTTTATGTTCTCATGAAAAGTTGAATTATTAAGTTTAATGAACTCTGTTATGTATAATTTATAACTGTGGTTTCAGTTCTTACTGAGCATGTAAAAAACTTGAGAACTAATTAGTAAATATTTCTGAAACTTTCAGTGTTGCAGTAATTGGCTTTTTGGTTTTTCAACTTTTATTTTTCACTTATTTGCCCCAAAAAATAGAAAGAATATTACAGTTAGACCACACTTCATACTGTGAAGCTGTAGAAACTTGAGGTCAAAATAATTGGCTGTGATACGTTGCCTCAGCTGTGTAACAGCAGATAAACAATGTTCTAGTTACCCCCCAAACAGCAGGGGAGCTCTTCCTCTTCATAATTTAAACCAGGATACAAGAACATAAATTCCCGCTGTCTCACCCTGCTAGTGATGCACATCGACACCTCACATAGTAATTCTTCGCTGGGCAAACAAACATGACCACTTTCCACAACTTAACACAATTGGTACACTTGTGGCAAGTCTTAGGAAACAGCAGGCTCTCTCTTGCAAAAACTTGCACACACACACACACACACACACACACACACACACACACACACACACACACACACACACACACACACACACACACACACACACACACACACACACACACACACACACACACAATAATGTACAAAATAATGAATGTAAACCTCTGCCCCTGGCTTACTAGGTTGAATAAATTCACATTTTATTATGAGAAATAGCATGATGCAGGGGTATTCAATGTTTTTTTAAGCCAAGGACCCCTTAACTGAAAGAGAGACGGATCAGGGACCCCCTATTACATATATTGTATAAAATGAAGTTGCATATTAATCTGGTCCTACAATAACTTAAGCCTAAAGCGTTTATAGATACCTTTTTTTGCATGATACTAAGCTGTTCAAATAGCCTAATAATTGTTGGCATAATTTTATAAATCTTGTTTTAATGTTAAACACACATGTGGAACAGTCAGTCCTTTGGGATGAACTGTATCTGTGGGTGGCTACCTTAGTGACTATGTTACCTATAGGCCAGTAAGCCTATCATCAGTGGGGATTTATATTTGCTAATAATATGTGGGAATCATGTTAAGACTTTTTAATTTTTGAAAGAAAAAATGAACAATAATGTGGAGGCCTCCATGCAGTGACTCTGAGGACTCTTATACTATGCCATGATTCCTGGCATAGTATAATAACTCTAAAATTACTGTCAGTCATTACACTATGACATATATTGTTCCAGGATATTTGTTATAGGATCTGATACTCTTTAAATGTGACTTAATTGCACAATACTTAAAAGTATGGTAAGATAGAGCTGAATAAACAGTATCAACAGGATCATAATTGTCTAAGTTAGAATAGTACAAGTGTGTATATATCTGCTGTTGTGTCCCAATTGCTAATGTGCCAATTAGCAACCAGTAATAATGAGCAGCATTAGAAGGCTCTTACTTCCAATGTTGATCTCCCCTTACTGTTCAGTTTCCCGCTCCAGTTAAAATACAAAATTTAAGCTACTAGAATGGCCCAATGGGGCACAACGTACTCTCAGAAACTCCCACAATCAATGTCAAATATTGATTATTTTTCATTACTCCTGTTATCCTCAAATTTACAAACATCTGTTATCCTTGGGGTCAATTTGACCTCAGGATTTGAAACCTCCAGAAAACTTTTACCAAATTTTTATGTTGATAGCCCCCCCACACACACACACACTCTCAGAAACTCCCACAATCAATGTAAAATATTGATTCTTTTTCATTAAGTCCAGTCACAAGCACTCCCAGCATGTGGCTTTTACTCTGAAAAGCCCATCTGAAATTTTCATCAGAAGTAATGGGGATTGGTTAGTAGGAAAATGTGGTTGTATAAACTGGGAGGTGTGTGTTTAGAATAATGGATTTGTATGCAGTATGAAAGCTCCGGTGTACTACAGGGATTAGTGGTCCTTTCCTTCCACAAATCCTAGTTAAATCCCTCTTTATGATGACTGTCTTGCAAAGCAAAAACATTTTCTTTGTTTACTTTCTTTGTTTCTCCCAGTTTGCGTCTTCACCAACTTTTTCGCCGGTGAAGAAGAAACCCTGGCTGGGCTGTGACATGACACCAGAGTAACACAAGTAACATTGACTGCACTTGTAGTATGTAAAGATGATATTCCTGTAGGGATACTGAATTCCTGTGTGCATGTGTACATTTGTGTGTGTGCATGTCTTTGGTTTAAAAAGCTTTCCTGTGCATCTGAATGATTATGTCATTGCTGGCATCAGAGGTTTCTGTTTGACAAACAGGAACAGTGGATCCCATGGCTGCCAGTTTATGTTGCTAAATTAGGCTTGGGGACAGCAGACCACACACTGATGTCACTAAGGGTCTAAGAACAGTTGCCACATGAACAACAGTGGCTTTAACCTTGGCACCCTGATTACATTGCATTCCATCACTACATTTCCCTCAGACTATCCCCTCACTTTCTCTTTCTCATTTAAATGTCCTGCTACAACCACTCTGTCTTTTACGGAACTCTGTCTGTCTTGACACTAGTTGGAAACAGAAAAATAGAACAGAAAATATAAGACCCCTGCACAACATACTGTATAAAGATTCCTGCCAACTACGGTATGGTCAAGGTTAGTGAGAGATTGTGGTTACGGCAAATAAATCGCGGTGTCACGAATCTCCAAATCCACGATTTGATTCAGTTTTCGATTTAAACACTTAAACAAAAAAATATATTAGTTTGAGTTTCTCAGATGTTACGAGTTGCACCTGAATGCACCATAAAGTCCTGTGGACCCAAACGTTTTACCATTCGCGGTTTGTTCACATAACTCACTCAAAATGTTGCTACACTGGTGACTTGAAGCAGAAGGATTTTCCAGTTCTGTTGTTTCTGTCATTTCTGACTCCGGCAGTGGCCATAGTGTCTGAAAAAGTGCAGCTGCAGGATACTGGTAAGCTAACGTTAAACTGTGTTTTTAGCTGCATACTTTTGGTGGCTGGTAAGCTATGCTGTGTCTTCTAAGTGCGTTGTTGTTTTTGTCTTTGGAAATGCGCTAGTAGGCAGGGTTGAAGAAAATAAAAATAACTAGGAGGATAGCCGATCCTGTTTTTGGTTTCGATGATCAAAATTGAAAGCTTATTTTGATCAATTTCGATTTAGAATCAAAATCATGCCATCCCTACAAATAAACCATAGTTTGGGTAGGATACGATACGCAACTACATAAGGATTACAGTTAATAAAAATGGTTTTGTGACAGGACGTGAACTCCAGAATCCGGCAAGAAAGTAGGCACTATATGCCATTCCGCCTCCGCTTTCCTACCCTTTCTTTTTACTGAACTACATAACGGTCATTACTGCTTAATACAGTTATGTTTTGGGTGTCATGTAATGACAATGTAATTCTGAGGGTTGCCTCCTTTCCTTTTACCTCTCCTCCTCCCACCTTTCCTCTAAATTGATCTCCTCATTTTAGCCTAACTACTAACAGCAGTTTATTACGCCAACTAACACATCATTACTTGTGACTGACGGACAGGATGAAGTATTAACACAGTGTGACACCGTCTTTGTTTTCTCAGACGTCTCTGTTCGGGACAAGAAAAGAGACAAGTTGCCGGAGCAATCTGGAGGAGGATCAAGAACAATCCTGGATGACAAGCAAACCCCCCTAATGACAGTGTGCCACAGTAATGTTTACGAACACCAACAAGGCAGATATTGATGATAATAAGTGGCACCACTCGTATGCTGCATTGCACTGATGTGTATGGCTTCACTGTGGGCTGCTGGATAAACAAGCAATATTCTTTGATGACGTGTGAGGCTACGCTGGGAAGTGTCTCTGATTATCAGAGACAACTTACCAATTAAAATGGAGTTGGACAAGTATTCCTTACAAAATAATCAATCTCACTCAATTATAAATTTGAGACGAAAACAGACGCAACTTTGTCTGTATATCTCCCAGGTGTGCAATTACTTTGGCCTTAATGGATACACAGCCATGATACAATGCTGATATTCCTGCAAGAAAATGTTACAAATACCCTCGACCTGCTCTATCTTTATTTGGATCTGCTTGTTCTGGGTCAGCACTTTGGGCACGTAGGCTATTTTAAAAAGTTGCAAATGTTCAAAGCCTTTTCAAAGGTCCCAAAGGGAGGCTGTTGAGGGACTAACAACTGATCATTAGTTGTTTGTTTACTGTAGAATGCAATTGAGACATATTTGAAAATCTGCATTATGCAAAAGTTAGCATTTCATTTATTTTTCAGGAGGATGTTTATGAGTGACAGTGTGCAGATTTATGAATGAAAAATGAAAACAATCCTCAGAGAGAGAGAAAGAGAGAGAAGTCATCTCTAAACTCTTGAATGCTTCTGGGGGTAGAAATTCTGAGAGGAAGGGGAGTGTCAAGTGAGTGAATCTGAGAAAGATGTAAGATAAAAGAAAAGAAGGACAACTCTCTGAGTAAATGAGTAAAAATATCCTTGGCGACTCCTTCTTCCTGACAAAAATAGGCTGTACTTTTGATGCAAATGTCCTCAGCCTCTCATTTCAGATTAATTTCCTTTGCAAATTCCAGGGAGTGACCAAATACCTGCTAATGAGAGATCTGCAGCAGGTGTGATAGACTTGATGCTTTACTGGGCTGTGTGCATATGTGCATGCACTCACGTACACATGAAGTGTGTGTGTGTGTGTGTGTGTGTGTGTGTGTGTGTGTTGGTTGGGAGGAGAGGTGAGTCACGCGTTACCACAAAATATTGCAGATGGGAGTACATGTGGGAGGACCACAGAATCTCCCCAAGAGTCTGTGCCGCATCCACGCCATATTTGGTGCTTCAGAGTATCGCTGTCAGTCAAGCCAAGTTTCAAGTACAGTGTGTACGTCCAGTGGACCTTGGATAAAAATCCTTTCCAAATAATTTCTAGTGTTTGTTTTACCCTGCTTGGACTGCCTGAAGGTTGGCATTTACGACATCAGCACTATTCAGATGTGCCAGATGTTGTCGCTTGCAGAAATGTAATATTAAACTGACTTAAAAATATTTTCCAGGAACTTTCTCCAACTCCAGCTGGTGCTAGGTGCCTTTGTGACAAATCCAACCCATTTGGCACATAAAATACGACAAAGTCAGCTCAAACAAACCATGACAACCCTTGTGTGACATTAAACCAACCTCAGCAGTAAATAAGAGGCCAGACCGAGCATGCTGGCCCTCCTGAAAGAGTGACTGTACTCCCAGCTGCTTAAAGTATGCTCCAGGCATCCTGTAGCCTAGCTTATGATCCCTGACCAGAAACAAGCACAATCCCTGGTATCTACTTTATGATCTACAATTCCCAGCACACACGCACGCACACACGCACACAAACGCACACACACAGCCTCATCTCTCTGTCTCTCACTGTTTTCTCTTCAGAGCAATAGCTGAGTGTAGGAGCTGTATGTGTGTGTATACTGCAGAGCTCCTCCTGCCTGCTGCTCTCTCCACTGATCTGCAGCAGCGTTGGTGGGGCCGCCTACAGACCTTCCCCATCATCAGATGCATCCTGACTCCTCTAAAGTAGTAAGTCCTGTGAGTGAGCCCATTACCGATGCCAACATTTAGCCACCGTAAGACTTCACAGTGGATGTTTGGAGGGTTGAGAGTAACTTGACATCAGGGGAACTGTTCCATTTTTAGATTATTAGATACTTGGATAGTCACAGGGCATCACTGCTCCTCAGGATGTACCGAGCAAACTTTCATTTAACATGGGGATACATCTATACAGACTTGAATTGAAACCTGTAACAGGAAAAGCAGACTGATCTCAAACAACAGCAATGGAAACCTTTATGGTGAGCTCCTGTTACTGTTGGTTAAAAAAGCCTGTGAGATGAAAAACATGAAATGAGAGAGGGAATCTATGGCAGCACAACTGCAGCAGGGGGAGAACAGATCCTGACATAGACACATCGCCTCTCCAGTGATGCATGGAGCACTAAGGCACAGGGAACCTCCTCTTGACTTCCTTCAATCCTCTATTAAGACAAAAAGACATTTCCTCCAGATGACCTTGCTTCTGTTCCCATCTTTACTCCGCCCTCTCCTTTCTTTGAAGAGGCCACCTTTAACCCAGCAGCCTGAAGAGGATCCATTGTTTTTTCACTTCTTCCCCCACACCTGTCACTGTTTGTGCTTACAAAAAGGCCTTGCTGATGGGGAGATTGCTGCCTTTCATTTGCATAGGCCGCTGCACTGCTTACTGTGAAGCTGTAATTAGTGTCAGGAACAAATTTGTTGGTGCTAATAAGGCTGCAAGCTGTACTGCTAGCAAGCACAACATGGCTACACAAAGAGCAGAGGGACCAGATGTAGCTGGCTGATAAATAGGTGGGCTGGGCAGCTAGAATTTGAGGAAGTGCAGCTAGCATGACTCAAAGCTGCATGGCTCTAGGGATAGCAGTGCTGGTCGGTCGGCCTATCCAGTACTTTGATCCAGACTGAAGAGTTTCAACAACTATATGACAAATTGCTATGACATTTTGTACAGACATTCATCTCCCCCTTAGGGTGAATAGTTATCACTTTGTAATACCGTAACTCATCATTATCAGGTAAAAATATTAAATTGATTTATGACAAAACACCTGCAAAACCTCCCAACAGCCTCAGGTGACTTATACTATGCTTCTAATGGCACTTCTCCTGTTGCCATTTTTCACGTCTTCTAGTTTAATTTTTTACTTTACTTTTTAATGAAATTAGGCAATCTTTACATGTGTGACAGCACTGTTCATTCATTGCACTTTGCTGTCTTTGTACTTGTTTTAAGTTTTTTTTATTTATTGTGTTTGTTAGGGATGGAGCAATTCAAGTAGAGCCTGACCGATATATCGGCCGACATTAGACATTTTCCAAACTATCGCTATTGGCATTTATAATGGCCGATAAATTAATATTTAAAAAATAAAATAAAAATGGACAAAACACCCTTCAACCATGTTATGAGAGTTGGTGTTGCATAGTTTGTCCACCAGAGGGCGTTCTACAACGTCCCTGTTGGCAACACTCGTGTTTAACCCTTAAGTTTCATATCTTAAGTTTGTATTTTTATACATTTTATTTATCTGAACTTTAATATATTTTGATGTTCCACTGTTGTGTTCCACAGTCTGGCGAGGTCAGTGACTCAAGGCTGTTCAGTGTGTTCCGTGCCATCGTCCATCTGAGGGGCCGTCGGCCTTCATTTTGGCCGATTTGACATGTATATTTGGCAGGACGGGCACTGCCGGCAGTCAGACTCAAATTACCCATCTGATTGGTAGAGTGCTAACCCGGAAATGGCAAGCGGAATGAACAAAACTCTTTTAAACTGACCTTTGTTGAGCTGAAATGAAGACAGATTCAGCAACTGCATGGCCTATTTCTCACTTAAAACGTTTTCAGAAACATGTTTCGGTGAACTATTTTAGTACAATATGAGATCGTATTCCGAACAAGCTGCAATGACAGTCTGGCTTTGACTTTCCGGAGCAAACAGACCCACGTGACACGCTCGTCCAATCAGCTGCCGGTTTCATTTTTTGGGCAACAATACAGATTAGCGGCGCCTGCTGTTATGGAGACGTATAACGTCTCGTCTCTTTGGTGTGTTCCGAGGCATTTTTTTTTTTTGACCAACTCGGGGAGACTGATCAGTCCAACTGCCTTTTCTGCCGACGGTCGGCAGTCTGGTTGATGTGTAAGCAGCTTTAAACTGCATTATCATATTATTTTAGTGAGGACTCATAAATAACTACAAATAACTAATGTTAGGGAAATCTGTTCATGTTTTGTTACACGTTTCTGGATTTCTTTAAAATATACAGGTATATCTGGCGATATATCGGAATTTTAAATCCCCAAATATTTGTATCAATATCGGCCTTAAAAATCCTTTATCGGTCGGGCTCTAAATTCAAGTAAACAAATCTGAACCGTTAGGTTCACTAGTCAAGGTTTGGGGAATGTATGTATTGTTCGGTTAATTTTAGCCAGACAGATTTCAGTCAGAAAGGCCTGTGCAGAAAAAAAACTTCAAATAAAGTTATTGGGGGGGAAAAGCCTCGCAGATGGAGGATGCAGGGTTTCAGCATATGATTAAAGTTGAGCCGCACTATAATATCATCCCACATTTCAGCAACACAGTAAATCACAAACTGTATTTGTCTTGCAGAGGAACATGAAAATAGAATGAACAGAGCAGTGTTGTTTTGAAAACAGTGTACAGTGTGTGTTGGGGTTATGTTGCACTTTGTGTTTTATTTGAATTTTTTTTAATAACACATTTCCATTAAGAACTGACATGTTGAGCATATGCTTCACTTTATGTTGATGGCTTTAGTCTATAATGTGGCCACTTTTAATACAAATAACAAAGCTGCTTTTTTTTGTTTGCAAAACACACACACACACACACACACACACACAGATTTCACATAAAAACCAAGTGAGAATAAAAAAGAATAACGCTGCCATGGGATGAAGTATGTTTATGGCTGACTTAGTTGATTTAAGATTACATTGTGAGGCAGACAGGAAAGCCTTGATTGAAGATGTGTACATTGAGATATGTACACTGAGATTTTCTCTAATCCATATACAGTAATGATCCACAATGAGAATGCAGCACACAGGCTGGCTGAAACTAGACAATGTTAATGGAAACTCTAAACGGAGATTTTTCTACAGTCTGGGGCAGAAAAACATAATTTTATTTCCTACAAGATATAATAGCCAAATCAATCATTTCCATTTGCAATGAGGAGGAAAAATGCAGGCTTTATCTATCTCTCTTTAGAGCTAAAAGCTCTTTCTACTCAAGACACTCTTTTCACGCCCTCAATATAGTTTTCTCCCCATGAAAATAGATCTGCAAATATTTCCAGCAGAAGCGATACCAATGTCACACCTAGGCCGTCTTACAGAGGCACGTTATCAAAGGAGGTATTACTCCAGGGTATTCAGAAAGAGTTTAATCCATACATGGTGAGGTCTCAGCAGATATATGCCTGAGGAAAAGCCATTTCATACAGCTATCACAATTTTATTGCTTATGAAAGAATAACTCAAATCCTTTACTGTATACTGAGGTATAAACCCATTTGTGCTCGATTGAGCAAAAGCAACAGCGTTTGTGCAGCTCACTACACTGCATTATCTGGGATTGGGAGATGAACATATTTTGCAAATGGGAATATCAAGTGCGGTGTGCAGATTCATTCTCTGAAACAAAATGGAGCTTATTGGTTAAAAAAAACTCAATTACTATAATTCACAAGCTCCATTTAAGTAAATAACAGGGTATTCGTGCAGTCCCTCAACATTCTCAAATTCGATATGCTCACTGAATATGTTTGATGTCTATTCTTTTTACCTCCATTCACACCACTTCTCCCTCCTGTCCCCCTCCGTATCTCCTGTTCACATTTCTCTTTTATAAGGAAAAATACCCATGCTATAAATGCACAATTACAATAAAAATTAAAAATAAAGTGGTGCGATAGCACAACACATGGGAGGAGACAGAGGAAAGGTGCATTTCTTTCATATGGTATCATCATTGCATAATAGGGGTGGTCAATAAATGAAATCTCCTATCATGGTATATGTAATTTTATTGTGATTGAGTCATTTAAGTGAGAAACTATTCATTGACAAACAGATGTGAATTAGCACTGGGCAATACTGAGAGAAACTCAAATATCAACCGTCTCTCCTAGAAATTACGTTTATATACAACAAATTTACGTCAACAAATAAGATATAAACGGAACGTAATGCCACAACCTATTGTGTTTTCTTAAAGCTATGCTGCATAGTTTATGTCTCCCCCAGGAGGAATTCTAAGTAATGACAACAACACTGTCGGCACGTTCACATGATACAAGCCTTCCGTGATTGTGCACGCGCCCCCACCCCTCCTCCTCCACGCAGTTGCTAGTAGCCAAGGAGGACACGGAGGATTAAAAAAACACGATGGACTCTTCAGAAGAGGTAATTATCTTAACTCGAGCTTCTGGACACCACAATATTCTGAACCTAGCCATACTGAGAAATACAGAGAGAGTTTTGTGGAGCTGATAGTCTTAATTATATTAATTAGCTTTGTAGCAACTAATTTGGCAATGGCTTGAATGTAACGGACGTTTATTAATATCAAAAAGTTACGCACTAAAGCTTTAACCACATGGTAAGAGAACAATGTATGTATCTGCAAAAGACTTTAAAGACTTTGACTTATTTGTTTTTTGCTTTTCTGCTCTTGCAACTTAAGTTTGATCAGGCAGATCTAAGCACTTGGTTGAAGTGAGGGAAAGATCAGAAAACAGTGACAGTACGTGTGTAGTAAACATGATGTGTATTGAGCTTTTTAGTTTTATTTATTCTTTATTTTCTCAATATTCATTTCTAGAATTGGTTGACAATGTAATACATTATATATATATATATATATATATATATATATATATATATATATATATATATATATATATATATATATTATCATGCATAACATTGTTAAATATTCTTTAATAAAGTTATTTGTTTAGGAAAGCAGCCTTCTGAGTACCTTTGCATAGTCAAATGCAAAATCAGTACACAATCCAAATAGACAGGTTCTATTTTTATTCCAGCTCCAAAATTGGCCATATCAGGGTTGGTGAATCTTTCACCTTTTAAAAATCAGTCTCAAAAAGCCCATATCAACGTGTTACATTTTTTTTCTTTCCCTAACCTTAACAACAGTGTTTTACTTGGCTAAACTTGGCAAATCCTAGTCTCCAGCGTCAAACTCCTCCATTTTGTATTCTTATACACCATGAGCACCTCACTTTAAGTGGTGGGCATACAGTATCGGTCGGGCAATAATTACAATAACCACATCCCCGGCAATAATGAATCCTATATTTTAGTACATGATTATTTGGTAAGTCTCATGATCCAGGTTGTCTCAGTGGTCAACAGACTGTAAACAGTCAAGGATGAGTAATTGCTAGGGCACAAAGACAGACTCTGAGAATTACTTGCATCACTGGTGACTTATTTGTACCCCCCCCTAGAACCCAGATGGTTGGTGTGGATAGAACAAAAAAAACAAGAAATAGAAGCAAAGATTTAGACAAGGTGGCTGGAAGGGCAGACAAGATTATGTAGAGGTCTGTTAGTGGTATGTAACAACTTAGGGGCAGCGATGAAGTTCTGATTCCTCTTGTCTATTTATTTCTCTGACCTGTGCCCTGCTGCAGTCTCTCCAACATCTGCCCACAGGGGAGCTAAGCAGATTAATTGAAAGATTTGGATTTTGTTTCATTTAGCTTGGCTGACTCTGAGACTTTCTCCTTCTTTCTCCCCCTCCTGCTCACAATCCCTCAACCTTTTTCTCACGCAGCCTCCTCCAGCTACACATATCACTGCTAAAGTCTCAGATGAAGAAACCCGGAAATACTGTCATAGGATTGTTTATAGCAACATATCCCGCTGCAGATTTGGAAATCCTCCTCTGCCTCGTGCTAGGAGTGGAGAATTATGTTCATCATTTATAGAGGAGATAAAAACAAGCTGGCAGGAGAAATTACCAGCTTTTGTGCCTGGGTGTGTGAGATGAGCACACAATGAGCTATATAAAAAAATATCAGTCATCAGGGACATAAACTTATGATCAATCCTTATGTCCCCAAAGTACAGTTAAATGCTAGTTTTTGCTGCTGCGCTAATGAGATTTTCTAAAAAAGAGCAGTGAAATTGGGGTTACAAAACACTGACACTATATATATATATATAGCTCTCAAGACTGGCATCTCACATATATACAGCGTCCAATGGGACTGAAGGAGCATTTCCTGCATTCATTGCTGTGACATTCCCAAACAGCAAGGTGATGGGTTTCGAGGACATGCATGAATTATAGCAAAGGCAGATGAAAAACAGGGGGCAGAAAAAAACTGGGAAACAGGAGAGGAAAACTTAGGCACAACTTGTAATCTGGAGTTTTGAAGGTGAACCTTAAAAAGGTAGCTATTACAGGCTCTGGGATCAACTCTATTCTTCCAGCTCACACGTGATCCTGCGTGTACACACACACGCACGCACACACATATGCAAATGCATGTAGACATACACGCATGCACACACACACACACACACACACACACACACACACACACACACACACACACACACACACACACACACACACACACACACACACAGACATAACAACAAAATCTTACCTAAGCACTGACTTTCCACTTGCCACGAAAAGGTCAAGTTGCTTGCTACCGTTGCCGAGTCAATTGATTGTCATTTATTCAACATTTAGAGGGCTAACACTAAAATTTGCTGATGAACTGAAGAATGGTCTCAAAAAATGTCAAATGGAATAGCTTATACAAATGACATTTTGCCTGGAAATCCCTATTCCACATGATATTAACAGCACTGATTTACTTAAAATGTCAACTGAGACAAATCCAGCATGGCAACCTTAAACTGCCTTTAATTTGATATATTCTGCAAGCTAATGTCTGAGCAAATAATGACATGACTAAAGTTAGATATCAGCATGCATGAACACACACACACACACACACACACACACACACCCATGAGTGCCATAATGAGACTGTCTGATTTAGTGTATTGATCAGTGGCTGTAAGCTGCATAGGGTCCTTGGAGAGCATGGCATCACATAAAAGACAACATTACAGCTTATCAGCTGGGGCCAAACACAAGGTGACCTCCACTTTACTGCCTCATGGTCCAGCCTGTTACAATTAGTCGCATGGGTGGAGAGATAAGTACGTGTTCCAGGATTTCACTGTGTATGTGGTCTACGTGTGCATGCATACGTATGTCAAAAGCACTTTAACAAGCAGAATTTGACAAAAAGGTTAAGCAGGTATATATAGAACAGAGAAAATACTATGAAACTGCAAACTATGTGCGTTTGTGGGATTGGTTCTACTGTTGCATACATATTTAATAATAGAATAGAAATTTGAGAATTTTCTGAATTATAAAATTACTTACTTAAGGTAATGTCATGGATATTCAACAATAGATTGCAGGGGGCACAATTTTCTCATAGCACCACGTTTGATGTCATGAAAACTAAAATCCTGAAGCCCAAACACATAGGCGCAAATAGAGATACAAAATTGCAGTAACACCTGCCTAAAAGAATGCATGCACAAATACGCATTTTGATTCTTTTGTTTATGTTCATATATTTACATTATAACCTATTTCGGATTGCAGGGATCCAGGTTCCATTCAGCCCAAGATTATTTGTTCTGTGAGATGGGTCAATTCTAATCAAGATGGATAAGCACATAATAAGATGGGTCTAAACTAGTTTGATGATAGCCAGACTAGGGTTGGGTACCTTTCGCATCTGAACCAATATCAGTACCGATACCGGTACCTGAAATTCGGTTCCTGGTACCCAACGGTACTTTTTTCGGTACTTTCCCTCTGTAATTACAACAAAATTATATTATTCTTTTTTAGCCTGTTTTATTTTCATCATGACAGTTTTTAATTGCTCTTTAATGTTTCATGTAAAGCACTTTGAATTGCCTTGTTGCTGAAAGGTGCTATAGAAATAAAGTTGTCTTGCCTTACAACCTCAGCTTGTCAGTCAGTCACCAGGGCATAGAAACCACCGTTGTGCCTGCTTGTCTCACAGGAAGTGTAACGTCAACAGCACTGCGACTGCTTTTGGCTCGCCATTAATATCATAAACAGTTTGCCAGAATGGATGTCTATACTAGAAAATGGGAAAGTACCTGAACTTTCTGGAGGGCTCCTAAGAAGCTTAGTGCTGGGGAGAGATGTGTATGATGGGCTTATGGTGTTGTCATTTATACATATGTTTATTTGGTTTATTGTTTATTTTGTTACTATTTTGTTGAATAGTCTGGAATATTGTAGTTACCCTGTCATCTTTTCTTGATTTTTGTCTGGGACGGACAAATGGCAATTACTACAGGACTGAATACTGCAAACAACTGTGACACACAGAGAAATATTGTACAGCATCGTCCCGGCACAGCACCGTGCCGGCCCTCGCATCATGCACAGACTGGGCTGAACAGCTTGTCCATGCAACATCCTTGCAAAACAAACAGCATAAAGTAGCATCATTAGCCAGCTACTGTAGGAGGGCTGAACAGTTTTGCCTTGCGCCTTCCTCTCTTGTACTTTCAAATGACCATATGGCTTATGCTTAATTGTGCATACATTTTCAATTCATCACTCCTGCAGAGTAATTTAGTTCCTTTCCCACACTGCGATGTACAGAGTCGGTGTTGAACAAGACGTTTCTACTTATCCAACCAGCAACTCTTTATTCAAAATCGTACAATGTGTCACTACAAATAAATTCAATGTCAGGCACCAGAGAGAATTAAATATAATCCTCCTTGTGGCATCTGTAGTGACTGACATACTGTAGCCCATTTCCAGAGAAAAGGAAATATGGGGATGATACATTTCTCTTTCATTGACATTACTCTGACAGGAGTTTAGATCTGCATCATTTTACAAGCCTTGCCCAGGAAATGACAGATCTGAGGGGTCATTAGGAGACAACATTTTGACAGGAGACTGTAATGCTATAATACCTGTGTTGATCATATTGTACTACTGTATATGCTGCATTTTGTGTTTGAAAGGTACTGCTGTTTTCTTATCTTTAATTTCTTATCTATGAAATTTTACTACAGTGTGCATTGGGTATTAAAGACCTTGTTGTAAATGGAAAGGATACGGCTGCTATATATTTGTAACATGGTTAGAATATATTGTGACACAGTACATGAAAGTCTTTTTTAGCAAATTTTGCTCAAATGTTTTCCATTTCCAAATTACCCTGGATGGGCTGATTCAACTTTCATCTAATGTAACAGTGGTGGGAAATATAAACATCCCTTTAACCTTCATTCATCTTGATTTTCCAAACCAAATCAATTATTTATCAGTTGCAGAGCAACTGTGAAGCATGCTAATAAATTGTTCCTAAAAGGACCCATAGCCTTTCACCAATGACTTCACTCTGCAAGATATGACAGCCATTTACTTTCTCTCTCTCGCTCTTAGATGATGAAAAATAGTGTATGTCCATATCAACCCAAACATCACATACCTGAAATGATTCAGATAATAAGATTCACATCCATTTCTAAGATCAAAACCCCAAAAATGGAATGATATCATTATTTGACTGCAGGTTTCTTTTAGCCAGACCGGTTAGGAGGGTGAAGGATGGTGTATTTTTGGGGGAACACTTTTTGAGTGCTCTGTCCTCCAGAGTGAGAGACCAGGACTCCTTGCCAAAAACGGAAGAATACCATGATCAATACTGCCACAGCTATTCCAGGGACAATGACAAAGTGGGTGTATTGAATTTTCCACATTTGGTCCAAGAAAGATGACACTATTGGAGAAGTATCCAAAGTGTTTCCTTGGAACGATTCAACAAGCTTTTTTTTTATTTGAGCTATAAGGCTGTCACTTCTGCTATTATTTTTGTTTCTCTTCCTTTACTCCTTTAATGAGGTGAGCATGGTTACGGTTTTCTGCAGCCCCCAGTGCAGGAGGATGGATAAGGTGTCCATAGTAGAGTAGTAAAATCTATTGTACCTTATGGACTGGTGGCAATAGTTGGCCATTACAGCCTGTAAGGATGACCAAGTATCTGGAATATGGGCTATGACAGTCATATTTCTTTACATGGTCAATTTTCTATTGCCTTTTCTTATATCATACTGCTGGCAGGGTATATGTGACTATGACGTAATCTCCTCCATTAGGCTGTATGGGTGCTTTTTCACCTTTTACTCTTACCTCTTTTTCTTTCGACAGAATGGAGTAAAAGTAAAATATGTCAAAATAAAAAAAGATTTAAAAAAACAGCTAACTTGCAACATAGTATCCTTAAGGCATATATACATCTGACTTGCACCACTGCTGACTATAAGTCATATTATCGTTACCTGAAACATGGAAGCAGGTATTTAATAGGAAGAGTTTTGTCACAATTTGAGCCTTACTGATTACCAATACACTGGCGGACTGATTCTACAAGTTTGTAGGTCTGGCTGATGTGACTGAAGTAAAAAACAACTAAAACAATTCAACTAAAACAGGCTCAGAGGCTTAGTACTAGCATTCTGCTTGTTGTGGCTTGCCATGGAATTAACTGTACTGATAAACCGTAGAAACACCACGGCCACACCACTGTGAAAGCACCCCGGACGTCATTTAGCAGAGTCTGGTAGTTCAACCTCTGTGCGGCAGTCTGCTCCGCCCGAGCTGGTCTTTATAATAAAGTTAACTGGAGCTAACTGTTGCCTACTGAGCCTGTTCCCGTCATCTCCATCTTCGTGCCGTACCCATTAACTGTATTTGTAGACTCAATCCCGAATATAAACCCAACATTTTATTAAGTTGGCTGTAAAACAAAATTCAAACAAAATGCATACAAATCAACTTTGGATAGCCTTAGTCTAATATGATTTAACAGGAGTAAAGAGGAGACATACTGTGCTACATATAACTTTCTGTATGGATCATAGTATGGTTTTAATGTTAATACATAGTATGGTTACATATAACATTATGGCTCTTGGGTAAAACAGTCCCTCCAGAAAAACGCGATTATGCGATTATATAATTCAATGCATAATCAGCCAAAGTCCGAATATTTATGCATTTTTTCAAATACGCCACACTTTCGCCGCATAAATTGCCGATTTCCGTGCAAAATATGCAGGTCTTGCATGATTTCATAATCCCCGCATTTTTGTTGCAAAAAAAGTCCCATATATCTTAGCAGAAAGTTGAAAAAATGTTGCGTTTACTTCACACAAGAGCAGCCATTTCCCCCTGTTGCCATGGGAACGTTATGAAGTGATGTAATTACTCAACGTGAACATCATCGAAAAGCAGGGTGTTGGAGGTTGAATTTGACATGTACTTTGAGTCTCTTAAGTTGGTATCCAATAAGAAAGCTATCTTAATATCTGATGTCTACTCAAATTTCTTTGTTTAAGTGCTCCTGCTGTCTATATTATTAACGATTTTTAAAAGTCTGTCTCTTTTGTATCTTTTATTTCCCTCTGTTTAGACTATTACTTTTATTTTTACTTTCATATTATATTATTTGTATATATTTTTGTATCTTATTTGTTTACGTATTGCGATGACTGAATATCTGTAAACAATTTTTTGAAATAAAATTTTAAAAAAAAGCAGGGTGTTGGGGGAATCACTTTTTCTTTTCTATTTTTCATCAAACCGCAGTTTTTGCAAGTTCCTGCAATTTTTGCAAGTTCCTGCAATTTTTGCAAGTTCCCGCAATTTCATCACATAAAATTGCATAAATATCCCACATATTCCATCGCATTTTTTAAGAAAACGTGCCGCATAATCAAGGATTTTTGCCCGCAACAATCACATTACACACCAAGTTCTACTTACAAGCTTTTTGCATGAACTTTGCATGAAGATTGCATGAAGAAATATTTTAGATGTTCAGTGCAATGAACTGTGTTCCACTAGACTGGGCAAACCCAGCCCGATCTGCCTGCGATTTGATTTTGCCCTGCAGCCAGGCTGGAAACCTGTACCTTTATCTATCCTGCTTTCGTTACAAATTTGCGGGAACCAATCAAAAACTGGCTTATCCACCTGGTGCGCTATTGGCGGGTTTAACACGATGACGATAGAGAAGCGACCAAGCAGCTTTTTGCACTCCGAAGCCCAGCACTCAATGGCAGCAGCCCGGACTATCCAATTGCGTACAGAGTCATTTGAACTATGCCCGTTGATCACGCGTCTTGTGCAGAGAAAATACAGAGCAGACCCCCAGACTAATGTTCAATCTTACATGATTGAGCTTGGTCTGGTGATAGCCGGACTAGTGTTCCACCTCTCTCTCTCCCTCGCTCTTATGTTTTCTTAACTGTTAAAATTCTAATCCTAATGTAGGATTTTGAGTATACGTTTTAAAGCTGTACTAAGCATTTTTTAACAAATGGAGCGAAGCCTGCAAGTTAGTTCAGGCAGCCAACTCGAGCTTATATGTTTTACAGACTTATATGCACAGTTCCCATTTCGCATACTGCTTGCAATGCTATTCCCTCATTTAAAAAAGGTTGCAATGACAGCAAATGTCACAAAGGGAGAATTAAGTGTAACAAACACTACAAGAATGCTGCCATGAAAACACATCTGAGATGAAAAAAGAGACTGGGACAGAGCCCTTGTATGTGCTACATTAAACAGATGCCTACCAGTCAATGTGATCCCTGGCCTTGCTTTTCTTTGCTGAGCTCCATAACCTGGGGTTCATATTGAGTCACTTTAAGTTGCACACAAGCTTCAGAGTGGTCAGTTGTCGACTGCGGGAGGGGCTGAGCGCGCTCTTCATATGTGAGAATATCTGATCACAGAGATACTGTACACTGGCCCTCATTTATGAAACGTGCGTACGACCTAAAACAGGCGTACGACGGGCGTACGCCGATTCCTACGCAAAGCTCGGCATTTATGAATTTGGACGTGAGCGTAGGCTGCGATCACATCTCACGTCTGGTCTGAACTTGTGTACGCAAGTTTCTGAGTCAGCGTGGCCTTGCAGTGCAGCATATAATCAGTTTAACAGGAGAAGGAGAAGTCATCAGTTGATCACTTATCAGCAATGTCAGATCTGGCTCTTTTAGAAGACCTCTATGAGCCGGTACAATAGTGCACATATACGCACACGTGCCACGGTGGAGCGCTCCATCGGATTGTTTAAGGGCAGATGGCTCGCATCAGTGGGGGGGGACCCTATACACGGCAGAAGAAGTCTGCAACATTGTTTTAGCCTGTGGGGTTCTGCACAACATCTCGCAGGGAAACTGGGTGCCATAAATGTAGCGATGGAGCCAGATGACCCGATGCCCAGAGAGCAGAGTCCAGAACAGCCCCAACTGAAGGAGACAGGATATTATTATTCCTCGCTTTTAAAAGGTAGACTATAGTGTTATGTTTGGCAATGATATTCATAGGCTACAGGAAACATGACGATGCACAACATTTTTATTTATTATTCAGGTTTTCATTTCTATGTCGTGAACGATTTATTTCTGCCATTGACCGAGTTATTTCGGCTTGTTTTCCCAGCCCCTCTGCTGTCAGGAGACAGGGTCGTGGTGGTGGTCCAGCACGGGGGGGGGCGGAGGATCTCGTTATCTCGTTCTGACTCATGAAAAAAAACACGAGTAAAATAACACTGCATAAACTCCGCTGCCGTGTGTTTATTTAAATATAGGTACACCATGTAGGACTAAGAGATTGCAATAAGCCTGTATATTACTATTAGGACTATAGAAAATGCGTCAAGGATGTATAAATTAAATAGGCTAAACTTCAGCTGGAGTCCGATTTACTACGGCAACACTGTTGACCGCATCAGTGATCTCTTTCCATTCCGCATTCTTTCTACAGCCTTTAATAACAGTTTTCAGGCTGCCAAAAAGTACACACGTTAGTGCAAATGAACCAGAGATTTCCTCTGAAAAGTGCCGCTTCTCAGCCGGATTACGTCTCGCCATGTCGTAAATTGTAGGGGCGAGGCCTCAAAACCGAGAATATATTGGGGCGTGATATTTAAATTACGATCGTTTCCAGCCGCTGCATTTATCAATGTACGACCATTCTTATGCTCTGATTGGTGTGATACGAACGTTCCATAAATCACACGTGAAGCCTGTCGTAAGATGATTTCTGCGCTCATATCTGCGCTGGTTTCTACGTCAGGTTGATAAATGAGGGCCAGTATGTTGATCCGAAGACTGTCAGCAAAGCCAATGCTACGTTCCTGAGACAGCAAAACTTCTCTGGTAGATATCCAGCAGGTGAAGATGCAAGTTCCGTGATCATGCTTCGCGGCGGTTTCCAGCTGTTTCCGTGGCTCTGCAAACTTCGTCAGCTCATCAGCTGCATTTCCACGTCCTGTATATCCAACCAGTCAATCAGAGATAAATTTTGTTCATGTCCATCAAAGCTATCGGGTTTAATCAAGAATTAGAACATGGGTCAATACTTCTGAAATTCACAAAATCGTGTTGTAAACTCCGACTCAAGCCTGCTGATGTATTTGCATATTTCAGCGGTGCTGATCTGATGCTGTGCTCCGTGGACAGCTCCCTTAAGTGTCTGAAGTAGTGGAAAGTGGAGGTGGCAATGTTTCTTGAAAAAATTCTCAGCTTTCCAACAAAAGCAGCCCATGTGTCGTACATCACCGTATCTTGCCATGACTGCCAGACGTGGTATGTCATTTACATCCACACTCTCATCAAGTGCGACGTTACCTACGATACCATGGCTTCTTTCAAACCACCTGTCTGCTGTTTTCTGCCATTTCTTCGGTGCGTCGTTCAACACTTCTGGCTGACATGGGAATATCTTTTATTCTTGATTTTATTGTCTCTTTGTTTGGTAAGCTATCAAACAAAACATCTGAGCTACAGATGAAAGCCTCCTTTATATTTCTCCATCAGTGAATGGCTTTCCCTGTTTTGCAATGCAATTAGCAATGTGATAGCTTGCTTTGGTAGCATGATTTCTGATTTGTAAAGACTATGAATGTGTTAGCTTGCTTCCCATACCTGGACATGGCACATTTGATAGATTCAGTCTTGTCTGCCGCATCCTTGAACGTTTTCTCACTCTTCTGTCCATGATGGCTGGAATGCCCAAATATTAACTTCAGCTTTCTTAGCTAGTGGGCCTGCCCTCCGCCAGCAGTGTTACAAGTAGCCTACTAGCCAATCAGAGCAGAGGCAGAGTAGGGTGGGTCTTTTCTGCATACGGATGGGGATAGTTTTTATACAGTCTATGGTGGGGATACAAGTCAATCAAACTACCGTAAATAACAGGTCGCGCAACTGTGAACATTGTAATTTGGCATGCGGATGAGAGAGTGCTTCAGCATTTCAACCATGATTTCAACACATCAATAACTCGCTTGCACACATATTGCCAGCATGCCATTGGTTAAGGTCCCGCGTGCCCATGGTGGCACGCATGCCTAAGGTTGCCGACCCCTGTAATAAACATTTCAAACGTGAGGTGGCATTCAACCAGTTTATGGGAGTTTCTGCCCTGGGAGTGGCTGCCCTTAGCTTTATAGAAACTGGCATTGACTTGGTTTGATGATTTTACAGGGAGTCATTTGACTCTATGTTGATTCAGAAATATAGCTTAATGCAGCTTTAAATATCAGAGCACATTGCCAAGACAGACTATCCTTCCAGGTTTTCTCAATATCAAAGCAGATGGATAGGCAGACCAACACACCTCAACCCTCAAACCCCAGCACCGGACGATCATAACATTATGCAGTAGTGATACCAGTCATAAATACAGATTTGTAGCATCACTGTTAGTTACATTACATTAGTTATATAGTACTTTTATCACCTGCGTATATCTAGATCAGTAGCCTCCATACGGCAACACAAAGCACTCAAAGTTGTCTTATTGTTTGTACTGAGAGGTCTTGATGCTTTACATCACATTGTATCTCTCCATTTGGCACAGTGTTGTTTCAGTTTAAATTCAAAAGTGAGAGGTTATAAATATTAGCATCCAACCAGCAATATAAATAGAATGAGTAGACACAGTTATGACTAGCTTGATTTGCATAAAAATGCTGCATAAAACTGTCTTGTTTTATGATGATAAGCTTGTCACAACCAGCTTGACACATGAAAATAAGATTAACATTAGTTCTTACTGCAGAAAACACAACGACAGTTCAAAACATAACTTTGAAGTTGGGTAGAAAAAAGCCAAAGAGGCATTTCTTTTGCAGGTTGTGGATGTTAAATACTGGTTTGCCTGTCTTTAGGAACACATTGCAGGTTTGCAGCTCTCTGATATTATCCTGTACAGAAATGCGTGTGTGTGGTCCAGTCATGTTTACTTAAAAGCGTAATCACAAAGATGTAGCCACTGACTGTGGAAGCTCAGTCAGTGACAGTTACAGAAAGATAAGGAGACTGCAGGAAGACAGATGGTAGTAGAGATATTCAGAGGTGAAATGAACCCTCAGGCCAAAGATTACATGACAAGGTAGGAGGTTGAGGCGGGTCAGATTGTTGGGGACAGGACTGCAGGGTAGTGATTAAGAAGAGACAGTCAGCAATATGGAAATGGGAGAAGGATAAGGATGTTAAACTGTGCTGGTTGGGTGTCTGAAGGTAAGGCAAGAACAGTGTAAAGGCAAAGATAAAGGGAGAATATATGTACATGTACATGAAGAGTTAGGAAATTAAGAGTCAATTCCCTCTTCTTCCAATTTCTATTCTCGGCTACTAGCCCTTTATTTTGAGAGCTCTACCATCATTTCATTCAATAAGGAGTTACTGAAGAGGGAAAAAAGCTCTCCAGTCCAATACACTGGCTAAAATACTAAATGATGACACAGCTTTATCAGTTTGGACTCTCTTGCTCCCCTTGTTCCCTAAGAGGTCAGCACTGTCAAGACGGTTTTGCAGTTGGTACGGTGAAAATTTGCGCGTCAAGTTCAACAACGTTGAACTCAATGTGAAGAATTTGTGCAGATTTACTTTAAACACCCATAATGCCATCAGGATTGTGATGATTATGACATATTTACTCTCTTAATGTATTTTTAAAATTTGTACATAATATCACAACACAAGTTTGGTTTATCCTTCAGAACTTTTTAGTGGTGCAGTGCGAGGCATGTACGACTAAAGGGAAATAACGCATCCTCATCTTCCTCCCAAATTCCTAATGCAGACAGCATTCTTCATTCTCTTAGCTCACACTCCATGAAATTGAAAGATAAATAATCAAATTGATTAGCAGCCAATCAATGAGTTAAAAAGTTGGCAGAGACAAGTTTCCTTTGCTTTCCACACTGTCACCTTCTATCAAGCACTGCTCCTGTGCTTTGAAGTGAAGAAGAAATGGGAATGTCATGTTGTCAGCAAGCACTGGCACACACGTACATTCGCACACACACTTCCAGACCAGAATCAATGAGGTAATAATGCCAGCTTAAGGCTCGCTTGGGATAAATCCATGAATAGATGAAGCAAAGCTGAGGAAATTCGATTGTTGTCCTAACCCTTAGCGCCAAGGCTAACACACAAGCTTTTCTCTCCCCTTTTTATTTGTAATCACTGGCCATCAGACATTGGAGAGTTTAGCCGATACAGCTTCCATCCATCAAGTCCACTCTAGTTATAAAGGGAGAGCAACCAACAACAACAAAAACTAAAACCTAAGCCGAATGTCTCAACAGGTCCAACACTGATTTGCACTTGAGTACAAGTCAGTTCAGGTGTTATAGAATACTGAAGTGAATTGTATAGTCTAGGGGTGTCACAAATCTCCAAATCCACGATTCAATTTGACTTTGATTTTCAGGTCACGATTCGATTTTCGATTTAAACATTTTCTTTTAAGAAGTGACGGCAATGCCACAATAAGAGCCACTAGATGGCAGTACTTTACGACAACAGTTTGATTTTTTATTATTTTTTTAATTAGCTGCAATGAAAGCCCCATTAGTTTACCGAGATGTACATGAACGCACCATGAAGTCCCGTTGGAGCCCATAGGCTTTACCTTCGTTGTTTGTTTACATAACTCACTCATGGAGAAGGCAAAATGTTGCCACACTGGTGACTTCAGGTGTCTGGAAAAGAGCAGCTGCAGGCTACCGATAAGCTAACATTACCCTGTGTCTTTAGTTGCATGCTACTTGCAGTAAGCTACACTGTGTCTGTTCTTTTTTAAATTTATTTATTTTTTATTCAGACGCGCGCAAGTAGGTGGGAGTGGAGAGAGAAAAAATATACTGGGGGAATCACTGATTCTGCTTTTGATTTCAATCAATTTTCGATTTAAAACCAAAATCGTGACACCCCTATTATAGTCGTTGTGTTGTTCATAACAAAATATTAACCCAAAACTGCCCACAATCTAAAAAAAAAAGTAATTCATTTAAGCTGGGTTCCTGTAATGTGATGACAAGAAATGATGTGTAACAGGCTCAGAATAGCTACGGTATCACATTCATGTTCGGTCAAGTGTTCAATTACAGAGTTCAGTTTCAGATCGAAAAGGAAGCCAACTAAGTAATCTATCCACATTCTATTAAAGGAAACGTATATGTACCAAGGAGCTAATTACACACTGCATCCCTTAAATCCTCTCCATCCATCCAAGTGTCCTCTTCAAACTGCTGCCAGTGCAGCTGCAGTTCCCCATCAAGGTATTGAGATGATAAAGTTATAGCAGATTAATACAAAAAAAAGTAAATTAAAAGCCATGAAGGTCAAACACAGCAATGACATGTAAGTCTATAAGAAGCTTATAAGGTATTGTTGAAATGTTTACATGAAGGAGCTTTTCTTTTCTGGGAAGCTTTCCGCAAACATCTGCCCACATCAGGCCAGAAGGAACAACTAAGCCGCTGCTTGATGCACTCACATGTGCATACACACATAAACAACCACGCTTTGTTGCACAATCCAGAACTACTCCCATAAATTTACGCCATGCCTCATATTTTTATTTTGACTTTATATCATGCTTTTGCACACCACCAGGGAACCTCTCCATCGACCCAGCGACAATCCAAGCATTACTGTTAAACAATGAACATTTCACGGTTCCATACGCTATGGAAACAAACACTCGTTGGAAATCAATGGTCTCCTGGGTTCATTTCACCATTCACCTTCTTTTCGCCCTGTGCCTCCCCACTACTGGGAAAAAAAAAAGAAAGAAAGAAAGCCAGTGCTACAAAGCACATCTATGGATATATATGCATGGCAACAGTTGCCCGGAGCTACCAAAGCTAAGAATAACTCGATTTTGGAGCAAGGGCTAAAGAAAAATCATTCACAAGAAACCCTTGCAGCTCCAGTTAATGAGTCTCTCCTCTCATGCTGACAGTTCATTTTAATGAAATGCAGTCCTTTTAATTTACATAATGATCCCTTCACAAAATTAATAACAATGATGATGCAGAGAATCAATCACTCCTAATTATGATATCAGAATGTTATTTGACTCTTTATCTTTATGTAAATATTCATATTTATGCAGGAGGTGGCTTCGTCGGGAACAGATTAGGGCACAGAATATTAAAGGGCAGAGGGGAGCTTTGAACTGATACATACAGTAATCATAACATTACTAAAACTTGATTTCATTTCACATCTCAAATTGTTTGCGAGCAGTTCAGTGTAGAATACGAGCACACACAAGCCAAACCCTGGGCTTATATGCGCACACACAGCTGTCAAGAACTCACTGTGGCCTGCAGTCGGTAAATACGGTACACGACCATGGCAACGGCTAAATGCCACAGCACAAGTGGAGCACATTTTACCCACTGGGAACTCACACCCCAAATCCAACTAAATGTCAAAAGAATATTCAAATAAAGTATTTCATAACTCCAGGGAAATTAAACAAACACAGGTGCAGGGCTTGACGCTCACTTTTTTCCCCCAAGGAGCGCGTGTAAAAAATAAAAACTTTAGGGGTGCAATAAAAGTGTATCTATTTTCTTTAATAGAAGGAATACAAGGAGACATTTATAAGTGAAGTGATTTCATTTATTTGAATAGAAAAGGTATACTAGGTTTTTAATTATTTCTGCTTCAAACTGTTTTTTATTTTTTTATTTCATACTTTAAAGTGCTTTAAAATTTGGCCATTTGACCTCTAGAGAATTCAATCCAGTCAGCTTTAGAGTGACTTACATAAGGTAATGGCTATTACTGTTGGTGTACAGTGATACTTGTAACTCATTTTTAACAATAATACAATTGTGTTATGAATACAAAACATTATGAAGTGTAATGTTTTCTATTTTTTCAAATACATTTTCTATTCTTCAATAAAGTCAATGATGTTGAATATACAGTAGTGGTGTAACAGACCGCCTCACGGTTCGTCATGCAACCGCGGATTAATAAAATTAAGAAAGTATAACCATCACAGTGTGAAATGCAGTACTACTGCTGATAAGAGGTACAACCGTGAGGTAGGGCGCAGAGCACAGAGGCAAAGCGCAGTGCAGGTATACACAGGTATATATCTTTGCTTCTGGCTTTAGTTGCACCTTTTTTTTTGCTTTAGCTGCTCTGAGACACGCTATATGTTCTCCAGTAACAAAGACAGAAAGACAACAAATTAAAACTTAAATGTTGCAAAGCTAATGGGAGCCACTGGATGCCGCATTTGCAAACAAACTCAAGTGTGAAAATACGTTATTCGCACACATGCTCCTAAATTCATTTAACAGTTTGCACACATCTATTTTTAGTCTCAAATTCAACTGATTAAATCCTGATTATTCAAGACGTATAACAGTGACACAACAGCAACACTTATTGTAAACGTTGTAAAAGATGTTATGAAAACCGTAAATCCATATGAGCGTTAATGCTGTTGACCTTTCACCATCTGTCCCTTTTTTCCCTTCCTCGCTCTCTTTTCCTACATCTTTCTTGTCCATGCATGTTTATCCATTATTATGCTGACTTCCCATATGGCTGTCTGCACAGTGGAATGTTCAGTGAACGTCTTTGTGACCATGGACGGTGCCTTTGGACCCTTTTTGTCGCTCCTTTACCGGCAGACTAGGTGGGCACACAACTAAATACCAGGCTCTCCTTCTGCGTCCGCGCTGCTATCATTAGCCTATGCCTTTGTGAGAGAACTGAACCTTGTATCACCATATCCGTCCCTTACCCCTCCCTCCCCTTCCCTATCATTCACTCACACTCACCCACATGGGAGCGACAATTAGGGAGGCATTAGACTAGTGAGCCAAACCTCCTCTCTCCATGACCTCCCCCATGGGGAAAGCAGGCGAGCCAGGACACAACGGAGAAAGGAGAGCTGAAAAAGCGCCAGCACACAGCTGCACCCCTTCCTAGAAGGCTATAACCTCTAAAAATGAAAACACCCAGATGAACAGAAGGAGAAGCTGGCTGGAAAAAAGAGAAAGAGATGCGTGACACAGTGGCTGTCCAATTGTCTAACCTTATCCACAGTAGAAGGGAAGTCAAGGGGGTGAAATAACTTATAGCAGTCCCAGTTTATCTCATCTCCCTTGTCTGTGAGTACACCAGCTGCACCACAACCTGACCTGGCTAGCGTGTGCTTTTTTTAAATGACCAATGGCTGTTTTGTTTTTACTCTCAGGAATTCAGCTTTTTGTTAAGCCATAAATGAAAGAAAAAAAAGATATTATTTGGAAAGCTTCTGGAGCCTTCCTTTTGAATTCAGTAGGATATTAGAAGGAACCAAGTTTTTTTTTCTTTTTTACACCAACTTGTCTTCAACCTGAATCACTCCATCATCTCACCAATCATGCACATAACACTGTGACCGGTCTCAGTCTTACAGATATAACTAATGGAAAATGTGGAAACAGTGGCAACGTTGTAAAGCACACAACAACATCAGTAACAATACAGGAACACACATAAAATGAGACTTACTGTATGTCCTTGAGTGGGTTACCCCCCAGTGCATGCTGGGACGTTTCCCTATATGGCTACCTAACTATGGATGTTGCAATTCATTCTCATATGTACTGTAACATATTAAATTTAGGATAACTCCAATAAGATTTTTTTATATTTTATTTGTCCTCCATCCCCAATTTAATTTAATCCAAAAATGAATAATCCAAAAAATGGCCAAACTCAACAAAATGAAATATCTTAGAGACACAAATATAACTATATAACTATATAAATATATAATATATATTGAATGAACGTCCATGTTTCAAAGGTCAATGCTTTTTTCAGTGTAGTGTTCAACTCATGATTATTTTCATGACTGATTAATCTCTTGATTATTTCTTAAATATTGTTTACCCTATCAAGTGTCAGAAAATAGTGAAAAGCCATTTGAATTTTGAAGAGCCCAAGATGATGTCATCAACAGTCAGAAACCCCAGCAAATCCTCACATTTGAGAAGGTGAAACCAGCAAAGTTCTGCTTGATTCACAGATTAATCAAATTGTTTAATTTTTCAAGACGGATGATAACCATGACGACGCAGGTTCAGCTTAGATCTCTGATAATATAGTGGGGTATCTGAAAGTGCTCGGCATTCTGTCAGGAGCAAGTGAGAAGTTATTTACTATTCTACGACTGAATGCGGCCCTGAGGCTCATTTCCCTTCTCTGCATGGCTCCCCCCTCTATTATTTAGAAAGGATTTGAACAGCATCAAAAGATAATTATAAGGAAAAGCTTTCCTCTGACACCTCTGCTGTAGGCTATGACCTACAGGGATTGCCCTCCACCACTAGTCTTACATATCCTCATTATTATTAATTCAGCATTGATTGTTTTCTGATATCCAACATGACATCATGACTTCGCGTAAACATACACGCCGACTTTCTTAAGCCAAGTGGCGTGTTATCTGTACGCATTTTGAGCGATCCGCGTGTATGTCTACGCACGGGTGCAACTACCCAGTGTCAGAGGGGTATGCAACAACAATTTATTTTAACAAATAAGTGGGCCCCAAGTTCTGATATGTTTACTACGTCCCCGCTGTCAGACATAGGCTAATTGTTATATTTTCCATCTCTGTCTGCACTATTTTTTCCCAAAAAGGACACAGTGAATAGGTTGGTCAACAGAACTTCAAACCATAGTGGACATTTAGTTTTGTGTGGTCTAACTAATAGAACTCCTACCTGATGTCATCACTGGGCTCATCTCTAGCCATCGCCGACCTCATGTCTGTCTTATTCACTCCTTGCCTGTGCTCTTCTCCACTAAGACATATTGTCAAACAAACATTATGTATTAGTTTTTCCATAATATTAAGAAATGAATCTGTTGGTATCAAGTGGCTCCCCCTACACTTCCACCTAATGTTAGACCTACCTGTTGCCTTCTCCTGTCTTTCCTGATCCACCATCCTCACACCTGAATGAAATGAACTCACTGTTAAATGCCTCAATTCAATTCTTAAATCAGCCTAGTGATGGCATTAGATAAGACAACTATTATGCAGTAAGGTTGTGCTGCTGTTTTAAAAAGTACAAATATGGAGAGCCACTTAGCACAGAGACCTTTAAATAGAGAGAGAGAGAGAGAGAGAGAGAGAGAGAGAGAGAGAGAGAGAGAGAGATGTGACCCTGTAATTACAGCTTGTCACCCAACAGATGTACAGATGTATAGGCCTAGCCTGTATGTCTGACAGCTAATGGTAACACAAAATATATTAATGATTCCATGGTAAACCAAAGTTATAGCATTAGTTATGTTTTCCAGATTCTTGTCATTTATTGTACATGCTACCTTATATTTTCCAGTTTTCAGCTCAGCAACCTCAGTTCTGCATATTCTAAGCTAGCTGTAACCCCCCATTTGGCTGCTACATTCCCAGTGTTAGCAAACGCTAGCTAGTCTGTTAACATGAATATTTGCAAGCCTCCAAGCACAGAGGTCACACTTTAAATCCTACTTGTTGCCTTTCACCATCCACGTATTTAACTGCTGTTGCATCCATTGACATGCTCTCCTTTTCCCTCTTTCTCTTTCTATTTTTAGCCACCGACAGCTTTTTTGCTTTATCCATCTTTTTCCACAGACGACAACTCACTACTGTACCTGTTCGCTCAGCGCTCACGGCGCCCCCACTCGCGATATTACGAATCCTACTATGGCCACGCCAAGAACGGACCCGCCCTTCAACAGCCCGGGTCTTGGCGTGGCCATAGTATATAACATATTGACATATATAAACGGGAGCGCAACCCGCTCTCTCTTCTCATCTATGATGGAATCTTATGAGACAGAGCGCCTACTCAAGCCTGTTAGTCCTCTACAATGTTATATAATAACATTGAGGAAATGCAGAAATGATTTAGAAACACACGAAAACACCAAAACAAATATTTTTAACATTTCTTTTATTCAATTTTTTTTACCATGCTTTGGCGCCCCCACGGTGCTGCGCCCCTATGCGCCGCATATAGCGCATACCAACTTTTTGTGCCACTGTGTCTACCCTGCGGACGTACACGCCACTTGGCGTGTTATCGCATAAACATACACGCCACTATCTGTACGCATTTTGAGCCCCGTATACAGCGGACGGGTTAGGTTTAGGAAAAGAAGAACCGATTGGGTTTAGTAAAAGAAGAAAGCTACAGTTGGGTTTGGGGAACGTGACACGCAGGTTGGGTTTAGGAAAAGAAGAACCGGTTGGGTTTAGGAAAAGAAAGGGGTTGGGTTTAGGAAACGTGAGACGTGGGACACAATCCCCGTCTCCTGGGTGAAAGTCCTATGTTTTACCCATCCCCCGACCAACCTCCCTACGCGGATTTTGCCGTTTCATACTACTCGCTACGGCGTAAATTGACATGCAATCGCAAGCTAATGTAAGTCAATGGAGGCAAAACGGCGTTGATAAACAGCAAGTACGTGTCTTTATAACACGCCAATAATGGCATACGAATTGGCGTGTCATACATACACCATTTCATGAGATCAGTCTGTGATATCAGTTGCAAAGCTAGTTATGTTATTCATGTTTACATAACTCTTCACATTTACATATTACTGTAAACAGGCTTCAGCTTACTCACGGACAGCCTTAAATGACATGCGTAAACCGTCACTAGTCAAACATGTGACCGAACACCGAATGTCTCTCCTGAGCTGTGATGCACATGTAGTCATATACATAAACATGAGCAGTGGGCACTTGCCCAGCCATGTGCATTCATACCCGTACACACATCCCACATCCCTCCATGCAAATTATCTCACACCCTAGGCAAGGAAGTTACATTTTTTCAATGTTTTGGAAAACACTCAAATGCCCCTTGACTTTGTGTTGACTAGGCTGGAGTTTGAGAGCAGATAACGAAGACGCAAATCAGCAATAAAGAGAAATCTAATGGCAAAGAGGAGTGAAAACTGACAACATAAGTGCAAAGAAAGATGATGGGCCAAGAAATGAGGGAGAGGAGATAAGAGGAAAAGAACATTGCAGAGTAGCTGGAAGAGTAGAAGAGTGGGTACAGTAAAAGCTCTCCTCTGTGTTGGCATACTGCCAACCACTGAACAGCGATGTAGCTCGCTGCTCCCCGCCTACTGACCGCCTCCTCATCTGAACGCTCACTCTGCATTAAGGGCCTCAATCAAATATTCATTCTCCAAAACCAGTACTTATATAACCAATACAACAGTGTGTCTCCATGCTGACCTGACTGAATAGAACAATGTGTTACACCAAGTGAGGAGCAAACAATCATCCGCGCAGCAAGCAAAGGGTCAGCAGCACTGGCCCACTCAGAACAGATGATATTCTTGCACACAAGCTCTGCCTCTAAAGTGCAATTTTTTTAGCTAATTAATGAATACATCACTTCAGAGGGAAAGTAGGAGGTTAAGTTCACGAAACCATGGAACGGGTAAACACAGTAAAGCAAGTTGCTTTTTGTATTTGCTTTATTAATGTCAGAAAAACAGCTCTAGATAAATGAAGAGGAGACAGAGAGGAGAGAGTTGTTTTCTTCTTACAGGTGAGGTGAATGTGTTCTCTGTAACAAACCAATTCTTACCCAAAACGTAGATGCTGTAGTAGTATTAGTAGTGTCGAAACTCATTTTGCGTATCCTTGAATTCTAACAAACCAGTAAGGAAGTGTATTCTACGCTCAGTGCGCAACTTTCATTGAAGATGTAATGAATAGGGCAGCATCTTCAAACACTTTATTTAGTTCTCCTTAATCTGCACCCTCAGGTATTTTTGAGAACTCATGGTCCGTCTGGTTTTATTTTCTATAAAAGCTTGTAAAACATCAACCCTGTTGTCCACAGTCAATCTATATACATATTTTTTTCAGGACAAACTGGGTTATTAGAATACTTGTACTGCAGTGAGGTCACTTGAATGTAAAAAAAGGTTGTGGCACCATAAAGACAAATACATAAATAAAAACGGAACATGAATCTCACAGATATGTATTGATATCACACACAGAGCAATAAAAGCTAAGCCAATCTCCTGTCTAAAACACTACACATATGTCTTGGGAGTCAAACTGTGAAGAAATAAACATTATAACTTATACAGTTGACAAAATATCTACAGTTTTTCAAAAAAAGTCCAGACGCTTTTGCCTTCATGACATTCACTTATGCCAATACTCAAAATAATAATGTCATATTTATTGCTATCATACACACACACAGCAATGCTACACAAGCATTTGTGTTGTCTAAAACAGTTCTCCTATATATTTGGAGTCATCCAGTGCAAAAATAAACATAATGAACATTATAACTCATATAAAGGACAAACTATTTACATTTCTTCAAAAAAAGGCCCAAATTTATGCCAAAACGGAAAACAGTGATGCCATTCTGAATGGCATCACTGTTTTCAGTTTTGGCATAAACAGTAAGATAATCTTTGGTAACATTTTACTATTCTGACTTGTGTGAGAGTATTGAGTATTGCTCAACGACCCGGAAAAAAGGCACAAGTTCTTCTGGAAAGAAAACCTCCTGTAAGGGCTATAAAGACACCAAAGACACCAGCCGCAAAAGCTGCAAAAGACGGTATGTTTTTATCTCTTTTCGCTATAAAATTATTAAAATATGAATAAGACGCGGTTTTAGAGGGTTAATACATTCATGTTCCTGACCCTTAAATCACTGGTTCAATGCTTCCTGGGTTGTGTCTTTAAAATGTCAAAATAGTATATGTTTTATGTACCAACGTGTCCCTTTAACATTACAGCGCTGTAACTGACTAATCTTATCACAATCTAAATCACCATGGTAACTAGCCTTATCAGCGCACACCATTGAACATCTTTGTCATTTGTCAATTGACCTCAATTCTTTTCAAGGATTTGACCTGTGCGGTGATGTCATCTCAGCAGAAAAGCACAAATCCAGGACGTAATGTAACCTGCCAAATACAGACTTTTCTCTGCAGATCATTCCTCCTGATGGAAATTCACTAGCTTATTGTAAGGGTTTTTATGTTTGGTGCACAAGTGGCCACCAGAGCAGAATAAGAAGAGTTTTTTTGTGTTTTTAGTGGTAATGTGGTTAAAATGAAAACTAAGACTGCCATGTGATTCTTAATTCTGCTCCTGATGATTTGTGGGTTATAATCAAGACATTAAGGCTGAGTTGACTGACAAATGCCACATAATGAAACCCACTACTATCCTTTAACCATCAATCAACCACAAACTACAGCTCTGATGCTTCATAATAACCTTCTTAAAGAGCAATTAAGTCATAATCAAACCTCTTTACTTTCAAAATTGCCTACAGTTTTGACTTTTATGTTACATTAGAGAATCAGTCAAGACTAGACTTTGGAGGCTTGATGTGTATTTCTTACTTTTCTGTCTCCAACCTCTGTCTCCGGAAAGTGGATTGGATAGAGTGCCTATCATCTAGACTTTCATAACCTAGATGCAACTGTGTGGGGGGAAAAGCCAAAGTCTCCACTGTTAAGTGGTCAGTAATGGCAAAGTAATTCAATCCGAGTGGGTCTTTCTCTATCCACTCAAAACTTCCGGTACAATCCCTCCTTGTTATGCGGGTGGGCAGCTTTCCGGAAAAAACACCAAGACATCTTAGTGACTCTGCCAACAAGCCAGTGATGCAATGGCAATTAGAAAACAATTAGAGTTGCAATTGTTCTTTAATTAAATTGGGTTTCGGGCTTAGAGCGCTGTGAGAATAAAGCATATAGGCCGCATCTTAATCTTAAGACATAATGTGCGTGGAGCTGCCTGCTGAAGCAAGACTGTGATCCCAGGGTTTAAGAACTGTCTGAATTTTGGGCTAATCCCCATCAGAACACAAGATTAGGGTTGTGTAGGATGAGCTCCAAGTCATGGGAATAGAAAGAGAGAGACAGGCAGACAATGAGAAAAAAGCTCTAAGTATAAGAGGAAACAGAAGCATTTTTTGTTCTTGCACTCATAAAGGTCATAACAATTCTTCTCTCCCTCTTACTGTTTTGCTCCTGCATAAATCACATATCGCACAGCATTCTGCAGATCTAGTACAAGTGGTAGGATATCAAAGTTGATGCCAAACCAGTCAAGTTGCAGTTTGCATCCATGTCTGTCCAGGTTCATATAATATATTTAGTGAATAATTTGAAGCAATTTAATAAAATGGTATTATGTGTATTTTTTGGCAAAACATGGATGCTTCACACACACCTTCAACTCGCCAGCACAGAAGATCTGTTCCTGAATAATGCGTTGAATAATGGCCAGAAAAGCCTTTTTGCAGAATATTATGATGTCAAGAGTGAAGTTGACCTTTGACCTTTTGGATATAAACTGCCATCCCCTTATCATTTTATCCTTAAGACATTTGTGTAAAATATTGTCATAATAAGCGTAAGAATTCTTATGGTCAAACAAGCATTTTGTGAGGTCACAGTGACATTTGACCTACAAAATCTAATCAGTTGTTGGGGACATAAGGTCATGTCATGCACAGCGACCATGACCTTAGACCTCCATAATGCCTCTGGCCACAGCTGTCGCTGGCGCAGAGGCATAAAAACACTGTTGAAGACTGAATTTATCTGTAGGAGGATTAGAAGCATTATCCTTTTTTGAAATAAACCAAGTACAGTACACATTTAGCACATTCCAACTATCCACACATTTTGAGAACTTTTATACCAAACAGCGAAGCAACAAACACTGTCATAGCCAACACAAACACACATACACACTGCGTTGTGCAATCCCATTTAACTAGATTAACCTCAGTCAAACACTTAGTGAACATGCAACACTGACTCAGACAGACTGTACAGCAACCCTGACCATGATGCTTGTTAAACATGACCCAACTCTCACTCACACAAACACACACACACACACACACACACACACACACACACACACACACACACACACACACACACACACACACACACACACACACACACACACACACACAAACACCTGCAAAGACAAATCAAAGAGAGTATCCTTCTGTACATATGTAATGATGTTATGAATTATGGATGTCCTGCACCATTGTCTGTAGTGAAGGTGGAAAAGGCAATGCAGTGCCAATTGATGTTTCATATCTCAGAAGGGGGGTTGGGCATTCGGTTTTAACGAGAGCCATTCGGTTTTAACGAGAGCCATTCGGTTTTAACCTTCCTTATCTCTACATGTATGGTGTATGTATGTACATATAAGAACATGTATATTAGATTTTTTTTTTGTGCATATATGTGTAAATATGAGTATATATAAGTAACTACAGTATACACTATGTGTTTTTGGTGACTTAGCCCCGCTGTGTGCACATGTTGAGTGTTGCTTTGCGTCAAGCTTTAGTAAAGTGACACGTAGGCTGGATGCCAACACCCATCCTCTTATTAACTGTCATTGTAGTCTTTTCCAGGAGGGCACTCAGTACAGTACACTTAAAAAAACATAATGAACTTGGAGACTGCACGCTTCACTGCCCCTGCCTCAACTGTTGAGTCTGAGGGTCTTGTGCTCTCGCAAAAAGTACGTTGTGACATTTTTTCTCTATAAACTGTTAAAAGGATCACCAAAAGAGGAAAAATGTAAACTCTCCAGTGCTTCTCAAAGAACCACTTAATTCACAGATGTGTTCAAATACAAAGAGTTTGGTAGTTCTTTACATTGCATCACAGAAATAACTACGAACTAACCAGGTAATATCTTAAGAATATAAGAGTATCTTCTTGTTAATATAAGGTTTTTTTTTTTGTTTTATAGGTCAACAATGGGGAAATACCTCTCAAGACAATAGTGAAACAGAACGTCATATAAACGAACTAATAAATAATCAATAATCATAAGTTTCTCCACTCATGTCATATGAACTCCTTAATGCTCCTCCCCTCTGTGCATCTCTTCAGACAAGTGTATTTAGCTTTTGACTGAAGAACACTTTGTGCCGTTGTACCGGCAAGTGAGAAGGGCCACGTGTGGTGAGAAAGCTTTTCACTGTGATGGCAGTGATCTCTAAGAGCTTTTACCATCTCTATTTCCTAGACCAGACTTTAGGGAGGCTCCAATATCTAACAATTAGCAGCTTCCTCCAAGGGATTCCACAGTGTATCATTAATATCCGCAAAAGCATTTTTGTGGATTAGCTGATGCTAATGCACATTTTCATGTGTTGCACATCCTAATGTGGTATTGTACATAAACCCAAAAGGCCAACTGTTTTGACATTTCCAATAATTTTATAGCTCTTCTAAAAAAATAATAAAAAAGTAAATAATTTTGCAAATAAGGCACATCAAAATAAGTAATGCCACGTAAATCTGTGTTACTGCCAGTGTATGATGTGGCACACCAGGAGAGGATGCTATACAAAATTGTGGGTTGTATAAACAATGTATAGTTCTACCATAAAAGCAAATCGATAAATATTCAGAACATGATTTATGAATGCAGGCAGTTATAGGGAGTGTGCCAGACTCCATGTGCGCTGCACAGGTTTGGATAAAGTAATGCCATGAATCATTTTCATGGATAAATCATAATTGGCTTGCACTGAGTCACGCGCTGGTGCTGGCTACTAGACTGGATCTGCAAATTGCTGCGGAGATAGACAACGGGGCTATGCTATGATGATGGCTTGCTTCTCTAGCTTCCTGAAATGGGTCTCATAATAGGACACAGACAAACTCTCTGTCTCAGTTAACAGATCCTTTCACGCAGTGTCACGCCTGCTGCGCTGTGTGTTGAATGGGCTGGCGCATCCTATATGTCAGACCATGACAAGACCACACATACACACATTAGACTCTCTTGGATCTGGATAAGAGGAAAGTCATCAAGTCCTTGACAGTTGCAAAAAATATTTTCCCTGTAGACATTCCCAAACACACACACACATCAATGCTCAGTGTCCGTCCCATTCTGATAAGCATCGTCAGTGATAATGGCCTTGTTAATGAAGTGAGACGTGCTTGAGACCAGCGGCTGATGCAGCTGATGGTTATCAGTGGGTGGAGCCGTCAGTGGTGCAGTAATAAAGTCAATACTTCCTGGGACACACTGCTGAGACAGGGATGAGCCTCACTATCCTACTCACACATAATCTTTGCAATCTGTGTCTTTGTATGTGTGGTTTTGAGCATGCGCCTGCCTGTGTAATGTGATAATACTGCATGATTAATGACCTAATGAACCCATGATGCACATGCTATGTGTTTTCATGTGAATCTATAAAAAGGAGCATTGCAACAGAGTTATTCCGCGCCGCTTCCTGCAATCAGCAACAAAGCGTCATTCAGCTGTTCACGTTAATGACGGCTTTCATGTAGAGTACAGCAAATTACAACATTCAGTAGTAATAGGAGATCACACAGCGGGGCCTCTTGATCATTAGTAAGCCTGCCAAACACACATCACACATATTTAACTCCCATCATTGGGAAACATCCACATAGATGATGTTACCTCTCTTAACAGCCAGCAATTTGATGGGATACGGGTTTGGGGTATGTTCTATATCTACATGCGTTGGTTATATCAGGCTTCATATTGGAACTCATTACATCTCTCAAAACCTTGTTCAGAGACAAGACTGCTAATAGCACTGGACCTTAGAAACTGTTTACAGGCATTCCTCATACAAGAGTCAATCAATGATATCATTAGGCTAGGGGCAGAACCCAGAAATTCCGCTCACGTCCTCTAGTATGGCGATGAAACCCTTCAGGTGTGTCAGTGTGTCACATAATCAGCTTGCCTTAAATTAGACCATGGCTAATGTCACCCCAATCTCAATAGGGTCGCTAATTACTGTCACCTATCCTCTCATCCCCCGGAGATGTGAGGTCACGCCGGGGAGGGTCAGATCCAGAGGAGCTTCTTCTACAAAACAACAAAGTTAAAGAGTTTGAAAAAAGGAAAACTCACTCATTTCATCATCCGACAAAATGAAATTGGAGGACAGACTATGGATCAGCTCTGATTCATCTGACAACTGTAATATATTGTATTTGATTTTCGCCAAACCTTGGGCACCACAGCGTTCCCAAAATGTCGAATTACACTGATGGATTACACTGATAAGTCAAAAAGGGGTCACAGCACATAATTTATTTGCCAATCTGTACATTATGTGCAATATATTAGACAACATTGAATCAATCAATCTATCTATCTATATATCTATCTATCTATCTATCTATCTATCTATCTATCTATCTATCTATCTATCTATCTACCGTATGCTCTACAAGGTGGCTGGCAGCTGTCTTCCCATATTTACTCCTGATCCCTATCAATCACAACTTCTTTAAGCATTCATTAGGTGTTGTCAAAAAATAGGGAAAGACACATCATTCACCAAATGCTCTGCTGTTTCTGTTAAACAGAACAAGCATAGACAAATGGAGTGAGGAGCTATGGATACAGGAGAGAGGAGAGGGATACAATAAAGACAGGAATGTAAGGGGGAAATGAAGGAGATGTGCACACCCATATAAAGCCCCCATTAATCACAGGGCTGTCCTGCATGCCTCATGTGACAAATGAAACCGAATAATGGTTTCTGTGAGGAGGAAACTATGGGATAGAACAGTCCTCATAATGCAACGTTTCCCCCCACCATTCCTCCATAGCCGGATATTTAATTAATACCAGCTATAGGAGCCTACAAGTCTGCACAACCCTTTGCTACACAGGCCTTTCTTAAAGGTCCATTGTGTAATTTCTTTAGTTGAAAAAACTTTGTTCTTTCATAAATATGTGCTCATTCATGTGTAATTACTTCCACCAACTAATCAAAGTATTCTCGTACGTGTAGAATCTGCCATTCAGAATCATTCAGAATACATACGAGCGACTTGCTTGAATGACGGTCTCCGTGTTGGGTTTCCATCTTTAAAATACATTAGCCAAAGAGGGACATACCTCTGCCTTTCACGCTTTTCACTCAGTGAAAGGGAGATGGAGGGGGAGAAGATCACTTGCGACTGCCGGCAGATTTGAAAGCCTGTTGAAAATGGAGGATTTGCGCCTATTTTCAAGGACGTATGTAACGGAGTCGCCAAGGAAGTTAAAAAGAGAATTAAAACGACAACACGACAGGCAAAACAACAAGACCAAAGTTTTTGGAGTGGCTTTTCCATGGAAAGGATTTTAAAAGGGACACCGAAGTTGCCTGCTTTCTTTCCGACAGGTAATTCTGCCTATTTGTGTAAATTCAAAGTTTTATAGTTGCTACTTGCTTGGCTAACTAATGCATGGTTGTGCATAACACTAGAACGACGTCTAAGGATACTTTTCCTCACGTCAATGATGAAAAAGGATTGTCTACCTTGTAACATAAACGTAAATCTCATACAATATACAGAATAATGTTACCACTGATACTTTACTAACATTAGCTTGCATATGTTTGGGAACCTCATAGCTGACGTTAGCAAGGAAATGGTACCAAAATAACGTAAAACTATTATTATATATATACATATACAATTTCACCGCTAGATGGAAATTCTTACACAATGTAGCTTTAATGCATTAGACAACTGTATCACTTGGGACAAAATGTAGCCTATGTGAACTAATTTTTCAATTCTCTCCTGCAATTTCCAGGCTTTACTGATGACTACATTTGCTCCCCGAACACATGTAAATTGTTGAGCGTAATGACAATAACAAATCACTTAACCCATGCACCTGGCTTTTCCAGAGATGGCTGCAACATAAAAACTATTACAGAGACAATAGGTTGTACTTCGTTTAGCTGCAATTCAGTGAGTTGTGAGAGGTCTCTGGAGATTACAGTGGATCTTGGTATTAATGATGTTATGCCCTCAGGCAAGCAACAAACAAAAAAATCCACACCGAAGTAAGGGTTGCTTTGAAATACTGCAAGCTGTAAAGACCAACCAGCTCATAACTTGCACTACTTTTGAACTTTACATTCAAGATAGAAGTTAAATGGAAATGTTTTCTGATTTAATTTAATTAAATGAAAATGTTTTTTTGTGTATAACTTAGCATAATTATCTTCTTGCATTGCCAGACCCTAGTTTAATAGACAGTCTATGTGCCAGACCTATCTCCACAGTGCTGCGAACCAGCTCAAGCCACACAAGTGCTATGAACAGAGGCAGTAACGCATTAGTAATGTGTAAAGTAACGGATACTGTAGGCCAATACACTTTGGACTACATGACATGTATTAATCCCCATAATACTCACTTACTTTGACAGTTTGGGTGTTGGCTTATTTGCTGTCTTACCGAGTGGGAGTTAGAGTTTTAAATGGCACGTGGCACGTGCCAGTGGCATGTACTTCCGGTACTTCCGTATGCCAATTGCGATTGTGTGTGAATTGAGGCCGTAGCAGTAAGAGGAAGAATGTGTGTCTGAGGGAAAAACACAGGACTTTCACCCCAGAGACCGAGGCTTGTTTCCCGCGAGTCAAGTTTGCTTTCCCCGTTCTTGTTTTCCTTAACCCAACCGTCCGTTGTTGTCTCGCGTCCCCCAGAGACCGGGGCTCATTTCCCGCGAGTTACGTTTGCTTTCCCCGTTCTTCTTTTCCTAAACCCAACAGTTTCTTTTATGTTATTTTATATATTTTACGTCTATATTTACGTTCTTTCATATATTTTTACATTATTTTATATATTTTACGTAAAATTGTTAAAAGTTAGATTTTACGTCTTACTTTGAAGGACATGCCACTTCCCGTGGCACATGCCAGGACATGCCATTTCCGGCTGCCACATGCCACTTAAAAATCTAACTCTTACTGGTTTTACCAGGAGTTTGATGGTGTATCTGCGTTAAGAGACTGGTTGAGGCAGGGGCTGGAATGTGCGTTGGTTAACTTCTACCAAAAGAGACGTCAAAAGAGGAGAAAAGCAAACTAATGAGAAATGCACCTCGCTCATTCCAAAGGCATGTTATTTACAGCCCAACTTACCTTGCTAACGTTTGCCACTTGTAAGACCACATTTAGAATAACCTGGTTTTGTTCAGTGTTGGAGGTGAGCCCCGCAGCTTCACAGTGAGGACGAGAGGACAGGACTTCTGGAGTGCAAGCTAACAGATACTAACATATATACTCCAAAATATACTCCAAAACTGTAGGCTAGCTCAGCTGCTTGTTTATTAAAAGCTAGCCTCAATTTCTATTTCTACAAGTGTTAAATACAGAATATGTGTGGGTGTGGAAAATTCAGAATTGTTAAGCCATCTATAACTGACAGAGTAACAACAGTAGCCTAATGTAATCAAATGTAATAAACAGGCAAAGTCCCCTCCCTTTCCGGTGGACCAAATATGCACGGTAGTGAACCGTTCTCTTAATACATCCATGTAGTGAACGAGGAGAAATAACTATTTGATCCATAATTTACACATATGATGTTCGTCAATTTATACGGTATTTTTTTTCTTTTAAATTGACGAATGTGATATGTGTAATGGCTCATTTCAAACGGGATCAAATAATTATTTGTCTCTCCCTGTTCACTACTGTACGTATCTTTTTATGAAATCATGGTGGTCCACCAGAAAGGGAAGGGACTTTGCCTCTCTATTTAGCCTACTTGCTGCTTTTTTAAGTAACATGTCCAACACTGACTATGAATTAGGGCTGCACAATTAATCACAATTTTATCGCAATCGCAATATCAGTCAAAATAATCACAATTGGATATTTTCCTCATATCATGCAACTCTATTATGAATATATATGTAGCCTACTGTTATAGGCTATCATAAATGGAGTCTTACAGACAAATTCTAATATTTGGCATGGTCCTCCTCTACCTGCATGAGGTGAAGCAAAACAATTCAGAGATGTCTGGGGGAAAGCCATTCATTCGCACTACACAGAGAATAACAAATTTGCCAACTCCACATAGGCTATCATATCCAGCTGTTCAGTACCACATCAAGCCCCTGCCTTTGTTCATAATTGATGGTCTGCAGTATTGTGGGACTTGAAGAGGAGGATACAATACTGTCTCATTGTTTAGTTAAAACATGAAGATGGTGCTTTCAATGTGTTTTAAGTGGTAGAATACATGGGCTAATACCACAGAGAGGCGGGGTAACAAAGAGAGAGCCAGTGTACAGATTGCACTTTGTATCGGATGAGAAAATTAGAGATAGCTTTGCACACGGTTCACACAGCTCCTGGTTCCTGGCTCCTTCCTGGGGTTTTTAGATGAAATGTCAGGGTATTATGAGGTTTGATGAGGTGAGGGGACTTATGTGTGTCTGTTCATCTCGGTGTGTGAACATGAAAGAGAAAGGTAATAGGGGCATGTGCATTTATGCATAGAGTATACGGTTATATGATCTGTTTTAATATAGCACTATGATTCTCTGCAGCATATTGTGGGAGCTTTCATGTATTTCTACATGGAGGTGTGGGTGTATATCTGTGTACATCTCTGTGTAGGTCTGTGTGTGTGCCCCAGCTTGGTCAGGTCATGTAATATAGAGTTATTGTTTTCTGAAGTAAATACAAGAGAAGGCAATAATCTAAGAGAGCTTGCTTTTCAAACTGCCAACACCATCTCACTGAAAAAAAGGTTAATAGCTATACTCCCAGCAACACATAGCTCACTTTGCTCTTTCTCTCTTATTGCCCCTCTGTTATTTGGACAGGATCACTAATCCACATGCAAAAACAAAAAGAAAGAAAGAACGAAAACAGCCAAATAATAAGCCATGATGATGTTGCAAATGTCATCAAGTAAACAGTGTACAAATCCACATAGCTCCCTCAGAGTGCTTTCTTGTGCTCCCAGTTCCATTAGCTTGTCGTTCACTTTCTTTACAGTCATTCAGCTTTTGCACATGGCCCGTGGCAGTGTGGAGCAGCTTGCTCCACATGAATAACAATATCTGATTATTCAGACAGAAGCCAAGTGACTCAGCTGTCTCTACTGTATTCTATCATCTCATCTTTTCCATTCTTTTCTTTCTTTCTCCTGCATATCTGTTCAACCACTTAGGTTCTTCTCTTCTTTCTTTCTTTCTTTCTTTCGGTTGTCTTTATCCTTAATCTTGGAGGTGATGGTTCATGTTCATTTCCCTACATTGCCTCACTCTCCTCTCTATCCTTTTCTGACTGTTTTTTTTTTTTTATGTGTGTGTACATTCTCTTATGGATGCGCAAAAGCTAACACTGCCAACGGCCATGTCGGCTTGCTGTTGTGTGGGTGGGATCACAGAAGGATGAGGGGGAGTCTGCCACATTCACAGGACAGGTAGGTAAAGTGCAGCAAAAATAAAGCCTGGGACAGAGAGCCCACAGGGACAGCCTTGTCTGTTTCCACCTTATACATATATTTAGACCAAACAGGTTTGTTCATGTTTTGCCTTCTTATATTTCTGCTCTAAACTATGAATGGCTGATCAAACAAACAAAAGCCAAAACACTCTGAAAAAGTGCATGCTTGTAATTAGCTTAATTATTCAGCCACTGAATCCAGAGCAAGGATAGACCTTAAATAGGTGAGGGTTATCAGCTTCAATAATATCCATATCTTGAATTTATAAACTTTAAGATTTCATTCCTGATTGCTTTGGCAACACCCTCGGTTCCTGGTGGTGACAGCACATGCGGCCCCAGAATTCTGGGGACAGCAAATTCTCCCTGAGCAGCTTGGCCATGATAGACCGTGATTTGATTTCATGCTGGATATGTTCAGTTTACATTAGCAGGAACTTAATACAGCTCTGATAAGGGTGTAGAGAGTGAAAGTTAAACAGTGAGGCTGGTATCAGTTATATGAAATTACACAGTAAGAATGTGTCTAGATTTCAAGCATGCATCATTTTCTGTGAATCCCTTGTGCATATGAATGCGGACTCCACCACTTACAATGAAATCTACTAAGAGAGATAAAACATTTAATGGCTACTACTGAAAAAATTATGACCATAAATACTACCAAAAAATGATTTTATTTGATGAAAAACTTAACAATAAGAACTTTAAAAAGTGTGGTTAGCTATGCAAGCAAAAGCTGCAAACAAGGAAAAACATTTCACTGCCAGCCATATTAAAAAATCAGCAAGAGCAGAGTGAGGCGGCCCTCCATTGCAAAGACAGACATGGAAATGTATGAAATGCCCACCCTGTTCTCCTGACTAGCTTGCATAAAAGCTGCATTAATTTAAATAAACTGACAGGGCAGACAGTGTGCCAGCCCCACAGTCACAGTTTCTAAGAGGTAGCTCTCTTTGATAAGGAAATAAGCCTCATAGGACTCCAAAGAGTCGTCCGAGTCAGCCCGTTTTAGATCTGGGCAAAGTGCACCTGAACAATAAAGATGGGCTTCTCACCAGAGCCAAACCAACTTTACATCAAAAGACAGCTGTCCTTTCCTTTGCCTTTCATTGCAACTATTTCTCCTTTCTTTCCTTCCCCATTTCTCTCTCTCTTTTCCCTTCATCATCATCCTTTTTCCACTGATAAAATATAACCCCCTTCCTCTCTGTCAAACACTGTGAAGTAGGAGACGTCTTTATTAGCATAAATGCAAGGACAGATAATCCCACTATCCTTTCAATGCACACCCGCCCTCCTTTCATTTCTTTCTCAATGCCCGCTTTCCCATGAGCCCCCTTTAACATCCAGCGTCTTTCATTTCACCTCCTCTGTAGTTGGAGACCTGGCGACCTGAAACATAAAGCTTTAATTGTGGTGATGGAATGCCGTCTTGCAATGATAGGGGCCACAGGAATTGCACTTGCAGCAGGGTCACTGTGTTAAGCAAATGAGGAGATGCAGGGGCACTGATTGCACAGCAACAGAGACACAGTGCTGCAGGTGTTAGACGTTTCCGATCCTACAGGAGACTCAGAGAACAAATGCTGAGTCAGGATGTGTCTAATTAATAAAGGTATGATAACAGAGCTATCCTGCTTTAATGTTGTGCTCCGGTTCTGTGTCTTGGGGCTCTGCCTCTGTTTGATAATTACCCTGCTAATGAGAGTAAGGAGGGGGACCAGATCAAATCAGTGCAGATAATAGGGGTTAAGTGAATTGTAAAGACCAGAATGTCCCTCCGTATTCTTCTGATGCACTAATTACTACAGTACTCACCATGGCAAACACAAAACCAGAATCATAATCTCTACTGTTGTTGCTCTCTCCAACACAAAAATTACAGCGAGACAAACATGAGGATTAGGATCTATCAAGAGGTATCAAAATGTCATGCAGGAACAAAAGATTTAAGGGGATATTTCACATTAGGATGGATGAAATTTGAAATATGATATACAGGACATGCATCAGCTAAAGTATGAAGGATAGTTGGACATTTTGTGCAGAGCTTTTCCTCTAAAGGAGATCTATGACTGTCACTCATGGATCAAGACCAGCTGGCTGAAATCAGTACCCCTACAATCCCTCTCGAAAAAGGCATCAATAATGGAAAGGGCCTGAGAGATGAGACATGTAGACAACGTAGTTCTCTTGCATTAACCTTGAGAGGATCTCCCTCCTTTGTCTTCCCCTGGCTTATTTTTCATACTGTAGGAAATTCAAAAAAGAGCAGATGGAAAGCGGTCCGGCTAAGAAAAGAGAGCAGGTGGTCGGGCTTCGTAAAAGGGCCGGGAATCGATCGGGAAAAATGGAGGAGAGACCGTGGCCAAACTGAGGCCTGGGCCAGTGGCCAGAAAGAACGCAGCTGCACAATTCCCAATGTCCTGGCCATCTTGTGCTCTGTGTTTCTAACATGCTCGATCTGCCAAGAGCTCCTTTTAATGAACTACTCCATACAGCTGCATAATTATTCCTCTAACCTTCCCTAATCAGTTGCTCGTTGGTGCACATCATATTTTGCTCATTGTTCATTACTTAGCTTGTGTTGCTCATCCCTAATGCAAAGCTAACATCTCAGGGTTGACTGTTTTGGACAACGGGGAGCGCAACAGCAACACTGCTTCGTATAAGTTTGGCACAAACTTGATACACAAGCAGTTTCAAGACAAAGACAAACGCTGGTGGAATTGTTTTACGAGGTGTTATTGTCTGAAAAGTGTTTACATGCTGCACACTCTGTTCAACAGTCGCCTCTTTGGATGTATTCACCAGCTTGTGCATGTTCTATCTCTATAATCAGGCAGCTGTATTGCAGTAAGGGAAGAAACATAATTGAATGCTTTCTTTTCCATTCAACCCAATCCAGTGTGAAGTGTGAAAGTATCCACTGTTGTCTTGGTAACCTCTTCCCTCTTGTCGTTTCTGCATCTATAAATAACACTAAAGGGCCTGAACTCAAGAGGAAGCCCCCATTGGTATGAGTCAACAGTTGGAACACAGTGTGAAGCATCAAGTAGCAAAAATGAATGGCAGAATAGAAGAAAATGACATTGGAAACCAGGTAAATTGAACGTAATTGGCAAATTGGGACAAGAGAGATTGATTTAAACCACACAATCTGTCACCATATCAATAATAAGGCTTTAATTAAGTCAATGAATGTAAACATATGGTGTATTAGGAAACAAATACACGAAGCAACATGACACAAAGGCATGTGATTCCCATATTTGTGGTAGCATGACCTTCTCTTAAGCCTGTGCATGAGCGATCCAACACTGGAACCGAGCCGATAAGGATTCCAGTGTGTTGCTGTTGATCCTGGCTTGCAGGTAGGATTTAGCACAGATTTTTAACCGCATTTTGTATATAGTCACTCTTCTTTTAGTGTAGGTGTTGATGGTTGAATGTGTACAACAACCTGCACCTGTTTTCTGTGAAACAGGCTAACATACAGATGGATTCAGCAGCTATATATACTGGATGTTAGTCCAGATAAGGTGACATGAAGACACAATTACACACAAGGTGAGCTTACAAGCTTATAGACAGATACAGGTTTAAGTCAATATTACAATGTCAATAAGAATCTTTTCCAAAATTGATACATATAATATTTTGATAAGGCACATTTATGCAAAATCATCAGAAATTATTTTTGCTCTTTGACTGCATTACATTGGAAAAAAACATCACATGTAAAACAATGTTTTCATAGTTTAACAACACAAAACACTATATCATCCAGAGGTGAAATTACAAGTTAATTAATACATAATTGATTGATGCAAATTTATTATGCAACAATTTTCATTTTTAGCAAAAAAGCCAAATATTCACTGTTTCAAAGAAACTGAATATTTTTGGGATTTGCATTGTTGGTTGGACAAAACAAGCTTTTTGAATATGTCAGCTTGGGCTTTAGGAAATCACAAAAGGTATTTTGACTGTTTTCTGATCTATTTTATAGACCAACGAATTAATCGACTAACTGAAAAAAATAAAAAATAAAAAAAATTCTTTGTTGCAGCCCTTATATCTTCATAATACTCAACTGAAAGTTGATAAATGACTTTGAATTAAAGAAATATCAAATGATCTCAACAGCAGATATGTTACATACAAATTTAAACTTTGATAAACTGAATCTGCTGTAACCCAGCAGGTGATATTTCTTCTGATGTACACCGTTTTACAGCATTTTCAATACAAACACACAGGCAAGCAGGCTAATGTGTTTATGTACAGTAAACCATATAGTGCAATACAGATGTTGCATGCATTTAATAGTCAATATGTGCCTGCATGTTTCACTGCAGGTGAAAATGCTGTTTTCCCCCAGTGTCACGTCTAAAACATGCAAAGCAGCAGTAAACAAGCCTAAACCACAGCAGTTGCTGCATCCTGCAGATAGACTGCTCCCAGTGGTAACTGCCTGTCTGGGATGGGTGGGTGATGTCACTAATGCTTTCCGGTGCACCGCTCCTGTAATGGAGTCAATTTAGCTCCACACTGAGCCATTTCTGTCCAGCCTCACCCCATGAAGGACACATTAGTCCCACCGCCCTCCATCCCACCATCTTGTTTCTTTCTCTCATCTCTCTCCTTCACTTCCTACTGCTTCCTCTGATATTTCTCCCCAACGCCTCTCCCACTTCATATGTTCCATCCACACATTTACATTTTGTTTTGTGTGCTACAGTTCATCAGCTTTTCCCATTTTCCACATACCCTGTCCTGCAATAAATACGCTCCACCCGACAATTACACAGCCCTGCATGAGGATATAACCATAATTATATTATGGTCAAATGAACACTGCAGCATAGAGTGATTAAATGCTAATCAGTGGCACAGAGAGTAGCAATAGGGCTCAGGGAAATGTGTACACCACACTCATATACGTAGACACGACCTCATACACATATCCTAGTAGCCTGAAAGTATATTTCGGAATTAAGTAAACATCAATTTCACTGGGTTGTTCAGTTTCTTGGAAGCACTTGTGTGGGAGTGCGTTGTGTTTAAACGCCCCACTATCTGAGGCGAGCACTCCCTCTGCCTCCTTTGAAGCTGCTTCAACTTTAACCCCAGACAAGTTTCACATTCTCTCTAAACATTTTTAGAAAAAAACTCTTTTTTAACCAGATGCATAAACACAACTTGCTATCCATCGCTATCAAAGCCCATTATAGTCATTCCCTCTCCATCACCCTCTTGTATCACCAGAAATATGCTGTATTTTCCCTTTGCTCTGCTCCAGCCAGAGTTCCATGAGTTTAATAATAAACACTCACACCCATCCAACCTCCAGCTGCATCCCCTCCATCTCTACCTCTTGCATGGCTACACAAAGAAGGGATTAAGTTATCAGGATGATAAAGTGATACCCATACACTTCTGTAGTTGCGCTAAATTTGACCTGTCGCAGTGGAAACTGAACTTTAAATAGCCCACTCTGTTTATGCCAGATTAGTACTGGCGCACGCACGGCTCACTTGCTAATTTGCCTAAATTGCTTTACGCGGTGGCCTCAGATTAGGTGGTGTGATGACTTGCACTCTTGCTGCACAGGCCTGTGGGTTTGTCATTCAGAGTTCACTTAGGGATAGAGGATGCACACACACAAACAGGGTCACATTTAAAAAACAAAACAAATTCGGACACCATTTCAATTGCATGAAATATTAACTAGCTCTAAGTACAGCTGTAACATACTGTTTTGGGATGATAGAGGTTACATGCAGTGTCCTCCACAGGGGAGAGGTAAAATGCAGGGCAGTTTTCTCTGTTGGCTAGAGGAGCAGAGGATAGTGGGTGGGCGTGTGGGTGGAAGCAAATAGAGGCCAGGAAAAAGGGATTGGCATCAAGGGAAGAAAAAGAAGAGAAAAGCAAATAAAGCAGCAAGATGGAAAGAGATGAAGAAATTAATGAGAGGAATTAAAAATTATTTAAAGACACACACACACACACACACACACACACACACACACACACACACACACACACACACACACACACACATATATTCCCTAATGTGTAGACGGCTCTGTGTCCCAGTCCTCAACTGAACTTGACACCTTTACTACTGTACAGTATGCCTTGTCATATTTTAACAAGGGGGGACAACGGGGGTGTCTCTTCTTAACATCGCCAAATGCAACATTATTTCATTTGACAGCAATATTGATGGAACTCTTGGATCAATCCAAGCATCAAGTAAATAGAGTTGGGAAATTATTTAGGGACAATTGATTGCACCTCAGTGGTGTGTTTTTTCTCCCATGTTCAGTCTTCTACGTGGCTTGCAACAAACACTCTTTGAGGGAGTCTGGCTGTAGTTGCAAGCAGGAGAAGAAAGGAGAGGAGAAACTATCTGTAAAATCTTGTGGATAGGAGCCACCTCCCTGTTATGGTCACGGAGTCACAACCTCCACCAAAGCACCATCCCTGTGAAGCTGTCTACCTTCTACCTATCTTTTTCATAATAGGCTTTTATCTGTCCAACTGCTGCAGTCTGTTACTCTGATACACTGTACCTCACCTCTCTCTCTCTCTCTCTCTGCCTATGGTATTTCCCTGTCCTTGCTCTATCTTTTTCTTTCTTTTCTTTAGCCAAAGCTTGCTGTTTCTGTCTGTTAGCACTTTGTTGCAATTCAAGTAAATGTCCTGGCCATCAATATTTCATATCAAAGTGCATCTCCCTTACTAACTCCTCCATTACAATAGCGCTTCGCTGGTGCCACCAGATACGAATGAGTGCTTTGTCAGAGCACAGAGCAAATATCTACGGCTGATGAGATTGGAGATCATCATTATCATACTATTCAAATTCACAGAAAAAAAACTGTCTCAGCAAAATGTTAGCTCAACCAGACTTAAAATGCAACATGCTTTGCATGATGCTGTCCATGCAATGTTCTACATGGCTGGCTACAGTATGCTGCATTTGCAGTCCTACACGGTCATGAACACTAACATACGCACTATACCCACATGTATGCAGTGTGCTCTACTGTAATCTGCAAGCTGTGTACACTGCATCTTTCAGTACAGGGCCTTGTGGGGACCAATAAAAAGACTTTTATACACATCTGTTTCTGCAGGTATGCAGACTACCTACCTACCAGAAAACTGGCATAAATGTCGGCACACATGCAAGTAGGCACACACATTATCAAATACAAATGGGCATGCAGTATATATAAGCATACATCCTTAAGAAAGGATTTTGGACGATTCTCCAAAAACAAAGTTTAAGGAAAGATTGTGGTTAGGGCAAATAAGGTATGGTAAGCATGCTTAAAGTAACTATTTGTAACTTTTAAATGTTTCTGAAACTGTATAAATCTTCATCTGATGATCATAAATGACCTGTAACAGCAAATATAACAGCACTATTTTTATATAGTTTTTATTAATGCCTTTTCCCGCGAAGTCACAAAATGATCTATGGCAAGTAGAAATGCTGATGAGAGGAGTGAGAATTAACCAAAACAATAAAGTTGCAGGGCGTAACATCAAAACAATAAGCTGAAAAATGCTAAAATGTGCCGTAGAGTTGAGGGAAACTACCGAGTTGGGTGATAATTGTCTGGGTTTGTCACTACAAGCAACATTTTTCACATTACACATAGTCATCTGACCCATTGTTAATGCAAATATGTTGATTAAAGCAGCTTTAAGGTAAGGCAACATCCATTAAAAAAAATAAAACATTCACCTCCACCTGTTCCACCCCATGTGCTGATTTTTATTCAGCCTGGAGACAGAGAAGACAATGGCTCCAGATTAGACAGTGAACCCCAGGCATCTAGCCTAGAAATCTAGACACACCCTACCTATGTAATTTGCAGCCAGGGGGTCTAGCAACTCTCCGTTGGCTTGCGAGCTGGAAAAGCAAAACTCTAGTCGGGCCAATCACATCATGTATAGAGTCGGTGGGCGGGCTTAACATAATGATGGCACAGTTACGACCACGTGAATTCCCTGCTACTTGAAAACAAAGAAGATGGCTGCTGCTGCTGGCGAACAGCGGCCTTTCGACCGCAACTCTGGAGATTTGGAGTTAAGCTTTTCTTTGAGAAAAGAACAAAAAACGGCACTAAAGTCATTCTTAAAAAAGGAAGGAAGATGTTATCAGAGTTTTGCCGACCGGATACGGCAAAAGTTTAATCTACCTTCTTCATTGCTCTGTTTGGTTGCAGCACTATCCTATTGTGTGCAGAGGGAATGTGAAAGACAACTGTTTATCCCGCCCCTCAGACTGAGCCCTGCCAATGGTGAGTTCCCAGACCCAACATCTTGATGTGGGTCTGGCTTGTCAGGCTACGAGGCATCCACAATGTCCCTCAATACCTCTAAGCCTCTGCTTGGTCTTCTATTAGACAAGCTAAACAGACCGTTTTAATGAGCCTGCCTCTTCCCTGTTTAGCTTTAATCTGATATATGCAGCAATGCTAATTGATTCACCATCGTCATGAGCACGTGATTGTTGCGTTGACAAGCAGACGGGATGTCACAGCTGACAATTTCTGTCCTCAGAGTCTGTAGTGTCGTCAGAGGGGATTAGGGTGGCAGCACATCAGGTTGGGGGGGGTGTGTGTCTGCCTGTCAGTCAGATAGACAGGAGGCTGGATTTATACCTCTCGGCACCAGAGTTAATCCTTGCAAGAAGACTCCGGCTTTCAATTAGGAAAAGAGTAATTTGTGGAATTTTCTTGTGTTCAGCAAGACAAATTACACTGCCATGATTAAATCGGCGCCCCACTTAAACACAGCGAAATGGTAAACATTTTTAAATTAATATTTATGAAACTTTTAAACTATTAAACATAAACAGCATTCCTCTGTCACAACTTTCCGCTGCCAAAGTGTGTGCTGTTTCTCCAGGCACATTCCTCCAACTCTGACGGGAATCATCAGCTGGATAAACCTGCAAATCTGGTGGTAAACTCACAGATATAGGAGCAAAGTGAATCTCAAGTGGAGGAACGAGACACAAAATAAAAAATAAATAAAAGTTATCTAAATTGACATGTCAATACAGGTAAATATTAATCTTTTGAGGAATACATCCCTGTACTTATTCAGCTGACTGAGGGAGAAAGTGATCTTTCAAGTGTACGCAGTTGCTGCCTAAGGAATGGAAATTAAACTGACACCATCGTTATCTTTTTTTTGGTCTTTCATCTGTCTTGTTTGAATATTCCTCAGTCTGTGCATAATATACATAGATCTGTGTATGTACTCTTGTGTGCTCAAGACTACTTTAAAATTCAATATGCCTTCTGAGACACACATACCCATACATACACAGGCACACACCGCCAAAAGTTCACCCTGGTAGTGTGTCACTTTATAAAATTCCACATTTAAAATAAAATTAAAGACCAGGGTTTTGTGAGCTGTGACATGTGAAGAAAGGGAATAAATACATATTGAGGTAATAACAGAGGAGATGAATCATGCATCTAAGGGTGGATGATTCACTGCCTTACCCGATTTAATGCTTCACAATATAATCCGCATTAGCCTTTACCCATTCACAATGCAGCTATATGTTTAAATGAGAACTCCTAATCTCTCCCTGTATTCTATCTTCCCTGGTTATAACGAGTGAAAATCTAGATTTTTCAAGTTTTATTTTCTGCGTGATTTCACACTGATGTTTACTCTCATTAAATGTGTAATATGGTGGCACCAGCTGCCTTGTTCGTATTTTTAGAAGTGAGCTATCCTTTACATCTGCCTTAAAGTATTAAAGCATTTTTAATGCTAAGCTTTATCTGTGGCGTAAGATGACTTTTATGGCAACATTAATGCAGTTTTAAAGCGGTATTAGTGTGATCCAAATAGAGCGAGACTACTTACTGTACAGTCGGTGAAAGCAACCACTCAAAAAGGCGAGAATAGCAACACTGGAAACGTGACAACAGCCGGTGCTACTTTGCTTTGTATCAACAGTCATCCATCAACATTAGTATTGTTATTCACTTTCAGGCACCTTATTCAATACCTTGGAACAGGAGGCAAAAACTAGGGATGCTTAAGAATGCTAGGTGGCCTTTAGATACTGTCAAGCTACTTAAGGGGGATTTATTGCAAAACAAGTATACTTTAAAAATCTTTAGTTGGGTCAGTGCCAGAAGCATTGGTATGTACAGGTGCAAGGCAGAACGGACATCTAGTGAGTTTGGCGGATTTATATTCCAGGATACATTGGAAATTAAATACATAAACTGTAGGTGTAGAAATCCCATAAATGTTAGTTTAGCTCGAAAGAGTGTCTGGAAAGACAAAAGAGAGGAGACTGAAGAGGAAACAAGTGATTTGGGGGCAAGGGTGAATGATTGGTGGAAACTAAGGTAACATGAAGGACAATAATGAAGAGGTAAACAAGCACACCAGAGATGTGGACAATCAAAGAAGGCCATTAAGAGAATCAAAGGTGAATCACATAAAGAAAAGAGCTGTAAAAGTAGCACCAAGTTCAGAAAAATAAATATAAGAATCCTGACATAAATTCACAATATCTGCTAGAGCATAGGGTGGAAACAGCAAATATTAGATACACGCAAGTGTTTAAAAATCATCACCACAGTGTGTTTGGTCCATGGTGTTATATGGTTGAAACTTGCACTGTATATACTACACAGCCTTGTACTCTGAAATACAACAAGACCGTTGGGCCTTCCAACACTGCGGTCAATATCTGAGCGTCATCCTATCGATTGGCAAGGCTTCAACTAAATGTCAACACCCAACAGACCCAAATCTTCGCTGATCATGCAAAAATGGAGGACATATCCTGCTTTAGCTGGCAGTACCAGAAAACCACAAAGAAAATGTGAGTTGTGCTATGCCTGACAACACATCAAAAAAAGGTCCAGTTACTTTTTCTTTTTACTTTGAAGAGACAGACACACACACCCCAGGAGAGGTACGCCTGCTGTTTCCTGCTTTGTTTAAGACACACACACACACACACACACACACACACACACACACACACACACACACACACGTTTGACTACAAACAGTGGACCAGTTCCACATCTGCACATTCTGTACAACAGAGAAAAGCAGAAGGCAAAGTGTCCTTTCAGGTGTGTCAGACACTGATCCTTTGGCCCACTCCTCGGCTTCCTGACATTGACACCAGTCACATGTTCTTAGTGTGTGTCTTTGTCCCTGTGTGCCCTCAGGCCAGCCAGATCTTTTAAATTGCAGTAAGCTGATTACAATCACACTAGGGAGCTAAAAGACTGTATCAATGCCTTTTGTCACCTCGGCTCACTAGACGCACAGACTGACAGCTCCAGTGGAGGGTACATTTAGTGATGCGTTTGACTGATTTACTGATTTCATGAATGGCACAGGAAAATGGGATGAATAGAACATATAAAGTTATTAATTTAAAAACGTCATCCCCTAGCTGTTAAGGGGATTAAAGCTTTGACCTTTGGGTTACAGAAAGATTTCATTAACTGGTAAGGACGCTGCTGCTTAGAGGACATGCACTAAATTTAGTTATTTAATTAAACCTCTTGTAAAATGTATTTTCTCAAAATAAAAAGATGTAAAAACTATTTGGTCCCAAATGATTTGTTTTAATAAAAAATAAATACATGTAACTTGTTTTTTAATACTAGTGAAGTTAGTAAAAGAAAATGTGTGTGTACTTTGGAACAGCTAATGTAAAAGGGGTGATAGAATGATTATATAGGGTATTTGACACTGTTCCTTAAGGTCTCCTAATAGGGTATGTAACATTGGTTGGGCTGAAAATGTCCCGGTTGATATTTTATGGGTCCTTAAGCATCCCTGTGTTTTGGCCCTATTTGGAACGACAGCTTTTCTTCCAAATATGGTATGCTCATGAATATTTAGATGAGCTGCGCGCTGATTGGTTGAGCAAACCACATACACACACACACACAGACACGGAGCTACACACACACACACAGACACAGGGCTACACAAAGACACGTAGCTACACACACACACACACACACACACACACACACACACACACACACACACACACACAGACACACACACACACACAGAGCTACACAAACACACAGACACACAGACACACAAACACACACACAGAACTACACACACAGAGCTACACACACACATACACAGAGCTATACACAGATCCAAACTCCCGCTCCATTATCCGATATACTCGTTCTAAACACTTTTCTCTGGGCCAGTATTCCATTGTACAGCCTGGATCACTGCATTTACGACCGTGGTTCATTTGCAATATCCTTGAAAAACTTAAAAACTGTCTTTCTTCTTTTTAAAGTACACAGTGCAGCTCGTGTGGGAGATCATGACAGAGCTCCAGCTCAGCGGGTCTGTGAAGAGAGAGAGGCCGACTAGGAAGGCATCAAACCCGGCCAGCAGCCGCCTGCTGTCACGGTAGATTGTGGAGCTCTTGAAGTCCGACACTGTCTTACCAAATTTGCAATTAGCCATACGTTTTCGTAAAACTGCCCATATTTGAGCTCTACATAGTTGATTTCTCGCATAAAAAAGTCTCAGAAGTGAATTTAGTGATGGAATATCAGAGATCTGTGTGACGAAGACTTAGCTGACCTCAGGTCAGTGGTGTAGCCTATGCAAATGTTGGGGCGTGACAAAGACGTTGATGTCAACTTTTAGCTTTGTTGAGATTCGCCCGTTTTCAGCAGCAGAGGAAAGAGGTGTCATTGGGATTTTGAGGTTCTATGCATGTCCTATTTACCCACCAAACTGTAGTTTTTCAACTATGAGAAGGTAAAATCGGTTTTGCATTCTATCACCCCTTTAATGTCAGCATGCTAACATGCTAACAATGAAAATGCAAATATGATGATGTTAAGCAGGTATATTGTTTAACATGTTCACCATGTTAGTTTAGTATGTTAGCATGCTAACATTTGCTAATTTGCAGTAAAAGTACAGCTGGGGCTAATGGGAATGTCTATCCCTTTGAAAGGCATTTGGACAACTTACAACTTGGATATCTATAACTGTTGAAGTTTTTCCATCTGAACCAAAGTGGTGGACGGACTAACAGACATTGGCACATATCTCAAGAAAATTCAAGTAAAGAAACTCTTGAAATAAGCAGAAATATCTCCTGCCACAAGCAGAAGTTTTTAAGTGCTTAAACTTTTATGACTGAATATGAGAATATGGTATTTAAGATGAACCTTTTGTATAATGAATGTCAGATATAGGAGAACTCAAATTTAAGGTCAATTAAAGCATTTGAAGCAAGGCAGTTACTGTGGTGGCACTGTGGAACGCCTGTGGCTCAGCAGAAGATGCGGGAGGCCCACACACGCACAACAGAGCAGGAAATATAATAATTTCTTCTGTCACTTCCCGGGGTGCGGGGAGACAGCAAACAGCTGGCAACATAGCCCACAGTGACGCCAACAGCACGATGACAAGAGAAAAGCGAAGTGAGAAAGAGGGGAAGACGTGTGCGAATGGTGGCGGTCCAGCAGAGGAGCTATAATAGGAAAAGACAGGAAAAGCTAAAGACTAGGGAGGAGGAGGAGGAGGTGGTGAGAGGGAAATGTGAGGAAATTTGTTGCCCAATCACAATAGCTTCTGCTTCGTCACAAAGTATCCATGAGGCGATGGCTAACAAGTGGCTTTAACCCTTCTCAACCTCCCACTAATCTGCGTTATCTGTCTCTTTTCTCTTACACTTCCTGAGAGTCTCCTGCAGTATAGCAGAGGTTTTAAATTAATTTCTCATATCCTGCTAAATCAAGTCCCTGTTCTGCTGCTGAAGCTCTGGAGACCCTGTGATCTTTCTGGAGAGCCGGGCCGCAATAAGGAAGGCACCATTCTTCTTCTTTCTTTCACATAAAAACACTAACCCAACTTGAACTTGGAGGACAGTCTTCCGTCTTGGCGCAATTAAATGAATAAAAGGTATTTTACACTCATCATATTACAGCAGCTGCTGGAAATGTGAGTGTGTGTGAACTCATCTCCGCCACACAATAGCAGGCAATTTCAGAGTCAGTGAGAGCTACTAAAGCATTTGGTAGAAATGACACAAACAGAAAATTACCAAAGACACTTCTCCCAGAGAAAATCATCCCAGTGCCAGAGCAAAGTATGAGGGCAAGTTTAAGTCAGTGAGACTTTGGTTGTGGGGGCTGAGGTACCAGCTGCTCTGCCTCTCAAACAGCCTGTATAGACATGAATTGCTCCCTGGGTGTTGATAAGTCACCATGGCACACCACGGTCACCATGGGAACTACGCAAACACAGCATTTCCGAGGAAACAAGTAAAACGAAGTTGATTACACTATTTTTTTTTTTTTCAGAGCTCCTCGGGGGTTCTTGGTCAGTGGAGACTGCCAGGACTCTATAGGATATCCCTTTTATTAGCGAGGACACTCAATATGTATCACTTGTTTTTTTTAAGATTCTTTTTTTGGGGCTTTTCCCTTTATTATAGTGACAGTGGATAGACGTGAAAGGGGGAAAGAAATGGGAGATGACACGCAGCAAAGGGCAGCAGGTCGCATTCCAACCTGTGTTGCTGCAGGACTCAGCCAACATGGGGCAAATTCTCGTACTGGGTGAGCTAGAGGTCGCCCCGTATCACTTGGTTTTTGATTCTCCACCACTCAGTTTTCAAGGTGTCTGTATTGTTTGTATATTTATTGCATGTAAAGCCACTCAGATTTTATATCAAGAAGCAGACTAGACCTCTGTGCTGCAGGAAGTGGAGACCCCTGAGGAAGCACTCTTCTGACCAGTGGCACTGAATCATAAACATGATTGATAACGAGCCAAATGTAAAAACAGCACAATGAATACCAATGCAGTCTCATATCACCGCTTCCATGATGGAACGGTGGGCTGGATCACAATTCAGCTTTCCCCATACGAGTAAATAAAGACAGAAATGTGGAGGGGCCCGGGAAAACAGAGCAGAGAGATGAAAGGGCGTAGGAGGTCGGAGTTATAGGAGGAAATAGAGGATTGTGGGGCGATATAAAAAAGCAAATGTAAAGGGAGGCTATGAAAGCAGCTGGGGTAGTACACAGGGAGAGGAGAGGAAGTGAAGGATATTGAAAGAGAGATGGCATGGGGAGAGTGAGGCAGACATCAGTGTGGCACTCACTATGTTGTGGCACCCACCACAGAAAGCTGGCTCAGCAGTATTCAAAGGCTCTCCGATAAAGAGGTGTGTGTGTGTGTGTGTGTGTGTGTGTGTGTGTGTGTGTGTGTGCGCATATGGGCATGCCCGTTTGTGTGCTATTAGGAGGGCATAATGTGTCTACTATTGTATGTATGTGCAGGGATGTGGAAGACTGACTGTGAGTAGGCTACATAGTGTATGTTTAAGTGTGCAAAGGGGGTTCACTGAAGCATGAAGAGAAACCTGTCCTCTCTCCATCTCTCCCTATTTCCAATGCCTTCTGGGACAAGGAAAAGAGCAAAATACATGGTGAGCTAACCTCACGAGGCAGCGTTTGAGGTAATGAGCAGGAGGGCAGGAAGGAGATGAGGACGGCAGGAGGAGGAAGGAACACATTAGCCTCTTACCCAGAGTGTCACTCAAACTGGCAGTGCCAGCCAGCGCTACTCGCTGCTGGTCCACCGCCACTCCCAGCCTTCAGTGGGATTTATGTCTCGCTTTGACTGGGCTCAAACCTGGGCCTTTTCACCAATTTACATCTCGTGGACATTTTGCAGGCTTGATGTGTGCTCATAGAAAAGTGTGTTACAAGAAATGGTAGGAACATGATTAATGCTTACTTAAAGAGGCCATAATCAATATTTTTCTTTTAGTGACGTAATGTAATAATGAACCCACAGAGAATAAACTCCAGACTCTGCAGTTCCCATTAGCTCTATTGAGCTTTAAGCGTATTTTTAATCATTGCTTTTTGCTTTCCAGCCTGCAACTTTACAGTTTTGGTTCTCTCTTACAGCTCATATAGAATTGTTTTCAATTAAAATTGTTCTATTGCAGACTACCTGCACAGCACCAAACAGCAGACAGCTAAAGTTAGCGACTAGCTGGTTAACATAGTGGAGCATTTAGTAGCTAAAGAGCCAGAAATTTCCATTTGGGAGTTGGTGGAGACCAAAACAGAGCTGAAAAGAGAGTGTATATTTGACATTCATCAGGTAGACACAAACACAACTACAATTTCAAGATCTCACCTTGGGCACTGGGAAATTAACATGTTATACACTAAATGATCACTTGGAAAAACAATTGACAGATGAACTGATTAAGAAAATAATCCTTAGTTGCAGCCATAGTCATCACAGGTTTCTTAGGAATCTTAGGAAATGTGAGGGTGTATTCTGAGGATGACAGAAGAATTACTCATGAGGTTTCAGCGTTCAGGCTTCTCACACCATCTGGCCACTCATTAGCCTTGGCTTGTATTGGCCATGTTGTTTATTCTAGACTTGGGCTATAGTGAGTTTGTAAGTTAAACTGAATCCAGTTTTTCCCGTTGTTCTCTCCCTTCTCTGTTCCCGAAAGGGTACAAATAATATAGTGTTTATTAGTCATGGCTCATGGGTTTCACTTAATGATGTCTTCATTCACGAATCACTACATGCATGGTCAAGTGCAATAAGACTCAAGACAGGCTCTGTTGGGACACTATTGCCGCTAGCTGCATCCAGACTGTAATTCCACTGCATGCAAGTTCCCACTGGTAATCATGAAAATGGAAGAAAGCAGCTGCTGGTTATTTTTGCAAAGCAAAGCAAAAAGAGAGAATGGATGTGTACTGAACACATTAATCAATAAGCATTTGTGGAATTATTCAAAATGTACAACAGCATGGTTTTAACAGATCAATTTTAAGGGTCAGCAGCAGTATCGATAGCCTTATCTGGTTTGTCTTCAACAACTTCCTTTACCTCGTTTCAAATTTTCCCTTTGAACCCTGCAGGTGAAAGTCACAGATACAACGCTGTAGTTAGATCAATAAAGGGCTGCAGTGTCCTAACCTCCTTTCCATTTAAACATAACATTGGGAAACCTCTGTAAAACCATAATATGACACAAGCTTTTTCAGACCATTTCAAATTCAAAAATTGCTTATATGATAAGAACTGCTAATTTAATGTTGCATTGTGTATTCTTTGCCACAAACACTTTTATTTTTATACATACAGTGGTCCATCAGCACTATCAGAAATCAAATGCACCCACAGCACCAGTGTAAAACTGAGCTACAAGACATCATTCCATAGATTTTAAAGTGATTTGAGTATTTCACAGTCAACAGATAACACAAACCTGGTAAACGCTACACAACGCTATTGTTATGAAAGTATAGATGGTCTATAGTAGTACATTTGCTGCTTAGTAACATAACTATAAATTCAAACAGTATTGACTAAGCTGCAGAGAGTGGAAAGTGCTCTATGCACTGCTTACAGCACTTGCACAGTTTGTTGTCCATATGAGGAAATTCATGTTTGAGTGAGTAATTAGCCGAATAAACTAGTGAGTATTCACTGTGTATACAACAAATCAGCCCCTTTTCACAAAAACAACAGAAGGATCGCTTAGAAATGCTTTAAACAAATGAAACAGCTTGAGTGCACAAGGTATGGAACTGACACCAGAGTGCATTTAAAAGGCTTTCACTATCCTTTCAACCCCAATATTGTATAAATAACCATTTCTTATATGAAACCGTACAGAACTGATTTTAATTTAAGATAATCCTAATGTTGCAGGTGACTTCTAGAGAGAAAAGAAAGACAGCGGTGAACAGGACTGGGTTAAAGTGACATCCAGATGATGAATGCTGCTGCCTCTGCCCATGCAGGGACTATAAGAACTCATGCCACCTATAATCTAGGAGGTCCTCTCTTATCTGATTATGATTGCAGGGTAAAGAGGATTTAGGTGCTGGTGCCTAAATGCTAGGCTGTACTGATTATATGCCCGGTGGAAGGCTTATGTAACTGGGAGGCTGCAGGAGGGGAGAAGGTGTAATCTATAAATGACAAAGTTGTCTCCTGCAATGCATCCTGATAACTTGCTAAGGGCCAAATAAGATTCAAAAGTTCAATAATAACTGCTTCAGGTTAGAGTTATTATCAGCCGCTCTTCCACTTGTATAGAGCCATCAACTTGACTTAAAAACATTGAGACAGGCTTATGACCCACAAACACCAAAATTTGATTTCAACAGTCAATGTCAGCATCCAGTGGGCAGGCTTTTTACAACATAAACAAAAAAGTAACAAGCTGAGAGCATTTCTTCCATAAGATGCCAATCACTATTGATTTACCCTTATGAAGACTGACCACAATCCATGCAGAGATGAAAGGATGATAATGAAATGCAAGGTAGAGGACATGCTGCTTGAATTTGACTTGGGCGCACATACTGTACAAAAGTTTTTACTTAATGCTGACAGAAGGCCTCTTCTTTACTTTTCCTATCTCCGCCTCCCTTCCCTTTGACTCTCCCATTATCAGGAACTACATCAGTGCTATAAAAGCCTGGGAGGATGGAGAGTTAGAGGCTGTCTGCAGTAAGCTCAGTTACAGTGGGCTCATTGAATTTGCTCCTGTCACACTTAAAACTATATGCATTCATATTTTCACATGTGCTGATTCTATAAATTAATCAACAAAACAGCATTGTGCATTTTGCGGCTACACTGCATTTACAGAGATGAATATGACAAAATTGACGAAGATTACCATTTGAGGTGGCGGTTACAGTATTATGCTACAGCTCCCTCACATTGTGTGATCATCATCATCAACAGTGTCTGCGGTGGACAGACTTTGGCTGTTTTCAAGCGTGGGAGGACCAAACAGCATGCAGGCCCATTGCTCAGCATTCCCACTAGCTAGACTAGATTATTAGATAAAGGGGAGAGTAATGGTACACATCCACATTAAGAGCAAGCAGAAGGATGAACATGGCTGGTGTAGGGAGGAGGGGGAGATAGAAAACCCAACTTGAAATGTCTGGCAAGTCGAAACATTGATCTCTTTAAAATGCTCTGAATCCTTGGCCATTATTTTCTCACACTGCCCAGACTGGATGGCCTCTTAAGTGAAGAAAACCTAAACGGGGGATAATTTATTATCTAGAAGCTTTGCATGAACACAAATCAAAATAAAAACATGCTAAAAATTATGCTATTACAACGGAGCACTGTAGGCATCAATGTAGCACCCAATAGCATTCATTTATAATGCCAAGAACACAGCCTGACTCATATGTTAATGTTGAAGCTCCCGCTAAATTACTTATTGTGTGGTAAACGGCTGGTGAGGTCCTGATATAAATTACACACTTTCTTCATATCACTGTTGATCTGAACACAGAAATAAATGCATCTTATTACAGTTCAAAAAGACACTTCCAGTGGAAAAACATAAGCTATAGGTTACAAACTACCTTTACATATATGCAGTTATATGCACTGAGATCTGTCTCTGCAGGAATGATGGTAATACATTTATGCAGGAAAATAGAAAAAAAAAGCAGTCCAGGAATTTAGATATGGCTTCCTTTTTTACTTCCTTTTGTAGTGCTGAATAACTACACCCGTGACTCACTGTAAACAAAAGAGGGTCAGGGCAGCACAAATCCTTCAGGCTCAATATCAAGGATGACACGTTCTACTGGATTAATAGAAATTATAGCCCACAGTAAGGAAACAATGGCAACATCCATTTGATGTTGAGAGTGCCACTCTATTCCTATATAATTTAATAGCACATGGCAGTCTTTTACCAATGGCTATAAGCTGTGGAGATACATAACAGAGAAGAGATGTAGCACTTAAGACAGACTGTTTAGTTTATTAGTTTTTTTTAATAAGGGTAAAAGCTCCTGCAGGAGTACACATACAGGAGTCTGGATGCTCATCTGTGACAAGCCAAGCAATAGTTACCACAACCGGACACAAACTAATTCCCCCCTCCTCCTCCTTACACAGCGGGGGCACTCAACCAAAAGTCACGCAGTTACACAGAGAAGCAACTGCATCAGCCAGTGTCCTTTTTGTTTTGACCATTGCATTCATTATTCATTGGGAAAGGTTTGCAAAGATCCAACTCAGCATCCTGAGGTGTATCTGTAAATGACTGCATGTCTCTCTCTCTCTCTCTCTCTCTCTCTCTCTCTCTCTCTCTCTCTCTCTCTCTCAGGGCTTTCCTCTACCACAATCATTTGCCTCTACCTCTCTTCCTTCACTTGTGGCTTTCTCTCTCAACTCTCACCTCTCTGCTCCCTTCTCTTCAACCAGTTTTTCTTGGTGCATTGTTCACTTAGCTTTAATCTTTTCCATTCTGGGAGGACCTGCCCATACTCCCAAAGTGTGCACTGCTGTTATTGCTGATGAATGTAATCCTTACTTGATTGACCATGCTGAAAAGGTCAGTCCTCTCATGCTTAACCTTTTTTTAAGGGCAAAGAGGGCCATAGGTGCTATAGAGCAGCACTCTGTGCTCTAATATCTGATTAAGGCAGTGTAGGAGAAATGGAGTGAGAGAAAAAGAGAGGGAGAGAGAAAATGTGTACGCCAGAAGACTCTGTGAATGCATTTGACAAAGGGCTCAGGTTGCTTTGTATAAAAGCACACGGCTGTGTACCAGCCTGGTAATGGTACTTCCTTGGTCAAGGGCTTTTAAGGGTTCTCACTGCATGGTGTGTGCCCCATAAAAGGCTTCCCTGACCTCGGGGAGCTGCCATCTGACGAGTCAAGCGGCCCCGGCAGTCTATTACTAAATGTTCTTTCAGCTGTGGATAACCTTAGTGCGATCGCAAGGCTAAGCCATTAGAGTCACGTTCAAGTTCTCCTCGTAGGGCACTCAGCGGAATGTCAATTTGAATTAAGGTGGGATTTCCCTTTAAGGTATCAGAGGCTTCCCCCACACAATAGTGAACAGGTCAGCAATACTGAGATGTGTCTGGATAATGGGAGATTGTATTGAGGAGGTAAATCACTTTAAATATCACACAGCGTATCAAATTACCCCCCACTGCTGTCACATGAGTTTGCCTTAGATATCGGCAGCCTCCTTATAATTGATTCTTGTGATATACAGTACAGCTGAAGGCTGAATACAATTATTAAGCTGAGGCGGGATTCCTTGTCAATCACAAATCACTAGATGATTCAGGGTAAACAAGCGAAGCTATGCTGGAATAATACAGGAAGAAAGAAAAAACATGTATGGCAGCCCTATTAAGGATTTGAACTTTATGTATTCAGTGCCATATTTATGTTATTTTCTAAAGTGCAATACTGCACTATAAATTTAGCACAAGGCACCAGGGGCTGAAATTTAATCTAGCAGTATTTCCAAAATGCCTCAACAATCCACCACACGTACAGCACATCAGGAGCTGTATTTCCCCCACATAGGGGATAATGTTGCCTTGGTCTCACACACACACACACACACACACACACACACACACACACACACACACACACACACACAGTGTTTATGATCCTCTGACATGGAAAATAGACAATAGCAGTCATCCCTGCCCTGCACTTCCACAATGATGAGATCAGGATACTGGAGTGCAAAGGTAAATTACCAGTGATTGGATTTCATCAAGGTTTACCTACCTAATTGAGGACTGAGTCAGAATGGGGGTTGGGATGAAGGGGAGGTGGATGAGGAGTTGAAAGAGATGTCATCATCAGCCTGGACATTGCTACACAGTCAGTTGATTTCTGTGAGATGTATCATGTACGAATGAAAACTGCACGTGACTGATGCAGCAGTTTTCTAAACACGTGGTACGTGGGAAGGAAGAAGCATTGATGACAAACCGCATAAATTGGCTCAAAGTAAACATTGTAAACGACTTCAGAATGAACAGCATTCATTGATACACTTGCGACAAACTTTGGACATCATCCTGTCCTTTCACTGACTCATCCAATCAGACTGACACTGACTGACACTGACAGATCTGGTCTACACGGACAAACTTTATCTCTGCAAAGAAAGCAACACTAGAAGCTTACGCACCTACCAATTAATTTGTCAAAGCAAACGGAGCCCAAGTCAAGCTCATGCAGTGATTCCACTACTAATGTGTCACTGCCAGAACTATACATTTTACTTTACACCATGACGTTTGCTTGTACATCACACACCTAATTCATCTCCTCATCTCTTCTGCTTCTGTTCTTCCATTACATCCACACAAATTGTTATCCAAAGACGGCAGCTTCCTCTATATTTAAACCATCCTATCAACTGTTGCTACTTGCGAAGATGTAAAGCAGACAGATGGCACAAGAAAACACCTGATGAGAGTACAGTGCACGCCTGTTTAAGATTAAAATTGATGAACTCATGATTATTAGTTTTTTTTACAGGTGGGAGTAGGCTTTTAATGAGTGTGCTTGTAATGTGTTATGATCCAGGCAGAGTGTTCGGCTTTGAATGTGTTCAGGAAATGTGAGATGGGGGCGGTGTGATCACACTTCCAGTTTCGGTTCCCTACCTTGGCAGCCACCGAAGAGCTGGGCTTCTCCAGGAGATCCCACAGCTTCTTCCTCTTGTCTGAGCAGCAGGTGTTATCAAACTCTCCCTCTCCCTCCCTATCCCTCATTGTCTCTGCCTCCCGCCGCAGCTCCTCATTCATCTGCTCTTTTTTCTGGTGGTAACGGGCCTGGCAGCAGGACTCCAGGTAGATCTCGTCAATCCCCCAGTAGTCTAACTCCTGGCCAAACGAAAGGGCACACATCTCCTCCATCATGTGTAATTTGCCTGTGCGGTAAAAGTTCAGAATGGAGGTGAAAGCCCCCGGGTGCCGGTCAAAGAAGTATTCGTTTTCGTTCAGGCTGTAATCGTCGCAGACTTCCATCAGGGACTCATGGGTGTTGTAGTCTCGAAGCTTGCCGAGCCGGGTCCTAGGTAGCCTGTCCAGGGTCCGCCACAGGACCTCGTGGTTCAGACCCCCAACGTTAAGGCGGACTCTACGGGAGCGGGCTTTGGTGCGGATGATGTCGATGGGCTCAGGGGGCAGGGAGGGAGCGGTTCGGCTGTTGGTGGGCTTGAGCCCTGCTGGTCCAAGCTTCTCAGCCATGGTGATGGAAAAGGAGACGTCTTGGGGAAGATGTTACGATGACACACAAAAAGGAAAATGTAAAAAAAGGTCGACAAATGTTGAACTATGTTGGATCCTCTTTAGGCAAGTCCCTCCATGGCTGAGAAAACAAAAGAGACAGTTTGTGAGATGACATAAAGGCAGATGACACAAATTGATCAAATTGTTATTTTGCTAAATGTAACATATTTTTATGATTTGATAAGCTACTTTTAATCATCAGTAGGACACAGTCACCTGTTACTTTAAATTGACAATTATAAATAGTAACAGTTGCACAGGGTTATTGATCCCTTTCATTACATTTCAAAGAAGGCGTTAGGCAGAATCGATGATTTTCTTTTAACAGCCTATATGGCTGCTTTGCTTTGTACTCCACTCCAGCATTGTTATGGCTGTAGTGAGGCAATGTACTCCTGCTGGAGCATTACTTTCTATATGCAGCCTCATCGGTCAAAAATGAGACTCAGTGGTAGGTCAGGAAGCAAATTAAGAGAAAGAAACCTTGAAATGAATGTATGTGTTCTTACTATTTGAATCAAGGAGGCGTGTGTGACAGCAATTTCTGGAGTCGATGGAGCAGATGTTGAATTCAACAGCTTTTAGTGACATTTGACACTGCTTGCTTATTTGTACCAAACAATGGCCAAAACAGACAATTTGACTATACAAATTGGATAAAATGAGTATAGGCAGGGATGTAAAGCGGCAACACATTAGTAACGTATATGTCTTGACTTGTTCTGCAGTCCTATACATTCAGAAGCATTGCAGACCTGTTACGCTAAAACATATATGTCCAGTTAGGTTTTTATAATCCAACACCTTCTATTTAAATCAGTCTTAAACAATTTCGACTGTTTTCAAAGTATCCAAATAAAGAAAAATGTCAAAGAAAAATAGTCTCTCTCACCTTGCCGAGATAAACCACCTTTTGCATGCAAACTCCTCTTGTGGGAGTAGAGGATGGAAAGGGTGCCGGGATCCCCCTTTAGTCAAGCGGCAACGACTTAAGAGAGCACTCCGCGGACGCCGCGCGGAGAACGCGCGTCCCACATTTTGTTTAAAATGAGTCGAGAAGAGAAAAGCGTGACTGTCTTCCTCTAGAAATGATCACCCGAAAAGAACCAGCGCTGTTTCGCCATCAGAACACTGTGGGAAGAGAATCCTGCCTTCAACCAAAAGCTTGCGCACACAGTGCAGTGAAGACTGGCTCACTGAATCACTGTGTACTGCAGACGTCGTGCGCGTAAAAAGGCAACGGGAAGGAACGGGATAAGCGAACTGCGGAGTGTCCCGCTGTATACTACAGTCCATGAGGAGGAGCAGAGGGGTGCACGTGGGCTGCGCCATATGGTGAAAACCTTAATGCAGCTGCCTATGGGTAGCAGGTCATATTCCGTTACACAACTAAATGAAACCAACTCGTTTTAAATCGAGATGTGTGACTTGGAACTCTGGTTGTAGTAGCAGTGTGAATTATGGACGCAAAGAGAGTTGATTATGAGATTTCATAACATTAGGCTGTAGTACAAACAACCGCTCTTGCACACACACACAGAAACAAAACTACACACACGTGCCATAACCTTTTATATCATATCTTAGAAATCACATCCCCATATAAAGGCTGCTTTTGCAGTGTTGGTGGCAGATGATATTACAGTAGGTGCACACTTTGCCACAGGCGACATTTAGTGAAATGACCATGAAACGTAATGCGGCCTCTGACTGTAAATGCACAATAAGGCCTGGGCTTTTACTTTGCAGCGATGCGAAGAATTGGCCCAAAAGACTGATAGAAAATATTATTTAATTTAATTTCAGAACACATTATTGCTTCCTTCACCCCATAACTTTCACACATGCATTGCAATCCATTACTGTAAAAGTAGCTACAACAGCTAAAACCTCAAAGGTGACAACTAACCAGCTATTTAAGATGCTTTATTGGAACCCACAACAAGTAACCTGATCCAAGAGGATGGCCTGACTCTTTTTCTTGACCAGACAGTAAGCCAGCGATAAACTTAGGCAGATGCCCCTTATTGCCCCAAACCCCATCTTATCTATTAGCTATCAATATATAATGATTTCCCCACTCCCTGGTTTTAAATGAATAAATAGAAATATTAAATGATGAATCCCTTAGTATACCTCAGATCATTACCTGCTGGAGTGTTCTCTCCTCTCTCTCCACCTTTCATATAGGTTCAATACAGCAATGATATTTCCTCATATAAAGCGTATGTGTCAGTTGAACATTTCCCCTTAGCTGAGCATTTTTCTAAGAAATTTGATTATACAATGCATACGTGTAATTGATTTCCTTGCCATGTTCCTTCCTTCCAGTGACAAGAGGTCAATAACGCCACATTGACTAACCGCAGCCTTTGTGTGCACGTATAGGCTACCAAGTCTGAACTGTGTGGGCTGTTGTTTGAAGGTCAAAGGCTTTTAGCACTGTCCAGATGTCACTTGGGGATCTGCAGAATCCCATACCATATTTATAGCAATCACAGATGGACCTGATGAATTATTTGAAAGGGGACTTCAGCACATATAGGCTGCATGCAAATTTGATTTGAACAGAGCAAGAGGGTTAGGCTAGGAGTTGTGTGAAAATATGCATCCAAGAAGCAAAAGAGAAGAAAGTTTTTTCTTCCAACAACACAATGTTTACCAGACAAAGTTTGACATTTTTCCCCTCACAAGGATAACATTTATTTGACAGCGCTCAGGAGCAGTGAAGCAGTAAACCCCTAATTGACAGATGTTATATTCTTGATGACAACAATACCGCTGATGACAGAGTTGTTAATTACTTCGGGTACAGGGAAATGATGAAGTAATTGACTGTGTCCCCCAGTTACTGATCATTATCAAACTGGCAGCCAGTCAGTCATCCTATGAGTCATGATGTGTGAGGTAGCAGTGATGTTGGTAGAAAATAATCAGCAGAGCAGGATTGTGCACCACGGCAAATGCGTTGTGCGGAGTAATATCAAATTTGTACAATAGATGCTTCCAGCTCTATACTAACACCACCTGCATGCACGGAAGCCAGCGAGTGGGCGGAATAACTCTAGTTAGCAGCTTTATGTCTGTAATTAATAACTTTCTATATAGAAATGTGGTGATGCACTGCAGGTTACAAAGGACTACTAAATGTTTTTTATTTTTTCTAGAGGGTGTTCATAGAGATGACTTGAATGAATTTATTTATTTATTTTATTCCTGTGTACAATGTGGGCATGTGTGCCTGTGTGGGTTGCTGCCATAGCAACCAAAATTGTAGCATCATGCTGAGGGAACACTTTGGGCCATGGAGCCAGATAAATTGACGGGTTAGCATGGCTGACAGTGATTGAATCAACTGTTTGGTCAATTAACCTTTGCTGTCTGTATTTATCAGAATATATTATACACCCATGACGATAATGTGACATGATAATGGAAACTGAATGCTATGCAGGAGTTTTACAGTATATGGTACATTCTGCGTGTGAAGACAGAGAAAAGTAAAGAAGAATTCAAAGGTAAGGAGGTAACCTAACAGCCACCTCTAGCTCCTCTCTTTGGAAGCACGTTCCCATCAATCACAGTCCAAAAAAGGGTTGACTGACTACAGCGGCTGCCTAATCCCCGAGCCGTCACTGCCTGCTGTATTTCCCCTTTTCAATTTGTCATAAAATGTGTCCACTCCATCATCCAAAAAACACCATGGACACACTTGCACCCCACAGCTTCTGCTTCTGACGCTGTCAGCAAATAAAAGAGGCACACCATCATCTGTGTCCATAACGCCTTCATTAGAAAGAACTGTGTGTTCGCTTATAGATAAAGAAAATATGCTATTGTATTGGGTTCTTAAAGTAATAGGGGCTATGTTGCATTAAACAAGTTACTAAATGTGTTTTTCTGTAAAAAGGCTGAACAGATTTAAGCCAACAAGCCACATTGGCTTTAGTGTAAAATGGGTTTGAGTGTGGTGGAAGAAACAGAGAGAGAGAGAGAGAGAGAGAGAGAGAGAGAGAGAGAAAAGAAATGTGGCTATGATTTACTGTGAGCTTCTGCAGGAGAGGGGATCAAAAGTCACATTCATTTAAATTACAATAATAAGCATTCAATCAATGTGGGACACCTTTCTATTAATAGGGAGCTGCAATAATTTGAATACTTGTAGAAAAAGAGAGAGAAAAAAGACATAGGTGGGCAAGGTTCTCTCCCACTCTTTTCCTCTGCTGCCTGCTGCCAGTGCATGGTATTTTAAAGGCTTGGATATCACATCATTTTCAAAGCTGTCATTTATTATTCTGTGAAATTCAAAGTTGGGGAAGGCCCATGACTGGGCTTGATGTGAGGCCACCAACTGTGAGTTTGAAGACTTTGTAAGTACGCCATGGTTCAGTACAGTATGCACTACTGTGTGTGTGTGTGTGTGTGTGTGTGTGGGGGGGGTTTGTCTGTACTTGTTTGTGTGTTTTTGTCAATAAGAGGGAGGAAACACGCCATAGCGGCAGCCTATTTATTCTCTTTGGCTATTTTTAGCTGCTGGCCATGTCAAGGTCCACACAACCCACCCACAGTGGGCAGCAGTGGCCTTCAATATAATGGTCTGCTGCAGACTAGAGTCATTAATCTACGTTATCTCGTCATTCATCCAACCAAACACACCTGTTCACCTCTGATGCTGCCAACGACACCTTATGTGTCAAAAATAAACACAATACAATAAACATGCTTTGGTATACGTATACGTTTGTGCAAAATGCGACTACAGTTTGCCAGTTTCCAAGGGGCTTATCGATCTAAGTATGTACAATGCAACCATCCATCTACCAAATCCTTGTTCAAATCCTACCAAGGACATTTGGAATATGTAATCTCCCTCTCTATCTCCCCGTGTTTATTGTCGCTCCCTACTGCCATCAATCAAAGCTAGGCAACAATACCTTTAAAACAATCTTTAAAAAAAAAACTGTTTTCTTAATGTGCATCTGCAGTCCATGGTGCTCTGGCCCTAGCGTTCTGTCTCGTGATGCTGCGGACAAACAAACATGATTGATTACCACTCCGTCCAGCTGGTTATGTTTGCATAATACATCCAAGGGATCTCTAATTGACTGGGTGTTGTTTTGGTTTTATATTTTTATTGGGAACTCTGCTGGTCAATTGCTCTAGCAGTCATGTTGTCCAGCACAGGCAGACAGAAAGAAACACACAGAGATGCTTTACTCTGTTTTGACTGACTCTACAACTCAGCATCATTGTTTACCAAATACAGACTGCCTCATCCTTTGCAGCAAAGCTTCAGTGTAACCTCCAAATTTGAGGAGTTTGCACCATACTCATCAGCATTCATCAATGTGAATGATACTGCCTTGCAGGGTAGACAAGATGCTCAGTGCTGCACCTTAACCCAAAGTGCTTGTGGCAGCATGATAATGTGAATATAATGCGCTCGGTCTAATTGCTGCGAAAACACCCTGCTTGGCTATTTGACCTGCTACTTCTATCAAGAGTCGTACAATGAGAGAAAGCATTTATGTAATCAGAGCAGGTGTAGCACCTCTAGCGTGTTCCAGTGATCACTGTGAGTTGAACTTTGAAATGAAAGACAGGGAGGAAAGACCATGGTATGAATAGCAATGAATTCACTTGTGGTTTAGCCGGCATATTAGCTGGGCCTGCAGCTGGGTCTGCATCTGACCAAGTGTCATTTTTATGTGTCCAATACACAACACCCCGCCTGTGGTATTAAAGCTGCAGTAGGTAGAATGCAAAATACGGCAGAATTTGAAGTAGAGTGAGACCTCTTCTTGCAGCACTCATTCTCGCCTCTTTGTCGCATGGGCAATGCATGCGCAGAATAGCCAACGGGAATGCTCTCTCTCTCTGAAATGATGTGTAATTGGCCAAAGTCTCCTATGACGATGTAGCCTGAATACAGAGCCAAAAGAAGGTACAGATGTCTAGTTTTCTCTCAGACCATTTAAATTACCATATGATGAAAGATTACTTTGGAATTTTTGCCCAACGACGCGAAAAATAAAGTGTCTCCCACAGTACTTTAGACAATAGGTTTGCAATGCTTTTTACTTTGTACTTTATTGCAGCACCTATCTGAAAAAATAAACAGTGACTTTTATTTCATGGGACCTGGGAAAACATCTTCATGATTGTTATCATATTTCTCACTGTTTTGCATCTTTTACAAGTGAAGCTGGCCTGCTAATTTATGCAGATCATTTCTGTAAATCTTATGCTGATGTAGCAGAAAGGTTGCCTCATTTATTCTGCCATAAATCAGAGAGTTGCATTGATACTGTTGTCAGTTGTGTAATTGGGTTCACAGGTAGTATTATGGTGTTATGAGTCCCTCTTTGAAATAATTTGAAAGATGAATCATTTGGACAGGAAACCAAAACGTACCCGCTCATGGGAGGGATATTGTGATAGGATATATTCTTTCCTAGTCTCACAAATGAAAATGAAGAAAGAGGAGGGAGGTCTATTTAAATTTATGTGTAATGCTGACTGTGTTCGGAACTTGCTACGCTTACTGCATGAACCTAATTAAGATAATCCAAAATCCAAAACACTGATGAGCCTTATGCCACAATGTCAATCAATCAGTCAATCAATCAATCAATCAATCAGTCAATCAATCAACCAATCAAACAATCATGTGAAATTATTTGTCACGTGAAATCATGTAAAACTACAATTTCAGTGAAATGTAATCTGTCAGTGCCTTCAATTTAAGCATTAAAACAGTACTGACAATCTATGTGTATGATGTGGGGTGTTCTCATTTAGGATCCTAGTGGCCTGCGGGTAGAAGCTCCTCCTCCTGAGTCTCTCAGTGCTGGCCTAGAGTATCAGGTACCTTCTTCCCGACCTCAACAAGGTGAAAAAGCTGGTACCCTGGTGGTTTGGCCCTTTAACGATTCTACTAGCCTTTTTCTTGCCGCGCCTGCTGTATCTTTTAGACAGGGTAGGGTACCGCATGTTCAGCAAAAACAAACCACTCTCTGCAGGACCTTGCGGTCCTGTTTGGTGCTGAGTCAGTATACAGCACCCAGGTCAGACCCTCTGTGATGTACTTGAAGCTGTCCACCCTCTCCACTGAGGACCTGTTGATTTTAAGAGGGGGTGGGGGAGGGGGCGTAGTTCCTTCCCTGCTTCTTCCCAAAGTCCACTACCATCGCTTCAGTCTTGCTGACATTCATGAGTAGGCCGTTGTCCTGACACCAGCGGGTCAGGTCCTCTATTTTTTTCAGGTAGGCCATTTCATTGTTATCTGTGATCAGGCCCAACACAGCTGTGTCGTCAGCAAACCTGATGATGGCTACACAGTCATGTGTACAGGGAGTACAGCTGAGGACTCAAAACACAGCCTTGGGGTGCTCCAGTGTTAAGGATGAGGGTGAAAGAGGTTTGTCTGCCGACCCTCACCACCTGGGGTCTGTTTGTCAGGAAGTCAAGAATCCACATGCACAGTAAGGTGTTCCCAGGTCCTTGAGCTTTGTGACGAGCCTGGAGAAAACTATAGTGTTACGCTGAACTGTAGTCATTGTACAGCAATCTTACATATCTTCCTTTCTTTTCCAGGTGAGATAGGGTCTTGTGGAGGATGTGTGCTTTGATGTCTAACGTTGATCAGTTGGGACGGTAGGCAAACTGTAATTGGCCCACTGTGCTGGGTAGTGAGGAGTAGATGTAATCCTTGCCCAGTTGTTCAAAGCATTTAATCACTACAGAGATAAGTGCCACTGGGTGGTAGTCATTCAGGCAGGCTGGTCTTGTTTTCTTGGGCACAGGAATGATAGTGGACTTCTTGGAGCATGTGGGTACGACAGACTGAGCCAGTGACAGGTTAAAAATCATTGTTAACACCGGCGCTAGTTGGTCAGCACATAGTTTGAGCAGAGATGGGGACTCAAGTATGAGACTTGGACTCGAGTCGCACTTAAGACACACAAACAGCTGACTTCAGACTTGACTTGCGACTCGACCCAAAAGACTTCAGACTTGACTCGGACTCGAGCTTCGAGACTCGTCAACAACCATTTTCATGCAATTATTGCATATTAAATCTAAATGTATTCATGTATTCTTATTTTCTTTGATTGCTGCATGTACGTTGGGGAAATGTATGACGAGCTGCATGTCCCCTGCCCTTTGCCATAATGTGCACCCACTCACATATCAAAAAATGCATTGACGATGGCGACACCAAGTCCTCCCTGAGTTGTGCCTTTTGTCATTAGTTTTGCTTCCAGTAACTTCGTAAACAGTGGCAGTAAGCGAACATCTACATGCAAGGTGTGTGGCACCAAGATAAATGATGCCAGATCAACAACGTCGAACTTCATCAGGCATCTCAAAACGCAACCAGATAGGTCACTTGCAATGTGAAGGAGACATTACATTTAGCATATATCTTCACAGATAAAAAGCTAACCATCGCAAAGTGTTGTGCTAATGCTGGGAACAGGCCAATTGTATCTTTATAGTTGTATCCATATGATGTGACAGACTTAGGTTAATATTTCACCAGGTCCGAGGGCTAGAGGGATATGTTAAGTAGATCCCATAAAGTATAAAGTTATCCTACAACAGATTATGATACTGTACTGTGTGGATAGTAGCTACAGGACATGCTTTGAATTTACAATATTTAACAATACAGTGATAGGGACAGATCAGATGGCCAGAGACTTGAGACTTGACTTGGACTCGGTGCAAAAGACTTGAGACTTGACTTGAACTTGCCCCTCAAAGACTTGAGACTTGACTTGGACTCAAGCTCAAAGACTTGAGACTCGTCTTGGATTTCAAAAAATGACTTATGAACATCTCTGAGTTTGAGGACATGTCTTACTGATACGTCAGATCCTGCTGCTTTCTTTGTGTTCACATGCTTGAAACCCCCTCCTGACATCATGCTGAGAAAGGAAGATGGATACAGGAGGTACACCTACCCATCCATTAACCTCTGCTTCAGCTGTTTTTGCTTTTTGGCTGCCGATGAACTCAGCTCACTTGCCAGAGATAACATTAGCACTTGAAAAGGAGGAGAGGGTGGGTTTGTAATCTGTCATAGTTCTTAGATCAAGATACTAGCCACATTTTGCACTAAGGTGTTATGGCCCCCTGTTATATTAATACCGTACTTAAGCGCAAATGTGTTGCAAGTTCAATTACGCTGCCTTCTGGAGGAATGTTAAATGATTACTGGCTGAAAACTACATTTCATTTCTTGTTTCCATTTTGGGTCAAGTTTAATTACAAAGAGCCAAGTTAATAGATTAAAGGGCCCTAATATTAAAATCTTAGTTTTTTGTGTGTGTTTTTTCCTAACCTGCATTTATTTTTTATTCATTTCACTCATGCTTGTACCATGCCTCGATTTACTTTACTTGCTTTATGTATTGATGTCTGTGTTCTGTGTCCTGCTGTGAACAGACCAATGGGTGACACATGTTTGCAAATAGGGATAACTATTAGCATGTGCCGACATACAATACATTGTCTGTGTCGAGGTCAAACAGAAGCAGGTGATGTACCCCTATCTTGTTTCTTTGTTTCCTTGACGTGGGTCCGCTGTCACATTGAGGAGATTGGGCAACAGTGAGCTGTTTCTGAGGTTTAAGTATGGGAGATGGCTTTGCACTGACATCCAATCCCCTCAGCTAACTGGACTCTGTGTGTTTGTGTGTGTGTGTGTGTGTGTGTGTGTGTGTGTGTGTGTGTGTGTGTGTGTGTGTGTGTGTGTGTGTGTGTGTGTGTGTGTGTGTGTGTGTGTGTGTGTGTGTGTGTGTGAGTGATAACCTTGGATATTTGCATTAACCAATTCATCAAGTCACTTGACGTGTAGCAATCCAATGTACACAATTGATATGTTCAATCACCATCAGCGTCCGCTGGTGATATGATATCATTTCGTCTTGCTCACGTCCTTCAAGGTTACACATATTGGACTTTAAAGATAATGCTAACTGCTGGAGATGTCAAGGCTCTTGATGGACTCCAGTACATGCTCTCTGGAAGCACCTTCTAATTTAAGCCAGTCTATTAAAGAGGTCTCTGCTGCTGATCTTGATTTCTGTCCTTGACGGTAGGTGATCCCCGGGAACGTGTCCCAAAGTGATTGACCCAGACCAGGATAATGGAACATTTGGGACTGCGGACCAAGCCTGGATTACCAAGTGCAAGATGTACTGCATGTCAATTACATTAGTTTGTGCCAGTTTAATTGACAATTTGTTTGGGAATGTGCACCTCTAAAGCACATCAACTGAAAGGATCGGAGCCTAAAGGTTTTTTCCCTGATCTTGAAGAGAGTGTCTGAATCAAAATCTATTTTCAAGACCGTCATTATAGAATGTCTGTGCTCATGTGTTGCATAATTCTAAAACGTGTTTTATTTATGACTTTTGTTTTACTTTTATTAAATTATCCCACAGCAAATGTGGGGCCAGGCAGTATATACATAACAATTTACACATTGCATAGAAAGTGGGGGATACAGAGAGTTCATAGGGCCCCAGCTGTTCAAATTTGAAGGCCCCCTAATACCTTAATGCAGCCATGCTGGGGACAGAGAAGTCAAATTACATCTTAAAAAGAAAAACATCATTTATCCAAGATGGACATTTAAGAAACGTTTCTTTATCTATTCAAAAAATGTTTCCTCTTCTTCATGTTTTTGTACACTTGGTACCCTTACTTCAAATAGCCAGGAAATTCCTCTGCTTTCTTCTGTGAAATAGAGTTATTATGCTTGTCCTTTTTGTCAGTGTTTCTTTCTCTGCACCCTTTTTCTTTCTCAGACTCCCTACACACGGAAACATACAAATAAACAAAAATGCTTTCAGATTCAAAACATATAATCTCCCCCATTATTTCTGGAGGACACTGTTGGGATTCAGAGTAGGAGGACAGTAGCAGCAGTCATAAACTTAGCCTTATGCAATTGCCTTCAAAATACAGATCCAATGAAGTCATCTTTCATGCTTTTGTGTCTGAATACTCATTTAAAAATAGACCTAATGTCTGTGAAAACCCAATGCCTGTACGCCATTTGTGTACGTAATGCTGGTAAATGGGTTGTGTGAGGCTTGTCTTTTAGGATGGTTTATCTGCTGGTCTACTTGTGTGGCACATGTCATTAGTTTTACACACACAGTTCTTTATGGCCCAGTACTTCAATACACTTAGCCATCACTAGAAGTCAATAGGGTTTTCTGGGCCTGTGTAAATCAGAGACAGGCCATTTAAATGTTTTACTTCTTTCTTTTTTTCTTTTCTTTGACTATCTGATCTAAGTCCAGTTGGGGAGAAAGGCCAGATGCTGTTTGGGTAAACCATAAACCTTTAAAACAATTAAGGTAAGCCACACATTTTCACATGCCAAGGGTATGTATATGGGCGAAAATCATCAGCTTTAAAGGAATACGCCGCCGTTTGATGAAATAGGGTTACTCACCATCTCCTCTATATTTATATAGGTGGGTAAACACATTTTTGTCTCAGTGCATGCATTGCCTTAGTTCAGCAGCCCCGCCACTAGCTTAGCTTAGCGTGGTGAATGGAATGCTTTGTTTGCTGTTAGCATGTCATGAGTAAAAGTGACCCAACAACAACAAAAACAAAACCTAATTACTTATTGTGGCCTGGGTATTCACAACGAGTACAAATAGCAATGCAGATTAAGACTAGACGATTTCCTAGGCAGATATTGATTTGGGACTATATTGGGTGGAAGCAGGCTACAGCCGAAGCACTGCTACTCGGGCCCAGAGATATCACGCAGCAACTCTGTGTGAGTACAGGTCTAATAAGGGTCGATCTATCCCATAAAATAACCATGCGTCATGTTTACAATAATCACTTACTCTGTGGACAGCTGTTTATTGGGTCCATTCTGCGTTTTTTCCAGTTGACTTTATCAAATCAAAAAAAAAGTCGAGGACTGCAGGATGGATCAACAGCCAGAAATCCTCGGCACACTCATTTCAGTCGGCATATGTTGACATATTCCCCCACACTCACACCACCATCTGAGAAGTCATCCTCTTCGTCGCTTACAAAATCATGGTTCATCGCCATTCGCTGTCTACTGTTGGAAAAATAGCCAGCTAACATTCACCCTGGTATGTTGACGGAAGTTGGGGGGTTTCAGGTGCTGCTACTAGCTGATCTCTGTGCCCGAGTAGCAGTTCTTCGGCTGTGCTTCCACCCAATATAGTCCCAAAACAATATCTGCCTAGGAAATCGTCTAGTCTTAAAGCTGTTATATACTAGACGCGTCCAAGGTGGCGCGCGACATTGTGACGTCAAAATGATGTAATATCCGGCCGGCGCGTCCGATTTATGGCGCGCAAGCCGAGGTCATGCACGGCTCTTTTTTTTTCAGCGGCGCGCGACAAAGCGGAAATAGGAGGCCTGAACGAGTTTGCCGATAACCGGATGTCAGGACTCTCACAGTGACTGCAAGTCTTTCTGGTAAACTTACTGGGTTAAGATGAGTTCTTTTATGGTGAATGAAAGGCTCGATCCGATGAAGTAGGTCACTGAATCAAATCGAAGCATTGACGGCAATGCTGCTGCCAGTTCAGCCGTTGTTTACGTTTGTCTTCTTCTTCTAGTCCACAGATAGCCTTTGCTCATTAGCGCCACCTCTGTTCAGGAGAAGACTGCAGCGCAGGTATAAATAGTCACGGCGATTTCATGACGTCACATATGAAAGCGCCAGCTCAGCTGCGGTTACTGTAAAACACGCTTTAATCTGCATTGCTATTTGTACTCATTGTAAATATGCAGGCCACAAGAAGTAATTAGGTTTTGTTTTGTTGTTGTTGGGTCACTTTTACTCACAACATGCTAACGGCAACAAAGGATTCCATTCACTATGCTAAGCTAAGATAGCGGCGGGGCTGCCGAACTAAGGCAATGCATGCACAGAGACAAAAAGGCGTTTGCCCACCTATATAAATATAGAGGAGACGGTGAATAACCCTTTTTCAACAAATGGTGACGTATTCCTTTAAGATGATTTAGGCAAACAGTGCCCTGATTGATTTTTACTGCACTTAAACAATCTGACACTTCCAAATCCCCAAACGATGAGGCAGGCTGAGGAGATCCTGTCAGAAACCAAGACTTTCTTCCCCTCATCCATCATGCTGGGCAACCTTGCGCAGCTCAACACACCCTCTACCCGGCACACAGGTCCAAAAAACGGTCTCGTGATGAGAAGTTTCAAAATGAGTTATTGCTGTCACCACAAAGGAGAACCCCTGAGGACAGATGACGGTTCTTGGATCGCTGCACCAACATTAACCTTCCTGTGAAGGGATCAGGTGCAAGCTTACTTTGACAAGGGAGTTGGGGGGGTCATTGTTCTAAGAATACCTTTTCTTTGTTTTCGGAGGGCACAGAGACCCGTGGTCAGAAGCTCCTTTGGCAAAAAGAAAAGATCTTCTGGACGTGGCAGATAGACGAAGAAATGAAGCCCTCAAAAGAAAAGTCACACAGGCCCTTGGCAGCTGTGTTAATGTTATCCCACAGGTGCTCTGTAACTCACAGCTGAGGGAAAGGTTAGTGCGCAGCTGAACTCTATCCATTCGATTACCGTGACAGGCAGGGGTAATTAAGTTAATACAGTTTAATTATGTTGAGTAGGATTCAGTGAATGTTTCATTATCATCCCTGGATACTGGCAGCAGGGTGAGATAGCAGTGCCACCTACAAAGGTTTGCCGGGTGGTGGCTTGGACATAGTTCCTGAAATGAACTCTTCCACAGCTAAAAGACTTAGCCAACTAACGAATAGCCAAAAGTCACTCAAGAGGAGTGAGACGAGCGATCTGTTTGTCAATCTGGAAAATGTATTGCTGGTCTTCACTGATTATAAAAGGCATTAAAGTAGGATTTCTGTGACGTTAATTATGCTTTACAGTATCTTTGATTTAAGCTTAAAAAACTAGATGTTTGATTCGACAAAGCAATTTAATGAACCTTTATGCTGTGAAGCTATTTGGGTCCAATTACTGAACTGAATTTGTGTTCATACAGCACATTGACTGTGTTGTCAAAAATACCGTTGAGACATTTTTCCACAAATTGGGACCTTACAACACGTCACAGGATGATTTATTTAAATCATAAGTAAACACCACTTGCCTTCTGCGTTGAGTAACACACTTTTATACTGTATAACAGCTTGATCCCAAGTACAGGTTTCTGAACTAATCTCAACTCCGGCCGATTCTGCTTGAAGGTTGGCTGTGTGTTCACTGTGCATTGTTGAAACGGTATTGAGTGCTGTCTTTTTAAATGACAGCATTCATCAGTATAAGCTTTCAGTCATTTAAAATACAGCTTGACTGCGCTCTATGCAAGGTGTTTGCTTTCTAAGTGCCCTCTTGGTATTTTATTGAACTAATTCATTCTGAATAGAAACCTTAGGGGGTATAAAGCCATCTGCTTGACTGCCAGCTGGACACTGTCCGATAAGAGACATTTTTACAGGGAGGTTAAGCCTTAGTGTTTAAAAATACACAATGCAGCACAGTTGGTAAGTGTGGACCTTTAGGAGGTATACGACTGATTCAAAAATATGACGGAGAAGCTACTTAGTGCACACTGATGAGATCATAATTTTCCAATCTTGGTGTCCTAAACTAAAGATGTGAAGAAGTGTTTGGAGGAGTCAATAATATCCAGAGTCCAGGAACAGACACTTTAAAACAGCTGAGATAACAGCTAAACACCTAATGGAAGATAGAGAGAAATTTGAGCAATGCCAATGAATAAATGATTGTCTTTTTTTACTGCAAGGTCAGCTCTGTTGCTCGGCTTCTCCAGGGAAACCTCCGCCAACACATATGAGTTTACACACACACACACACACCCACACCCACACACACACACACACACACACACACACACACACACACACACACACACACACACACACACACACACACACACACACACACACTAATGCAGTCCCACACACTGGTCAATCGCAGGCGCCCCACCAACACATGCATCACTGCAAATGTCTTCCTACACAGAAATGCATCTTGTGAGAGCATGAGCTTGCAGCACATACTGCACATGCATGCCATGTGCATGGAGAAGAGATGTAATGGTGCATGAAAAGACGCATATGGACTGAGCCCTATGTGGTATAATGAGTACTGAGTTATACAAAGGGCACAAATACAGTAAGTCTCTTGACCTGTGTATGTGGGAAGCTATTTGCTGTGGGAGAGGAGGAGGTTCAGGGGTGAACGTGGCTCTCAGCACATACACTGAAATTACTGCACAGAGAAGAGTTTCAGATGCAGGAACAAGACACGTCCAGTGTTCGTTTCTCCCAATCTTGTTGGCACAAGATTTTTACAACTTCAGTAGAAATCTCACAGATTTGAAGGTGACACATGGGGTAAGATGTAAAGATAGTATAAGCCTCTGCCTTGGCTGTACTCTATGTATTTTACAGTATATGTGAGCTCAATAAATAAATCGGAAAGGATAGAGAATGATTACACTTTTTAGGATTATTTATGGTTTGCTGAGTGGACATGCTGGGAGTTATTTATTGGTGGACCATCACAAACATTTATGAGTCTGTTTCAGCAGTATGCCCTAAACAAGAACCCCTAAATCTACTAGTGTATTCTCACTCCCCCCCTTCCCAGTTTAGCTGCCTCCACCTCGCAATCTCTTCCTCTACCTCTCTTCTTCTCATTTCTAATTTTTCAGTGGCCCTGATCACACAAGTAAGTGCCTGCGCTCATAAAGAATTGCCAACAATTTCAAATTCATCAATCCTGATTGGATGTTTTGGGTTGATGGGAGGTGCCTGGGGGTGCCTGGTCCGATTTAGTGTTGTCTCTTCAACCGCGAAGTGGAACACATTTTAAAACAGCAATTCTGGGAAGAAGTGGGATAAAGTGTGGCCACAAGGTAAACAAATATTTATAAGAGGTGCCACAGGATGATATTGCACTCCACAAAGCATATTCATACATTTGTCAGACACACATTTCCTGTCCACTTTATCATTTAACAGCCTGCCTCTAAGCACAGTGTGATGTTCACAAATGGTCTGTCCAAACTAATGAAAGAGCTTTTCTCCAAGTCCCTCAGCATGTGTGTTCCAGTCAGAAATCTGTGTTGTCTCCACAAGGTGGTGTCATGCTCATTAGCTAAATGTTTCAGCTCATTATCATACTGACTCTTGTCTTGTTGGGTGGGTGATGCTACCTCTCCCTTTCCACCATCTACACCACTAGCTGAAAGAAACAGAGTAGTGAAAAGTGGACCTGTAATTAACTCTGATTCAGTCTGAACAGTCAAGGAAGATTTGAAAAAATGTGCATTTTTTTATTGTTTATTACAGTCAATTTTACTGTCTGTGGACCCTTGTTATCCAAGAGCCAAGTGTGACTGTACAAAATCTTTCACTGCTGAGAGCAGTTCAGTGAAGTGAGACAGTGAAGCTAACCATTCATTACCACAGTTTGGATGGTATCAGCAAATAGAGCTGGCTGTCTTGACCCATCCACTGTCCTTCAAAATAATGGTTGCAGCGGAGTGGATACTGTTCATTACTCCTGTCAGTCCACTTGCTCATACATCCTCGATCTCTAAATAAGGGCAAGAAAACAGGGCATCCTCGAGTGGTGAGAGCTTGACTCTCATCTCTATCTCCTATCTGTCCTTTTTTCCAACTGATCAGCCTTCCAACCTAATTCCTCGGTCTCTTCCTGAATTTCATCCTCACTCATGATCATCACATAAACTCTCACTTGCTTTTTTAAAATAACCAGAAATCGATGTATACTTTATAGATTATCTACCCTTGTAATTCCAAGCTGTGTGCAAAAAGAAATTAGTGAATATGCAACACAATTATAAGTAAACCCCTTTCGTCCACAGAAAGACACATTGCCCTGGTCAGCTCTGGTTGTGGCTGATCTTACCCAGTCATAGTCTCGCTTTGCCAGACCATCCTTGCTGCGGAGGAGGGTCTGGTTACTCCACATACCAGTCCGGGATGGGAGAAAAAACGTGCACTGGTTTATTGGCATACTTCCAAAACTCAGAACAAATAGATATAAACACTCCTTTGTACCTGCAGCCATTCTACTTTTTTATTCTATAAAGAACCATGGATAACTTGATTTATTATTTATGTTTTTAAATTTGCCTGCAAGGTAGGCAATCTCTGTATTGTGTGTATGATTGTGTGTGATTTTATTATACTACCTGCTGCATAACAAATTGCCCCACTGGGGGACAAATAAAGTAACTTGACTTGACTTTAAACCAATCACAATCATCATGGGCGGTGCTAAACTCCGCTGCAAAATAGGCTCGGGAAGGAACTTGTTTTGGTGGAATGTGTACGTTCAAATGTTTTTAGTCGTGCAACAAAAAAACTCAGATTGGTCAGATAGTATAGCTAGCTGTCTCAATTTACCGTGCAGAGATCTGAGGAGCAGTTAACCATAGTCCTCATAAATCCACCGGAGTTTAAAATTCCAACACAAAGAAAGCGGAAGGAAATAGACATCGGCGAAAACAATCCCGGAAGTGTAACGTTGAGGATAACCCAGTCACAACCCCCTTGGTGCCAGGGTTAAAGGTATAGTAAATTATGTTACTCCAATACACTTTTTGTCAAATTCAGCGAATATATCCCCACGGTCACCTAGCTCTCTATTTTCTGTGTGCGCTGAAAAAAAAAATCCAGTGTTAATACACAGCCCTGGCTGTGTAAATGGAACAGAAAGGAGTGCACAAGCCACAAAATACTATTCCAGCCAATGGGTAACAGGCGGTGACAGTTGATGGTAGGGGGGGAGGGGAGAGGCAGCACGCGCTTGTGCCATGTGCATGTACCCCCTTAAACTGCTACTTTTGGCTTATATCTTACAGTTAGTGATGGTACAAATAGTTCATTGCTTTTGATTGTGCCATGCTACAAATGATACCTACCGTTTACACATTACTTAAGTCTTAACTAGCTAATGTCTTAAGATTTATTGATTGAGTTTGAAACTAGCTAGGTACTAGCTACTTCCCTGGATGTGCAACAGAAAATGGATGGCTACTACTTGTTGGTTACTAAGAATTTGTGAGGGAAACACACTCTAATGAATTTCAGAGTAGCTGTTGCAGCCCAATCTAGGGTGTTGTGTACAGTTGCACTCCTGAACATAGTTTGCCTGTAATGCTGCTTATCTCAAAATTAAAGCTTACTTTTTTTTGTTGACACTGCGGATGTGAGGACCCATCAGGTTGGTCGCCGAAGTGTAAATTCAGTGTTAACGATCAGAACCAAGCACAGCATTGATAGGTGGAAAAATACCATTAAAGTGGATTAAAGGTTGGCTCAGGGGAAGGGGTCCTCCAGGTACGCCAGGGGATGGAGACAATCACATGAAGTGCATGGATTGCTTTCCGGAAGCAGCTGCAACACACATCCTTCTCTTCTTCAGTCCTGGTCTGGAGTTATTGCTAATCTGCGTGGAATTATACTGCAATATAAATCACAAACAATAAGCAGTAAACAACAACAAGCAATAAATATGATCAATATCTAGCTGCGAAGTGAACCTTTTTATTGAAAGAATTTGAGAAAAAAAAACTGGAATGCTGACAAATCCAATGCTCCACTAGTGTGTGAGGGCATGGCCTTTCAAACTGAGCAGATGGTGTAGCAGCGATGGGATATGAATACTGTCTCTGACAGCCTGTGTAGCTCATGATTGTTTTTTCCAATTTGACGTGTGCGAATCCACACAGATAATAAGAGTCACCAGGATCAAGGATTTAGCCCTCAGGGGGTTCCAGCAGTTATAATGCTCATGGTAGTCTCAAGACAATGCAGTTGAGCTCACCTCAGCTTAGCTCAGACCAGCTGGGGCTTTGTAGAGATAAAAAACAAAGGATAGAAATGGAGGAGAGAGACACAGTGATATAAAGAGATACTACACCTTTAAGTTTCCTGGAAGAAGGGACCATCATCTATCTATCTGTTAGTTATCATGTCCAATACATCTATGGCCGCTCAGCCTTTCACGCACAAATAGTTTGAACATTATCGTGTCATGCTGTGAAAAATGTTTGCCCACAAGGGAAACATTTTAAAAGGTTAGGTTCAGAAATACCCTTCTAAACTATAATTCAGAGCAGCAACAGAGATGACTAGAAATCCCACTTACATTAGCTTACACATTGTCAAGTTTTCATAGTGGGACAATGCATGGTTTGCTTGTAGGAGGCAATTATCAAACTTTAGAAGCAGACTATTAAACTTTTTACCAAAGAGCTTGACATGGTGTCCTGATTGTTGTCACCCCTATCAACCATTGTTAAATCTTCCATGGCTGTTTTATTTGTATTACTTCACACACATATTCGCCTAGTCTATGGAGGCCCAAATTAGGATAATGAACAAAGAAAAAAATAATTTATATGTTGTATTTTTTTTTTAAAAGATAAAGAAATACATAGATAGAAGAAAGAAAGACCTAAATGTGGTAATATAGAAATTCTAAAAATAAAGAAAATATATTTATTTGGCATTTATAGTACATGTTGATTTGGGTGGACATTTATGTATTACCTCTTTATCTACTTCTGTATCTACCTTGACCCAACATGTAAAGGGGTCTTATAAACTTTTCATACATACATTTCTTTGTGGTAAGCAAAAATTATTAAAAAGTGCTGCTTTACACTGAATTACACTGCACAGAGGAAAGTCCAATACTGAAACACTCAGTCTGCAAATTCTGCACTAAAGCATAGGACAACTGTTAAGTTATTCATTATGGGGTTTTCTTACACTGAAGACAAAGCAAAATTGTAAAATGGATACCGATGTCTCTTGGTGTGAGATACCACTGCTGTGTGCTGTCTGGCTTGGACAGGCACTGTGTCACATTAAAATCACAGACATTAATAATTAATTCAGCGTTGTGTGGAATATTCTGAATAAGAAGAATTTCACATCTTTATAATTGTTACTAAAACCAATATTCAGAATGTTTTTAATTGCCCTGAGGAAATGTGTGGAGAAATACAAGCATCATACATTTTTTCCTTTCCAAAGAGGAAATGTGTCTCCCTGGCATAACTCCATCTCTTAGTAAAGCCTGAAAAGCATGCCTTTGAGCTCTTAATTATATGCTTAACAAGAATTTAATCCCCAGTATGACTAAAGAGATTCACTGTGCAAACATGATATTTATACTGAAATTTGCATCATTGGTTCAAAGTGATTCATACAGTATGGTAAAAAAAAGTAAAAATAAAAGTGTTACTGTGTTTCACTGGAAAGGATTCCAACACCGGGACGTTAAAACCGGCTGCAGCTGAAGACACAGAGGAGACTTTGACAGCATGGGCACTGCCAGTCGGATCATTGAAATATATAAAATGGACCAACAGAGCCCGTTGCTCTGGACGAAAACCAGTGAAGGCTATTAGAAGCACTTTTCCGGTGATCACTACCTTTACTGCGCAGCCTCCAACTGACAGAGACAATGTAAATATGACGTGAGCAACCTGTCTGAAAGTTGTAAGTCTTTTGGTAGCTGTGCCAAGAGAAATCTCAATCATTCCCAATCTTGCAGAGACGGAGAGTGTAGGTATACGTAAGGAGATAACATGGGCACAGGCTAATTATTGATTACTAACATGCTAGTTAACATTAGTAATTAAACCTAAACAGCTAACGTAAGTCGAAACTGCCCGCGGGCTTCTCCTGTACGGTAATTCCTCTACTGTGTGACAGTAAGTCGCTTGGTTATGACACAATCGTTAGCTTATTTTTACAAAAACGTCTGCTACGGAGCCATAACGTGAGGTACAAGGTAATGGAGACTATAAGTTATTATTAAACTTTAAATAAATAATTTAAATATAACCATAAGGCCTTAGCAATTAACAAGCCTTTCTTTAATCTTTAATTTTTTGTTATTTAAGATAAAATACTATTTCAGTTGCAATTTTGAAAAGGACACATCTGCTGTTTTGTAGTTTTATAAACAAAGGAATAAACAATCAAGGAAATTGGCATTGTGAACTTAAAATCGTGAATCCTATCGAATTGTTAGTTGAGTGTATTGTTAGATTCCTAATATTAAGTATTAAAAACGTGTTTTGTTTGATAGGTACATTTTGTATTTGCCAAACAAAATGCATTAGTTTGTTAATGTTTTGCATTTGAAACCACACTGTGTGTTAGTGAATTGTAGGGCATTTGCAAAACATGTTTTGTTAAGTTTTGCAGGAACTTAGCTCCATAGCTCAACGTGTGACAGGTTTGCCACTGTCCAGCAGGAAAATAACTGAAACGAGCATACAGTAAGCATTATAAAAAGTTTTGTCGGTTCATGTTGGTTTAACGGATGCGGAAGTGATTTCAACTCAATGATGATTCATGTGAAAATTGAAGTCAAAAATGCTGACTGCCTCTTCAGCAAGGATAAATAGAGTGTCAAAAAGCAGTCTTGCAGCCAGGCCTGCTGCTCAGTCCCCAAGGACACCACCACTCTTAAGAGGTAACCTCATTTATAAGTGATAGAACACCAACGCAGTGCCACATGTTACCAGGACCACACACACACACACACACACACACACACACACACACACACACACACGTATACACACACACACACACACACACACACACACACACACACACACACACACACACACACTTAGACCACTTAGGCTGTTGTGAACTTGTGATTGACAGATCTACAGGTAAAGCACTCTGCATATTGCTGTTCTCAGCCACTTTTTGTAGAGCAACATATTAACCTGTCATTTTCACACTTTGTAAGCCAATAAGAGGCTTTTCTACTGCAAGCAAGCTTTAAATAACTCTTATGGGTGAAGTGCATCACATATTCCTCCTTGTTGCCTGAGGATGTTCTGTTGCCGATAAAACACTCAATATGTAAATCAGGGCAAATGTGTAAAATTGGAAATAAAGTTTTTATATGTCTTAGTAATAGTGGTATCAAATACATGGGTTAGCATGTGGGAGAGCATGTAAGAAATTACATGTTTAATGCAGTGTGCTCTTCTGCATAATGACATGACATGAATGTATAATTTACTCCTCAGTAGCCCTTCCAGCATCAGAGCTTGGTAACCGTATCGTCAGCAGTTACGACATCATTCAACAGGTGCAGTTGAGCATCATGACATGGGCGCCACTTCACTGCTAAATACAGATGTCCTCCATCTGAACGCCAGCATATTCAAATCATCATTATATAGCCATTACATATATGTACAGACACACTCATAAAGTCAATACCTGAAACAAATTTGGTTAAAACTAGGGCTGTCAATCGATTAAAAAAAATTAACTAATTAATTGCACAATTTGCTGTAATTAATCGAGATTAATCGCTTTTTTAAATTGAGACTGAAGCTTATAATAATGGATATTTAAATGCTAAATCATTTAACTTTGCAAATATGAAGAAAAAAACAAACAAGGAAAGGTTCTGCTAAGTTCAGAATGTTTAATATCTTTCAGAACAACAGCAGCAACAATTTGGCTTATTTAGTCCTGCTGAAGGCTGCTGGAAACGGCTAGAAACTGTCTGACTTGAGAGCAGATTTTTGTCACCGTCCCCGGCTGCTGTCGCCTGCTCTCGTCTACTTTACAGGCGAGGCGCAGTTCATCTCCAACGAGCCTATGTTCAGTCGGCGGCAGGGCAGTCGGGACTCACCCGGAAAAGGCGAGCGGAGTGAGGTGACGTGACTAGTCTCTCAAAATCTGACGAAAATCTTCTAAACTGACCTTTGTTGAGCTGAAATGAAGACAGATTCAGCAACTGCACGGCCTATTTCTCGCTTAAAATGTTTTCAGAAACATGTTTCAGTGAACTATTTTAGTACAATATGAGATCGTATTCTGAACGGACGCCATGACAGTCTGGCTCTCAATATCCGGAGAAAACAAACCCATGTGACGCGTTCGTCCAATCAGCTGCCGGTTTTCATTACTTGGGCAACAATACAGAGTAGCGCCGCCTGGTGTTATGGAGACGTATTACGTTTCTCAGCCGCCACATAAAGTAAACAAACACAGCTGCGTTAATTTCGTTAATTTTTTTTAACGAGTTAGATATTAAAAAATTAACGCATAAATTAATGCAAAAATTAACGCGTTAATTTTGACAGCCCTAGTTAAAACACATACATGCTCATCAATTTGTCTTTTTCACCCTCTCTTCCATCTCTGCCTTTGTGCATTAAATTATTACCCAACGCATATTTCCAAAACAAACACATTCATATTGTTCTGGTTGTACTTGTATTTATTTATCTAATACAACTTGATCCAGGCAAATCATCAACCTCAGCTAGACAGATAATACACGCTTTGTGACACTGGCTCCACTTCTGTTGCATGTGTGGCTTTTCAAATATTGCTTAGACAATAACAAAGATAACCTGCGGGAACAATAACCAGGCAAATATTAGTTTTGAGATATTAGACGTTTGCTAGGTTTGGACTCTGGATCTAAATTAAGTATACCTGATGACATTTATTGGGATAGATAATTTTGTACTTGGCAAACTTAGAGATCTTCAATAAAATTAGAAAATGGCTTGCTTGTTTGCGTATTTATTGGTTCATTAATATAATACAGCGGCTATAAATCAGACCTGCGTCAAAAGTTTCAATTCTTTTTTAGTGTTAGAGGTTAAGTCAGGTATGTTGTCAGACAGAATACACAATAACTAAATATGCTAACAAGAATCCAAAGTCATGCTAGCAGCTCTGCGAGGCCGCAATTGACACAACAAACACAATTGTGCTTTTTGCTACATGCTAAAGTCAGCATGCTAACTTGGCAGAGACATGTTGATATTTGGCATGTTTACATTATGTATCATTGTAGTTTTTTTACCCAGTCTTTGTTCACCATCGTTGCATGAATATCTGTACCAAATTTCATAGCAATCTATCCAGCAGTTATTAAAACATTTCCCTACATTCTGAAAATGTCAACCTTAAGGTTTACCCATTGACATTTAAAATGGACCAACAGATCCCGTTACTGAGCAGCCTTCAACTGAGTTCGAAGACGTAGATGTGACGTGAGCAATCTGTCTGAAAGTTGTAAGTCTTCTGGTAGCTGTGCCAAGAGAAATCTCAATCACTCCCATTCTTGCAGAGACAGAGAGCGTAGGAATATGTAAGGAGATAACATAGGCAGAGGGTAATTATTGCGACGAAAATGCTAGTTAACATTAGTAATTAAACTTAAACGGCTAATGTGAGTCGAAACTGCCCGCGGGCTTCTCCTGTACTGTACGGTAATATCTCTACTATGCGACAGTAAGTCGCATGGTTATAACAAAATCGTTAGCCTATTTTTACAAAAACGCCTGCTACTGAGCCATAACGTGAAGTACAAGGTAATGGAGCCTTTTATACATTGTCGTGTTTCTTTAGAAATAAACAATGGACAAAGTCTTTAAACGCTTCAGCTGTAGCTAGTTATTCGCTGTCAAAGTGGCACCAAAATGAATGGCAGTCAATGGAATGCTAACGGGAGGTGATGGCTTGTTAGCATCAAAATGGCGCCATAGGAGCTACGTGTTCCGAGGAGAAGCTTACCCCCTTGGGTTTACCTTGCACGGCAACTGGATTCTCACATTATCATGAGATACGCGAGAATCATGCTTACCACAAAAATCAGCCTAGGGTGAGGAGCTGTACTGGCAGCTACGGACGTGGTTTAGGTGTATGTGACGGCATAAGACTGTTCGTTCAAAACAATGGCAGACGGGATAGACAGGTGGTTTATCCAATCACCTGCCAGGTTCAGTTTCCAATGATGGCTTCTTAGATGGTTCTGTGTAAAAAAATATCTGGCGCGTCAGGTTACCCTCAAAGTGGTGCTAGAGGAAAAGTCAGGGGGATCACCAGATTTATCCTCTGTGGACCAAGAATCTCAAATGTTCATTGCAATCCATTCAGTAGTAGTTGGAATATTTCAGTCTGGACCAAAGAGGTCATCAGAGCAACAAGTACTACGTGGCTCATCTATTTTAAGTAATATTCTTGCATGGTTTTAAGTTACCTTTTAAAAATAAGATTGGAAAATTCAGTACTGCTGGCATGGCAGCTAGATACGTTTTGTGTAGTCAAAGACCAGTCTACAATTTCCAATGATACTTATTCCCTTCATGATAATGCTGGTTGAAATAGTGTAATCCTTAGTTAATGATATACCTTATCTGATAATCCTGCCTGATAAAGATTCCCTAAGGACATGTTTAATCCCCACCATCAACAAGGAGGTCTTGGAGGTCATCTTTATTCTATCTTGTCACAAAAAGCAGCAGAACATGCCTCATCTCAAGCATGTGCTTGAAAGGAAATAGTTTCCCTACAGTTATGGTTTGATAAATGGTATACAGTATGTTATGTGCGGCTAGGTGGTCAAGTTTCTTCTTTGGTTTGGTGAAAAATGTGAGGGAGCCTTTTCAAATGCTAACAATAAGGTCAACTCGGCAAACTCAAAAATGATCTTGTGTAAAAATCTTAAATTTTACATACTAAATAATCCAAAACAAAAAGTCATGCCAATTAATTATATTTTGTTCAGATAATTAACTTTCATATGTATAAAAACATAGTTTTGAGTTATAAAAAAGTCATGCCAACTAATTACGTTTTGAGATAATTGCTTTCATTTAAATAAAAACTTAAAATGTTGAGCTCTATACACTAAGAATTCCAAAAAAGAAATTTGTGCCAACTGCCAACTAATTATTTTGTAAAGACAACAAAGTCACTTCAATTAACATGTTTATTTTAAACAAACATTAAGCACATTTAAAACTCTATCATTCAAGTTGGAATCATGCAAATCATGAATCATGTAAGCTTTAAAAACAGACATTCAAAATAGTGTACATATATACATCTGATCACCAATCACAAAAAAACATTGGCAAGACTGTGTCAACTGTACTTCTCTTGCAAATGTAATTGGGGCAATTTAAAATAGGCTTACTTACTTTGCCTCAACAACATGTTACTCAACTTCACAACTGTACTTCTCTTTAAAAGGGGTGATAGAAACCGATTTTATCTTGTCATAGTTGAAAAACGACAGTTTGGAGGGTAAATAGGACATACATAGAACCTCAAAATCCCAATGACACCTCTTTCCTCTGCAAATCTCACAATTTGAAACTGCCTCTGAAAACGGGCAAATCTCAACGAACCACCTCCTCCTTATTTGGCTCTAGTCTCTACCTTTGTCACGCCCCAACATTTACATAGGCTACACCACTCACCTGAGGTCAGCTTAGTCTTCTGAATCTAGGTCATGCAGATCTCAGAAATGTTCGTCTGGTTTTTAATTACTAAATTCACTTCTGAGACTTTTTTATTCGAGAAATCAACTATGTAGAGGTCAAATATGGGCTGTTTTACAAAAATTGATGGCTAATTGCAAATCTGTCCGACTGTGTCGCAGAGGCCCTTTCAGAGCTCCAGGGCCTGCAGCTAGCCGTGATCTTTACCCATAGGATTGAAGGGACACTAGCAGCTAACTGCTAACTAGCTGTAATACAGTATAAGTGGCGTGACGAAATTCAAACTGTAAATATTAGGGCTGCTCCCTCTTAATCGATTAGTCGCCTAATCGGTCGTTTTGGTCTTAGTCAACTTAGATTTCTTTAGTCGATTAGTCATGTTTTATGCTTTTTTTCATGCTGAATGACTTATTTCCAAGAAACGTACGAGCACATCTCTGGTAAACACAAGAATTAAAGTGGTGCTCTTGCATGACTCTTTGCGGAGAAACTCAGATTTGCAGCTCTGTCGATTAAATCAACTAATCGATTAGTCGATACAATTGAATGAGTGTTAGTCGACTAAGAATTTCTTCAATCGAGCACAGCCCTAGTAAATATACTATAGTTATACCAGCAGACAGCGAGCTCTGCGGAGCACCGAGCCGGTTGTCCAGTAACCCAGAAACAGTAACCTTCTCCTGCGTATGGAGCGCAGAGGGGCTGCCGCTGTCTCATCAGACTGTGTGGACCTCCTGAAGTCCAACTAATGTCTCTAATGTATGTGTATGTCAACCAATCAGCATGCAGCTCATCTAAATATTCATGAGCATATCATATTTGGAAGCAAATAGGGCCAAAACACAGGGATGCATAAGGGCCCATAAAATAGCAACCGGGCAATTTTCAGCCCAATCAATGTTACATACCCTATTAGGAGACCTTAAAGGTGCTCTAAGCGATATTGGGTGACGTTACTTCTTGTTGACGTTCAAAGTATTAGACTATAGTATTAGTTCAAAGACTATAGCTCACTCCTCCCTGCTCCTCATCCAGTTCCATCCCTTCTGTGCTTCAGCTCACTAACCCCCCCTCAATCCTTCTTGTCTGTTATTGGCCGAACACTGGAACACGGTTTGTGTATGTTTGCATGATCCAGGTTGGACCACTTTGTTTTTGTTATAGTTAGTGGAGCCTGGGCTGTCTACAGAGACAGCGGGGTTTTTTTTACAGTGTGTTCCGACCGGCACCTCGCGGATATTGAAGAGATTTTTGCTGTATGTGACAAAAAAGGTTGTAGCCTAAAAAACGTGTGACATCGCTTAGAGTACCTTTAAAGAAGAGTGTGAAATACCCTATATAATCATTCTATCACCCCTTTAAGTGATCACAAAACAGGCCTACATCTCAAAAAACACTGACAATGACATTATGTTGTCAATACTAAAACCAAGTTTTTTGAAATGTCACTAAAGCTGATTAGGCCAGCCATAATGTAAAATCAAAAAGACCAGCTAACAACTTAGAGTAAGAACTTTGTTTTCAAGTTCCTGACACACTAAGAGCAACTGGCAGAAAGATCCATGAAGATGTGCTGAATAGCTTCAAAAGTGTACTTGAGTTTTTTGGAAACTCCATGTTCAAGGCACAGAGCAGGCCGAAAAGGTACGCAAACGCAGTGGGGAGGTCTGGAAGATCTGTGAGGTAAATACTGTTGACTGTGGGCTGCAAGGAAAACAGTCAGGATACCCATCTTGACACCTCTGGTCTGCCTATCTTCTGCATCCGTGTCATGTTAAAAGAAGCCACGAACAAACAGTATATGAATTATGTTGTCATCTTCCTTATAACTAATGCAATACAAGTTGGATTCAGGGCCATGAAGGTGTCGGCACAGGTTGCAGATGTATGCTACGTTTTAATTTGCCATACCTGTGGTAATGACGATATGTTTACCTAACCAAAACAAATCCATAATTTTATACAGAGCAACAGTCCATTTCATCACCTGTCGATAGTTTTATATTTCCATTTCAGTAATCTTCAGTGTTGTGGTTGTATAACAGAAGTTGTTAAACTGAATGATCCAGTTTTAAGTCACATTTTAATGACCCGTTTTAGATCCTGATTGTTTTTTTTAACTATATTATTTAACAAGATGAAGGATTTTAGTCACAAGTCTGGCTCTGGAGTGTAACTGCAAACATTGTAACTAGGGATGTCGTGTTCCAATCCAAACTTATTTCTTCACTCAGTGTTTCCCATACATTCATTTATATTTAAAAGGTGCTCTAAGTGATGCGATGCGTTTTTTAGGCTACAACATTTTTTGTCACATACGGCAAACATCTCACTATCCGCTAGCTGCCTGTTCCCTGAACACACTATAAAAAAAACGCGGTCTCCGTAGACAGCCCAGGCTTCACAAAAAGCAAAAATAAAAAAACGGCACCAACCTGCACAACGAACCATAACAAACAGTGTTCGAGCCAATAACCGACAAGAAGGTTTTGGTTGAGTTGGTTGATGAATACGCATTGTGGAAGTAGCCTACATGCTAACGCTGCTGCAGTGATGGCTCAACCAGTTCCTTCTTGTCGGTTATTGGCTGGAACACTGTTTGTTATGGTTCGTGGGGCAGGTTGGCGCAGTTTGTTTTTGTTGCCGTTTGTGGAGCCTGAGCTGTCTTCAGAGACCGCGTTTCTTTTTTACAGCGTGTTCAGGGAACAGGCAGCTAGCTTAGTATTTTGGCTGGCCATGCTGTACTCACCAGGCAGGTCAGAAAGAGCTTCTCTGCTGTGTCACGGACAAATACGGGTAGACCTTCAAGATAAGTTTTCCTTCGATGCAGTGCAATGTCAGATGTCTAAAAATCAGAAAAAAAAGACTTTATTTAAAGCAGTGAATATAGGGCCTATTTACAGAGTTAGACTGCAGTTGTGACTTCATCATGGCATCTGTTGACAAATACAAGAACTTTAGGTAATGTTACAACTTAAAGGGGTGGTTCAAAATTGCTTCGCTAAACCCTCATTTTAGCACCGTAAAACATGGGCATTCTAGAACATCTCTGAGCAGCGCTAACTCTGGATGTCTGGAGCCTGCGTGTGTAGGGTGCACAAGTCAGCGTGACTATACGTTTGGTCAAAGTTTTCTTTCATTCCAATTTCGGGTCTGTCAGTCACAATGAAAACCGGAGACACTTCCGGGTACAGCCCCAGATGGGGACAGGTCACATCTGGTCACCCTAAATTAAAAAGAACCATTTTATTACTTGAACCACTCTTGAACATTAATGCTTTACAAACACAATAGAGCACTGTTATTTTGGAAGAGGAAATGAGGTAGTTAAATACACTGGTTGACTCACATGTAACCATTGTATACTCTATTAATCCAGGCTAAACTCATCAATGACATGCATGTTGCTTTGCCTAAAATAAGGGGGCTCCCTGATGTTGCTCCCATCCTGTTCCTCGCTCATTTTCAAGTTGTGGTCGACAACTAGCGGGCCTACTTTGTTTGTTTGATTAATTGATCAACAAGATGTCAAAATGTAACGTTACCTGAAAACAGCGTGTAGTTTCTTTTTAGCATCTCACATCACACTTTCAGTCACTATGACCACTAGTTCGGTCAGAAACATTGTTCCAAAACATGAACAATAACATCGCTGTCAACGGGCTTATCTGCTACGTAATGTTAGCTACCAACCGTTACCTTGAAACCATCCAGCAAATAGTTGGATGTGATCTGACTGGTGAGGGAGAGGCATAGTTCTGTATGCTTTCTTGATGTTAAAGTATGCTACATGGTCTAGTGTGTTCTTCCCTCTAATAGCACAATCTACATGCTGGAAAAAGCTGGAGAGTACAGACTTTAAAGGCCGGGACACAGGGCCGATAATCGGCCGTTGCACAGTCTGGCGAGGTCAGTGACTCAAGTCTGTTCGGTGTGTCCCGTGCTGTCATCCGTCTGAGGGGCTGTCGGCCTTCATTTTGGCCCGACCTGACATGTTCAGTCGGAGGCAGGGCAGTCGGGACTCACCCGGAAATGGCGAGCGGAATGAGCGTGACTAGTGTCTCGGGGACCCAACTGATCATTTCGACTGGCTTTTCTGTCGACGGTCGGCCGTCTGGTGTGTGTGTCTCGGCTTTAAGGACGCCTTGTAAAAGTCCCCTGCTACAATATGTATCCCCTCTGGGTGAATGCACTGCAGTTTGTTTACTATGGTTAGCAGTGAGCCAAACTGACCTGCCAAAGCGCATTCGACCTTTGCTGGACCCATTCATAATGAGTCAGCCGTCACTCTCTGTGTAGCATACCCAGACAGCTAGCAATCTAAATCATCAATGGTTGATATTGAAATTTCAATGCAAAATAAATGTTGAATCACCATTACCATATCGATGAAACCTGACGTTATAGCCTATGTTCAGTCCATCGCACTCCCCCTCTCTTCCTCTGTCTCTCTATGTCTTTCGGTCGTTTTAAAATTTTTTTTTTAAAGATTTCGGCCTTTATTTTGATAGGAAAGCTGAAGACATGAAAGAGGAGAGAGAGGGGGGAATGACATGTAGGAAAGGGGCCACAGGTCGGAGTCGAACCTCTATATTTACCAACTGAGCTATCCGGGTGTCCTCTCTCTTTTAATCAGTCTGTTATTGTTGTTGAAAACAAGTGAAGGAGCTTTCTCAGAGATATATATATATAGCCCACTTTGTAAAAAAAATACAGAGCTATATATCGTGTATCGCCAGGAAAAATGTGGGTGCACCTAAATTTTGTGCTGGTGCACCTAAATAAAAAAAATTAGGCGCACCGGTGCAACCAAGGCAAAAAGCTTGTCTGGAGCCCTGCTCTTCAATAAAACAAAAGTATTTCTTATCCTATAACTCGATGGAATAATCGGTAGAATACTCGATTGCTAAAATAATCGATAGCTGCAGCCCTAAACGAAATGTAATGTTTATACTTTGTAATTTAATTTTAATAACGTTACGGCGTGACTGGTGTCAGGGCCCGGGAATTAACCAAGAGCATTAATAAAGCTCAAGAAATAATTAGGAAAATCTTCCAAGCACTGATATAACTTTAGATTATTTAATATTTTCGGAATGTTAGAAAATACTGTTATAACGTTAAGGTTACCTCCAGACCCTTGCAGCAAGCGGTGTCTCCCCTCCCCCACCCCCATGTGCCACGTAATGTTAGCTAAGGTTAGCAACAGCCTCGTCTGTAATGGTAGCTAATGACCTGAATATGACCGCTTACCGGGTAGCAGCAGACATAACCAGCATGTTCAATATAGACACGGAATTTATCAAACCCACTAACGTTAGCTAAGTTTATGTTTAAAGTTACCATGCTAACATTAACGTTAGCTGACTAACATTAATGTTACTTAACGCTAGCTAGCAGGGAAGGTGCAGTGTAGCATCAAGCACACGATTAAATAAAAAAATTAACCTGTGATTAATGCAAAGCCAATTTTGCAGTACTATATTCAAACAAAATAACGTTACTCACCTTTATGATTTAATGGTAAAGGTTCTCGACGAAATGTTATATATGTCAATAGTGATTGCATGTCCAACATATCCGAAATGTGGATGAAAACCCCTGCAGAACTGCTCAGGAAAACCTGTTCTTAGCGTGAAGCATGCGCAGAGTACTCGACCTAGCCTCAACTTGAGTCCACAATTTCAAAGTTGCACCACCATACATTTTGCATTGGATTGAGACCAACTTATCACAATACACTTAATACAGTAAGTTGAAGTAACTACTTTAACAAAGTTTACAATGCCATTAAGTATTTTCTCTTCAGTTTAATTGAAAGTCAAAGTAAGATGAGCAATTTCAAGTTCTCAGCTTTGGTTCCTCTAGTGGAAAGGACATTTCTTCAGAAAAAGACACTTTTCAGCGTTATCGTGTAAAAGATGAAAAATATCAAATTTTCTTCTCCTGAATACAGTATTAAGCATCCAGACACATTAACTAAAAATTACTGTGAGGCACACAGCAGTATCGTGTTTAGTGCTTAATGTATTTCTGCCAGTCAAATGTTATCATATTACATGAGCTTGCCTTCTTCGCTGCAAAAACATCAGGAGAGTCATTTGGTCACAAGGGGCAGCGTCCTGTCTGCATTAGAGACTGACTGGGTAAAAGCTCGCTCACCACACTATTTAAAGCCCTATTGCAGTGGTGAGGAGAACACCCAGATTTCTCAGCTCATCACACAAATACAGTAAGTACATCATGTCTTCAACTTTGTCTTTAATGTTTGAACTCTACTGCTTATTAATCAAAAACTATAAGGAGTAAATGAAAATATGAGGGATATTTTGGATGCTGACAAATGTTTTCATTGTGAACAATGTGTTTAAGTTTAGCTTTAGCTGGTGTTTCACTTAAAATGTAAATTTTACTAAATATATTGGCAGTTGGATTAGAATCAGTTATTGTGCAGTTGAGTTTGAGTGACATCCAACAAGTGTCCACATTGAGCACAGCGGCAAACTTCCTTTTTTAAATAAAAGTTCATCATTTATTTATCAAGTCAAGTTATACAATCACTCTGGTTTTCATATTTCATGATCATAATCTAGTAGTCCAGTGTGACTCTTTATCATAGTTCTTTTTCTGCAGAAATCTATTTTTAAGAATCCATTTTTATCAAACCAACTGGTCTCCATATTCTAAGGTAATTAAGTTGTAGTGTTTTTTATGATTAAACATCTATCCCATATGTGTCACAATTACTGATGTATAATGTTACATATAAACAATGCAAGAGTAAACTGTAAAAGCAAATCCGTTGCATGCAAGGATGTCATTGTTAAAAACAATTATATCTGCGTTAGGAATTGTGTTTACCAGTGGCCATTAGTGCACTTCCTGTACACTTGGCGGCTACTAACAGATGAGTGGCAAACTCGGTTACAAAAAAAAAAAAATCACACTTATTTACCGCTGCTGCTCGGAAACAATGGGGAGGATGACATACTGTGGGTCATTATCAAATAAGAAGAAAATGAGGCAGCATTGTGCGGGTTTTACTGTAATATGAAGCTCTATCTCAACCACAGAGGAGGTGAAGTGAGGTAATAATGGTGCCTCGAGACATTCATTGTGAGTCTTCATACTTTACATTGTGGTCAAGACTTAAGATCAAAGTATAGGCAGCACTAAAATATTGATGGATTATAATGGAAACATTTTATCTGACAGAAACACTTTGCAGTATCTTACCTAATACAAACATGGGTGAATTACATTGTATTGCATTGTGGGATGCAGAAATACTACATCTGTAACATATTTATCAATAGTCTATACGTGTACCTTTGTTGCTCATAATGTGTGTGAATCCCCTTAAGCAAAGACCACATGTTTAATCAACAGCTACACTTCTACTTTATGATTATTTTTCTTTATTTACTGATCAGATATTACTAATCTGCAGAGCTGCCTGAGAAGTGAATTGATCGCCACGGTGACCACAGCTCACAGAGGTTAGAGTTAATTATTGATCTCTCTTCTGGAGAGAGTCGTTCTGCTTACCTTAAAGGAGCCAGTAAAGGCCCCGTTAGAACCTTCATCCAGGTGAACATACCCGTGCAATATTGCTTAAATGTTTGAACACAGATGTCAGTGAAAGAAATGTACTGTAAATCAAGTGAGCAATGGAAACATTATATAATAAATCAATATACACAACACAATATAATTTCCATCCACACAGGGTAAAACTTATTTGCCTTTTTGAAATAACTCTGATCAGTCATAGTATACACGAAAGGAATGCTGTGAGGATTCTCCATAGTAATTTGTTCACCAAAAATATCATTTGTTGTTTGGCCTTTTGATTTGGCTGAGGGCCTCGTACGATACAATTACAAGGTCTCTCTCAATCTTGCTTGCCCAGGATCACCCAAGGACACCTGGGACTTACTCAAACAAGCTGCCCCCAAGCTGCGAAGAACATAATTGCTTTCTTCAACAGAAGGGCTTCAACCTCCAAACACTCGGCGGATCTGAATGCCCTTCCGGGTAAAGACAAAGTCATCTGTGCCCATATCCCCTCATGGCGAGAGGAGCCTATGGCTTAAGGCATTATCTGCCCTCTCGGTCACACAACACTCTATGTTCCTCTAGAGCAGGCTTTATATACTCAGCTATTGAAAATGTGGTAGATTGGCTTTCTATTTCAGCATTTTGCTGTTGTCTGTAAACAGATATGTAAATCCATGTTGTGTGTATATGGTTATGCCTAGACACGTGTCATTGCCATCACCCTTCATGCCTGCATTGAGTGTCAGTTGAGTGATGAACTTCAGCAGGGAGGTGACGCGACAGACCAGTTGTTACACATATGTGATAGAGGATGAGGATCCAGCCCTGGCAAGGCTACATGTATTCAAGGTGAGTAAACAAATAAAAAAATGTATATAGAAAGAAACTATTTTATGTAGTAAGTGGACAAATGGATGGAAAAATCAACAAATATGATCCCATAAAGGTCTACAATGAAGCATTTTCAGACATGGTTTCTCTCTTTTACAATATAAGTAATATAAGTTTTTTATGTAACAGCCCATCAGTAATCCCAACCTTGTGTAACCTCAAATAAAGTCCTTGTGAAGAGCTGAATAGAGACCGACTGGCAACTCAAGTGTTTCGTAATAATGTTATGCAAGTTGCAGTATTTAGGCTGGCCTAACAATTGAAGAAATGGGCATTATGTCATACTTGAATTATTGCAACAGAAACAAGACACTGATAGCTGTTAATTCATATTAGTATTAATAAGTATGCATTCTCACTATCATGTAATCTGTGGTGAAATCAGAGACAGACTAATGGAAAAGTCTACATGGATAATTGGCTCTTCTCTTATCTTCACTCTCCTTCTATTGTATACATTACATTGTTCTACATTCTTCATTACCGTCTAGTTGGCTGAGAAGGGTGACCTGGCTCTCCTGGAGAACCTGGTGAGCAAGAGCCCAGAGGTCCTGAGTGAGAAAGATGAATGTGGAGCAAGTCCCCTTCATCACGCCGCCGCAGGGGACCACATCAACCTCATCCAATTCATCACCACTGTCAGAGACTCACAGGGTAAGCATGCATCTGTCATCGATCATAAGTTGCACTCCAGCACAGGTAAAATATGTGTATCATGAGTCACCATCATTCTTTAAGTTACTATATAAAGCAGTATGTTTGATAGTTACATGACAGAGTACTGTGTCAGGTAATAGTTTTATCTACACAAATCCTTATGTATTGACATTTGTGTTTTTGCATGTGCTCATTCAGATCTGAACAGCTGTGATGACCAGGGCAATGTGCCCCTACACTGGGCAGCGGAGAGGAACAAGGCAGAGAGCTGCAGGGCTCTTTTGGACCTGGGGGCCAACCCCAACATCCTCAACATGGCCCTCATGTCCCCTCTGCACCTGGCTGTCAGCCACGGACACAACAACCTGGTGGAGGTGAGGAAGCCAAAAATGCCGGGCTGACATAATAATTTATATGAAGTGGGTGTACTCCGGTGATTTTATGTTTTCTCATTGATAACAAGGTCATTTTAAGATAAGTAAATATGCATGGTACATTTACACAACTTGAAGCATGTATTTTAATGACATGGAAGTGCTTTTTTTAAAGATAATATACATTTAAAATAACAATATTTACAACATAATATCAAATAAATATAATACAAAAAAATATGTTATTAAAGTGTCTGTTTTTTTAAATTATTCACAGTATAACATATATTGAGAGTTGGGGGGAGGTTATCGCAATTAGTTTTTCTCAGTGGGAGGGTTTAAAGTAAAGGTTAATAACACTAGGGGGTGTTTTTTTATGAAATAAAATTAAATCTACCACCCCTCCCCACCCCAATAGTTTTCATATAGTCCATAATGTAGTGGACTGAACTATTTTTTCGAACTATAGATCCAGTTTGCCAACAGGAAGTCTTATGTAAAAATGTGTTTCATCATCTCGACTCAACAACAGCAACGGCCTGTTCACCCTGCTGCCGTCTGGCAAACAATACAGGAGTATCCGCTGCCGTACCACAACACTACAGAACAGCTTCTTTCCTCAGGCTGTGAGACTCCTCAACTCCACATCCTCCACACTGCACCATAAAAAATTTTTTTATTTTATTTTAGACAATCACATTACATCTTTTATAGCATAAGAACATGTCACTTAGAGCAGCCCCTGCACTCTAAAGTCAACTGACAACTATTTACGTATCTGAAAAAACCGGACTCAACCTGACTCAACCGTCTACTTGGAAAGACCTTGTCCTGTCGTCCCCATAGCATCTGGCTGCTGTCCACAAACTGACACAGCTGTGGTACAGTGTGGGGTATAGAGAGTTGAGGACAGAAGCAGGATGGAGCTCACTGTTACGTTTTTATCTCTGCCCCCTGCAGCTGCTGCTGTCATACAGTGCTACAGACTGCAATTTACAGGGAGACCTTGGGAACACCCCCGTGATGCTTGCCTGCTCCATCAATAACTGCGAGGCTCTCAGCACATTGGTACGTGATGCATTCAAACTCATGTATTTGTTCTGTTGCACTGTCTTCCCGCACCACCTGGTAAAGGATAATTGACCATCTGCACAGAACAGATTATGAGCTGTTCTTTATATTGACTGCCAGCCCTCTGCGGCTTTGTCTCTGACAAAGAATTGTCTCTTGTTTGTATTTCACTCTATCCATTCTCTGTCTATCTGTCAAAGTTAAAGCATGGAGCACGGCTCTGCCAACAGAACAAGCTGGGCCATTTCCCCATACACGCAGCCGCCTTCGCAGGTGCAAAGAAAGCCATGGAAGTGATCCTGACGGCCGGTATGACAAAAAGATTCATCGGTCATCAAAAATTTTAAGTGCTGACAATAATGAAAAAGTTTTTACAAGGCCAAACAGCACATTAAACTGATAGATAAGAAGAGAGTTCACCTCAGTCCCAAAAGACATTCAGCTGAATGTGCTCCTTTGTGCAAGCCAGATGCCATACACTGACTGTGGGATGTCTGCTTGACAAATCTTGTGTTGTTGGAAAAAGTCAGAGCACAAAATATTTATATTTCTGGGATTGCTCAGCAAGGGAATGAATGGGTATTCAAATTCTTGTGACAGTCCACCATGAATGGACACAATTACTCATAACTTCCTTCCACTGAAACTAAAAAAGAAAAGTATAAAACGTAATCTAGTTCTAATTACCTTCCGATTACCTTCCGGTGATTTCGATACCCAGCTTGGCAGAGATACTGTAAAAACTAATAAGCTTATACCAACAAGCATCAACTAAGAAATCTTCATTATGAGCCTCATATATATTCAGTGCATCATTCACAATTGAAATCATTGATTTAATTATCTGCTTGCAGGAGAGAAGTTAGGCCACCAAACTGAAGTTCACATCAACTATTCAGACAAGTCCAAGAGCAGTCCCCTCCATCTGGCTGTACGTGGCGGGAATATTGAGGCCATCAGCCTTTGTCTTGCTACTGGGGCCAAAGTTGACCAGCAACAGGTACAGACATCACAACACAAAAACCAACAACAAATAACATGTAAAACATGCTTTTCATAATCATTCGATTTGACTGTCAAGAAGGGCAGTCGTTAATTTGGTTGTCAACACTGTTTTTCCTAGCACTCTGCATCACAGAGTCATATTAACATCTGGTAGCTGCCGATTATATTTGCTTTCCATCTGTCCACTGCATGCTTTTTGCCAGATTTGCATTGTGTTTTTAGATTTCATTTGCCTACACCTGTAAAGCATTTCTCTGTCTCTGTACTGTTAGAGCATGTCCGTCTTATCATGCTCATCTGGGAGTGATCGTTATGTTTTGCTCCGGGGTAGTGGCCGGAGCTACAGCAGGAATAGGGAGTACAGTAATAGCTTCAGTTGGCTAAATTGATACAAATTACCTCCACTTACACTGTGGAGCTGAGTGGAGCGATCACTGGCCTCCTCCTGCCAGTCCTGGTTCTCTCATTAAAGACTTGTGTTACAGCCCCCAGTGTTCAGCCAGTAAGTCTGGGAGATACTTTGCTAATGTTACACCGGGGAAGTGTACAATATTTTTGTGTGTGTAAGTGAGTACATGCATACTAATTCTTGTGTGTGTTTTTCACGTTCTGCTCTTTCTAACTCAGTATGTCACAGTGTCTCTGTACGGAGCAGACATACAGTAATTGTGTTTGCAGGGCTTGTGAATATTCATTATACTTATTCATAATTCATCACTCATAATGAAACCATGTTTGTTGCTGTCCAGAATGACAGGTCCACACCGCTTCATTTGGCATGCACCCAGGGTGCTACTGAGGTAGTCAAACTGATGCTGTCCTCCTTTGACCAAGTGGAAGACATCATCAACCTAACTGATGGGGCCTGTCAGACCCCTCTACACAGGTGAGCTTAACATTGCCAGCCATTTGCACATTTTACTTTTATTTTGATGATGTTTTTTATAAGACAATGACTTGGAATAGTTAATTGCTTTCTTGTGGACGGCACTTGTGGACAACTGAGTCTGGAGACTTGTCATTATTGTGATGTTGCCAGGCAACCAATGTCAAACTTGGCACATAAAAGCACAAATTGTTGTGTCATTTTGTTTTTTTGTACATAACAAAGAAGATATAACTTGTTAATCAGTGAGCTTTAGAAGTGTTTTTGTGATTTTTGTTACCTTTGGTCCGAGCCAGGCTAGCTGTTTCCCCCTGTCTCCAGTCTTTATGCTAAGCTAAACTAGCCAGCTGCTCACATATTTGATGAGACTTGATCAGTTAAATTATTCATAGATGAGCCCCTTTTAAAATGTACACCACTGCGTTTATTTAGATGTGTAATATTCGTTGTAACTACATTAACCGCTTGTTCATGCTGTGTACAGATCAATCCTGCATAATATCAACACTATAACACCATGACAAACAAGGGGAGCACAGATATGAAACCCTTGGGTATGGCTGGTGGACTAATGAGCTTTAATTGGGGACAAAAATAATGACATGAATGCATAATAAAAATGTGCTTCCCTCACTGATTTATCTAAGAGGCTATTTTTTGTGTTGGCACAGTCAGCAGCAGAGTAACACCTTATACAAGAACAGGGGAAGGGGGATAGATCTTTGTGAAAATGAACGTAGAATGTCTGCAGAATACCAGGAATAAGTTCTTAAAGGTCCCATAACATGGTGCTCTTTGGATGTTTTGACCTTAGTGGTCCCCTAATACTGCATCTGAAGTCTCTTTCCCGAAATTCCGCCTTGGTGCAGAATTACAGCCACTAGAGCCAGTCCCACAATGAGCTTTCCTTAGTATGTGCCATTTATGTGTCTGTAGCTATTGAGGAGGAGAGGGGGGGGCAAGGTGGATGTTGGGGGTGTGGCCTTGACCAACTGCCACTTTTCTCGTTTGAAAGCCATGATGTCTCTCTCTCATGGGTGGGCTAAATTCTGTGGGCGGGCAAAGCAGAGAAAGGGGAGGTAACCTTGCTCCTTATGACCTCATAAGGAGCAAGATTCCAGATTGGCCCATTTGAGCTTTCATTTTCTCAAAGGCAGAGCAGGATACCCAGGGCTTGGTTTACACCTATCGCCATTTCAGGCCACTGGGGGACCATAGGCAGTCTGGGGGAACGCATATTAATGTTAAAAAAACTCATAAAGTGAAATTTTCATGTCATTGACGTAAGCCTTTACGCGATACAAGATGTACTGAAAAGAAATCTGGTTTTTACATCATGCTCTGACAAGGCAGAATTAGAATAATTATCCTCATTTGACATCTGACAATAGGCCTATTGGTAAAACCTTAACTCATAAAGCCATGTGTTGTGTGGCTGGTTTACAACAACGGTGTTTACTTTTCCAGGGCTACAATATTTGACCACACAGACCTGGCAGAGTACCTCATTTCATTGGTAAATAACACACACACACACACACACACACACACACACACACACACACACACACACACAAAGACACATGAGCACACCCAACAGCTGTTACGCACAGGACATTCCCAACATTAACATCAGTGACTGCATGTTATTAATCTCCTGCATGCACAAAATTGTATTAAGGACAGCAAAACGGCATGTTTAGCTTTTTTCCTTTTTTTTGTAGTTTAAATTAAAGGGCAAATCAACAACTTTTCCAATCTTTGCTGAGGGCTGTCTTCACTGCTCCTTGGATTCTTTTTAGTGATTGGGTCATTCTGCCATTTTGCTTTATTTGCAATTTTAAACACACCTCTTGAAACATGTTACAGGTGCTACCCATTGCTTGTAGACCATCTGTTGCACTTCATAGGCCATTTTAACAGAAATGTGCTGCCAGGAAAAAGCTGGGGTCCAAGTGTATATCCTGTCAACTCATTCTGTAAGCAAACACTGCAAACAGGAGAAAAAAACGTGTACACACTGAGTATGTTTGTCTTTGAAATCATGTAACAGTCTACAATAATGGACTTAACTTGGCACCAAAGACCAGCTATGGCTTTAAGATTTTGGCTTGGTGTTTGATTTTTTAAAATGTGAAAAAACAACAACTAACAAATCAGGCCATGACAGAGATAACTCTTATTAAGTTACTTAAAGCGTAACTCTCGCCAAAATGCAACCAAGGGTCTTTTTGTGAATTTACCCAAGTCAAACTTTAGTTTAAAAGCATAATTAGGACGGAAACATTTTTAAGATTTCCTGTATTCTCATTTTCGTTCAAATGGCCTTTTGGGCACTACTATGAGCGCATCAAAATCGCTATTTTTAAAACACTAATAAGGCTCGACACAACATGAAACTTTGCTCAAAGTATCACCAGGGGCTCTACATCAACTCGAGCATTGAGAACATTGTTTGTGTACACAGAGTTTACTAAAAAGCAAGGTTTTGAAAAACTCACCTTAGCTGTTGGGTTTTCCGGTCGCCGCCATCTTGCCAGTCAAAAAGAGTCGATCTCCGAATGCAACGTAACAGGGAGGAGAGTAAAGACGGAAAACTCCTAAAGCTTAGTACCATATAAATGCACGGATTATTTGTTGTTTTGTTGTTAGTGAAAAACAATATTGACATTGTAGTAGAAAAAGGAGCCTCATATAAGAATGACATTTCCTCCTATTCCTCCATTCGCATTCGCATATTGACCCGTTTTGACTGGCAAGATGGCAGCAAGTGGAAAAACCAACAGCTAGTGAGCTAGTCATGGGTTTTTTTTTTTTTTTCGGAATCTGTAAAGGCTCTGACACACCAACCCGATTAATCATCCGTCGGATAGTCTGGCGAGGTCGGTGACTCAAGTCTGTTCGGTGCGTTCCATGCTGTCATCAGTCGGAGGAGCCGTTGGCATCCATTTTGGCCGATTTGACTTGTTGACTAAATGACCAATCAGATTGGTCAAGAGTGCTAGCCCTTGACTAGCGAATCAGTGCTTCTTCCACCATAAGAAGCCCGAGAGCTGATGCCAGTATCTTCTTATCATTAGCCTTCGTATTTTCTTCCGTTCAGCAAGTAATGACAACGATCCTTCTTGACTGCTATCAACACTCTCTGATGAAAACAACTGACGACAGCGTGCTCTGTGTTTACTAGGTCTAGAGAGATGTTCCGTCATTTATGGTTTTCATTTTTTGGCCGACAATTACAGATTAGCGCCGCCTGCTGTTATGGAGACGTCTTACGTCTCGTGCACGCGCAGAACGTACTCTCAAGTCGCCGTCGCTTCGGTGTGTTCTGAGCATTGACTGTGTAAATATTAATGGACAACGCATCCAGGTTGGCGAAGTGCTGAAAATGTGGAAGTGCCTTAAACCTGAATTCTATCTGAATCCCAGCAGGGGGAGACACGTGCGGTTGCAAAAGGAGGTCGGTTTCTGTAGAAGTCTACGAGAAATTGACCCACTTCTTTATTACCTCAGTAAACATTTTCATAATGAGTTTATGGTCTCAATCGCTAGTTTTAAGTCTTCTGCAACCATAATGATGTTAATTTTTTTAATTATGGTCTTGTTGATTTTAAAATCGTCGATAAAGCAGGAGGTGTTTTAGGGCGTGGCTATGATGTGATTGCCAGTGAAAGTGTGTAACGTAATGTGGCTCTTCCCTCACTCCTCCCTCTCGTCTAAAATCGCCACATCCACAACCAGGATGGCTGCGCCCGTAACGGCAAACTCAACGACTCATAGCTGATCTCCACAGACCAATGGGTGACGTCACACATGCTCTGTTCATTAATATTAACAGTCTATGGTTCCGAGGCACTTTTTTGAGAGACAGGAGCCGACTGATCAGTCCAACTGCCTTTTCTGCCAACGGTCGGCCGTCGGGTTGGTGTGTCAGAGCCTTAACTCTGATTAATAACTGATATAGTTAACGCTAGCTAATAATAAGCTTACGTTAGAGCAGACAAACTTTCTTGACACCTTTGCGCTTGTATTTTTCCCATGCCTTGTTATGGTTGCTAAGCTTAAACATCTTCAAGAAATCTAAAATGTATGTTAATTCCATTAAATTATCTGTGAACTGTGCATATGCCAGACTACACATCTCACATTACACATCTGATCTGACTTTATGAGAAACCTAGGGAGCTTTTTCTGTTTTGTAAAATATCACCCTCCTCCTGGTTTAACAGTGCACAATGCTCTCTCAATGCAAACTTCACTTCGGTTGAACAAACATGTGAAATGCAAATTTTCTCATGGTCTCTTTTGTTTGCAATAATTGCTGCAATGCATGTTCAAATTAATGTGGTAATTAATTAGGTGATTTTAAGGTTTTAGAACATTCTCTCCTTAGGGTGCAGACCTTAACAGCATTGATTGTAAAGGAAACAGTCCCTTGCTGCTGGCTGCGAGTTGTGGAGCATGGAGAACTGTGACTCTGCTGCTGTCAAAAGGTGAGCTTATTTACTATACTTAACCACCAGCAAGGCTCACATTATTTGTAAAATGCCTGATAAGGCATGTTGTGCACACTCATGTTTATGTCTTTTAGGGGCAAATGTAAATGTGAAAGACAGAAGCGGTTGCAACTTTCTTCACCTGACCATTCTCCAGCCCAAGGGTCTGAAAAATCTCCCAGAAGAAGTACTGCAGGTTGGCTACCCTCAATCAATGAGTCTGTTTGTGACAAGTACACTGTATGCTGCTTGGACAAATATATCATTAAGATTGGAATTTAATTACTGCAATGTCCTTGAACAATTTGCCTTGAGCCTGCATTCAAGGCCGGCTGATGAAGTTCATTATACTCTCACTAAGCCAGATGATCCTTTAAAACACTGTAAGCTTTACCTAAAGCTACAATGATGCCTTCAAAAGGAGCCACAGAGGAAGGCTGGAATATTTACATTTGATAGTTGTTTACAGACAGTGTATAAATGGGATCTCTCTGTATCTGTGTTTACATATTATTACACTACATTATTATTTGTATAATCTGATATGTATGCGTGTATTCATGTATGTGTATATGGTTGAAGTTATATAATATGTGCCCTTAGTGCTTCATGACTGCCACCGCATACCTACGTTTTTTGCATTTGTGCTTTGTTTAATACAGATATTAACATACATTATAATGTGTGATTATATACATGTTTTTATAATGTGTCTAACTTTAGAGTGGTGCTGTGAAGGCGCTGCTGAGCTGTGAGGATAATGAGGGCTGCACCCCACTCCACTACGCGTGCAGACTGGGCATTCATGACTCAGTGAAGAACATGCTGGGCCTCTCGGGGCAGGTCGGCCTCTCATGCAAGTCGAAGGACAAGAAGTCTGCACTGCACTTTGCTGCTCAGTGAGTTCGATTGGTCCCCGAGAGCATGACTTTCCATAACATCAAACTAAGCAGTTCTGATTTGACCAGATTTTTACTCAAAGTTGCTCCAAATTTGCAAATTTGATCAAAGAAGTGCTAGAAATGTCATTGCCTTTAACATTAACCAGTGTGGGATGCAGTGTATAAACTCTGTTCCTTTTGTATTGTTTCTGTTATGTTATATTAAGGCTACAGTACAACATTCAATTAGCAGACTCTGGAGCAATTACTTTCTAATTACTTTTTAAAAAAACAAGTTTTTGTTGGGGAATAGCTTTTTATTACCGTAGGAAGAAAAGGTAGCTACACATCTTCCTTGTCTTAAAATCCCAGTAGTTACTCTGTAACAAGTGTCATGTATTGATCAATGATACCACAAGAGTATAAAACATTCATAAAAAATGGCTCTTCAGAGGACTTTGACTTACGATCTTCCTAAAGCCAAGACTTTTATCTCTGTAATTGAACAGCGGTGGTCAGATGAAAAATGAACAATGTGCCTACACTTAAAACTGTCTCCTCACTGCTCAGTTATTTTAATCAATTTCTGTGCTCAAAAGCCTTTTGATGATTAATTGCCATGACATACCGTCACAGGAATAGAATTCAATTAGCGATGCATGTGTAAATAAATGTCATTAGTAGTGTGAAATGAGCAGACATTTAACATTATTATTATTGATTTTTTTTTGTATCATGGTCACCTATTTCATTAAAGCTAAAGAGCAAATGAAGGCCACGCTATGATATCATACTTTACCTATTATGGATACCTCATTCGCTTTCGCCACCGGTCCCACTGCACCGACACAAAGTGCTGCTGACCTTCTTAAAAGGTTCAGAGACAAAGAAAGATCATACTGTAGCAAGCCAATATGTTACTTCTATTTATGTCCTCTCGCAAACCACAGCAGCATTAGTCATTAACACGTCCAAAGATTTTTTTAACCTATATTTTACCTACAGGTTGATGCCCTGTAACAGCAATCTTAAAGTGTCTTTAAGCAAAATATGCAATCGCCAAGATGAACTGGGCTGTTACTGGCCCGGACCTCTGTGCTGTGGGCCTCGCACAGAAAGCATTTTTATTTCAGAGATCAACAGATCATAGCAGTGAAAACCTACTGCTTCTCCTTATCCCTCTCTTCTTTAAGGTATGGGCGCTTAAATACATGTCAGCGATTACTGGAGACCATCACAGACTCTCGTCTGCTAAATGAAGGTGACGAGCGAGGCCTGACACCGCTCCATTTGGCTTCAAAAGAGGGGCATACCAAGGTGGTACAGCTGTTGCTGCGCAAAGGAGCTCTCTTTCACAGGTAGGGTTGCAACAGCATGAGATTCTCATGGTACGATAAACATCTAAGAATATAAGTAGTATAATAGTAAAGTAAATATAAGTAGTATAAGTAGTAGTATTATTATTAGTAGTAGTATTATCAGTTACTTAAAGGAATGATAGGAGAAGGTTTATCTTCCTTTTTGAAAATAAAAAATACCATTTTCAATACCATAGATAAGCAAATGTACATGGGATGATAACCGTCAATGTTCATACCACGGTATACAGTGAAACCGGTATATCGCTGCGACCCTGTTCACATGTAATCACGTGTATACAGAGGAAAACATGCACAAAGATGATAAAATACATATAGCGTAAATGCAAAAGCATGGTGTACTATGCTATCTACTGTTTAGCTATCCATACAAACCTTCAGTTACCAATTCCAGTTAGTTAGTTTGGCATGTCGTGTTCATAGCGATTTCAAAAGTCAAAACTTCAGCAACACTTGTAGTATAAAGAACAAGACTGTTGTAAATTATGGTTTATTTTATTTGATTAAGACAATGCACATTAATCAACATTTCTGTAAATGCGCCAGTGTTAGCCAGTTGGCTAATTTTCAAATGTAGTCCTAGTTACATGCATGTCTTTATTACAATAAAGTATATGTATAAATAATTTTGTTGCTTGGAGCTTTGACCTCTTCAGACTTTTTATCTTCTCCATCCCCCTTTAGAAGTAAGCAAAGTTGTGCCAGAAATCCTTACTCTGCTTCTTGTTTACAGTGATTACAAGGGTTGGACTTGTCTGCATTATGCTGCATCTGCAGGATACACACAAACTATGGACATTCTCCTGTCAGCCAATCTCAAATTACTGGATAAAACAGATGAGGATGGGGTATGAATTAATATTGTTTCAAAAGGTTCAACTTTATCCACATCGGTAATTCATTTTCCACTTATTTGTGATGACAATATTGAGGCTTATATTTGCAGTTTGTTTGTAAAAAATAAATAAATCTGTATATCCAGTTGTTTTCCAAACATCGCCACACTAAAGACTACAAGTAGCAGCGAATACATCAGAAATCACTGTTCTATGATAAATGCAGAGTACTGTCTCCTGTTATGTACCAGAACACTGCACTCCACATCGCAGCAAGAGAGGGACATGTGGCTGCAGTCAGGCTCCTGCTGGCTCGGGGTGCAGAGCTCACCTTAAACAAGAATGACACGTCATTCCTCCATGAAGCGCTGCAAAATGGGAGAAAAGATGTGGTCAATAATGTAATTGATAGTCACAGGTTTGTTAATAACACAAGTGCTTTGATGAGAAAAAAAGTAAAAGGCTTAGCAAAACTACTTTTATTCTACAGGTGTTTTATGTGCTGCATTTTTCTTTCAAATTATTTCTGAGAACTACCACTGGGTAGCACCAAAGTTCAAAAGTCTTAAATTCTACACATTGTTGTGACTTTAAGATTGATTTGTGTTTTTCTTCTTCCAGATCTGCTGAGGCTTTGAGCCTGTTTACACCCGGTTCTGGCCAGCGAAGTCCCATACTAGACATGATTGAGTTTCTGCCTGAGACCTACAAGGTTTGCCATTGGCAAAGAAAAAAAAAGTCCTCATAACTTGTCTCTTTCTGCAATTTGCTGTTGGTTCTAGTTGATCATATTTTGTAAGAACATGTAAAGCCCTTGGATTCTCTGTCACTGTGTTTTTCTACTTTCTTCCACAGCACCTATTGGACCGCTGTGTGAGGGAATCTGATGATGATCACAACAGTCCTGACTATCATGTAACCCACATACAAGTATATTGTATAAAGCATATGCCAGGCAAAAAAAAAAATGATTGAAACAATTGTTCATGTTTTGTAGATTGAATACAATTTCTCGTGGCTCCAAGCTCCCCTTGAATCGAGGAAGTTAACTGACAAGACCTTGAGGGTTCAGCCACTAGCTGCACTCAACGTAAGCAACTTTTATTCTTTCTCAAATATATTGTTGGTGCAGCAGAATCCAAATAATCTACTCCCCCATGACTGATAAGTAGTAAAGTTCAGTTAAAGTCACGCATTGTCCTCTGATGAGTTTCACCTTTATGTAAGTAAGTAAGTAAGTAAGTAAGTAATTTATTTGATATAGCACCTTTCACAGACAGAGTCACAAAGTGCTTCACACAAACGGTGTGTGTATCCACGGGCTCACATTTTGCACATATAGGATCATCCTTAAAGGGTCAGCCAGTTCATCCATAAGGGACAATGGTGACTTTTTTCTCAGTGGCAACTGAGCTTTGTGGCTTTGTCAGGTTTCTTTAGATTTTCATTCCTCTGGCTGCCTTAAAAAGTTACAAAAGAACATATTCCTTCTGCCGTTGTGTAGAGCAACAGGCTAGTAAACTTTAAGTGGAGCAGTTAATGTTGGACGTGTTACCTAGTTTGGTGGGAAACATACTAACAAATCTGGCTAGGATGCTATGAGTCAACTTGACGAAGGGCGAGGGCTAGTGCCCGCTGCCGACTGTGGTTCAGTCTTTGTCCTCGACCCCGATGACAAACCAGATGGGAATGAGCTGTAAGGTCAGGCTGCTGCTCCCCCCATGTTATTGCTACCATGTGGTGGGTATACATGTTATGAACAAGCTGAAAATCAAGGAAATGTGGTCCTTAGTGGTCAACACCTCTTGTCATGCATTGCTGTTGACTTTGAGCAGTGGATGTATCAGGGGAAGAGGAAGCAGGGCCACAATGTCAACTCCTCATTTACTGATCGCTAGTGACAGGTGATTTGGTTTTCTTCAAGTTGGAGGTGTAAGCAATTAACCTACCAAAAGTTCCATTGTGCTCATATGCATGTAAATTCATGATGTGATATTGAATATTCTAATTTCGTAATGAATTCAAAATGGGTTAAATCAGCAGGAAAATGTTCACATATACGTATGCTTTGGTGACTGGCAAAGTCTAACAGGACTCAGTTGACCATCTCTGTCAGATCATTGAACTAAAGGTCACTTCTTTCAATACACAGATGAATTGTAATATTGAATGTATTACAAAACCACAAACTCATGTACCACCAGATGTGAAAAAACACTCACACTGCTGATGTCATCCTACATTATGCCTAAGGGAGATCAAATAATAGCAATAATAATCAATAACAAACTTTTAAATCTTTTAGGCTTTAGCTGTCAGTGCTGTTTTTTTTCTCCATTAACAGCGAGCTTACTCTTTCTGCAGGCGATGGTGAAGTACAACCGCATTGAACTCCTCAACCACCCTGTTTGCAAAAAGTACCTAGCAATGAAGTGGTGAGTATTTGTGATTTAACCCCCAGAGAGTGACATTTCTCACTCTGATATGTTAAGACTACTGATCATATTGCGAGAAACATTATTTGTTTTTGCATTATTTACTTTGAATGTCATTATTCCAGTGGTAAAGCCTTCTTTGTTGTAATCTACAGGTTTGCATACGGGAGCACGGCTCATGTGCTCAACATGTTTATGTACCTGATGGGTCTGCTGCCCCTGACTCACCTGATAGTGACTCTGAGGCCCACTCTGAACACCACTGACACGGGCGAGCACAGTATCATGACGGTGCCCACATCTTTCATACAGGTACTATTGACCATGATGTGTTGGCATATTTTATGTTCCAATATGTATCAACATTTGTCATTATGATGCAATCTCCCTAGATAACGTAAATCTCACTATCCTTCATTTTTCAGCAAAGTCTGTTCTTGTCCTTCTGTATGGTGATGGTCTTGATCCTGAACTTCTACTGCATAGCGAAGGAATTGGTGCAGATATCACAACAGGTACTGTTACACGAGAGCTCACATGATGCATCTGCTCATAAATCTGTTCAGCACCAGGTCTGCGTGGACACACTAGCAATCAGCTGTGATGGATGAGCACGATCACTGAATGACCACATCCAGAATGTCACCTCCACACTTTACCTTCCTCATTTTTGATTCTAACTATAAGAAACACTTCCACATTGCATGCTCAGTAATATACAGTTAAAGTGTTGTTTGCATGGTTGTTTAAGTGAAATAATGTGCAAGTGCGGAACATTTGGGTGAGAGTACATCAGGGAGGCAGCTATGCTGAATGACATGTTGTCATATATCTGCAAGGTTGTTGGTCTGTCTGATTATTTTGTGTTTTTGTTGATTTTTTTTTTTTCCTTGTCACAAAAAGCGCTGGAATTACTTCAAGGATTATTCCAACCAGAGTGACTGGTTTTCAGCAGTCTTCTCTCTTCTGTTCATCATTCCCACCATGCTCAATGTAGAGGGTTCTTTACAATGGCAAGCAGGGGCGTTGGCAGTTTTAAGCTCCTGGATTGGATTTCTCCTTTATCTCCAAAGGTTCTTTTCACTCTGACTTAATAGTGCCATTTCAACATAAGGTCTTTTTTATGATGTAGAGAGGCCACTAACTTTTATAATCTCCTGTTTCTCCAGGTTTGAGGGCATAGGCATCTATGTTGTGATGTTTTGGGAGATCATGAGGACACTGGTCCGTATTGTGATGCTGTTTGTGTACCTGATGTTAGCCTTCAGTTTGGCGTTCCATGCTCTAATGCTTAACCAGGTAGGAGACAAAAACAAATAAGTTTATTTCCCAAAATTTTAAACTGATGTTTCTTTAAACTGACGTTGGCATTAGACAAAAGGCCACAAAATCATCTTCTGCGGAGTATGAATATCACTAGCAAATATTATGGTGATGAGGCCAGTAGTTGACAAGATATCCTAAGAGTTTGAGCTACTGACATCACCATCTGTATGCTTCACTGTAATGGGATAAACAAATTTGTTAGACATGTATTGTCCCCAGCACATCACTTTGTCATGCACGGTTTGTGTTTGGCATACACTTAATGCATGCTGTGTGCTGCATTATACTGCCCTGTTAAATAATTGTTAAAGAACAGATTTGGGGCATTTGGACATCAATATCAAGCTAATGCATGTTTTATTATAATGGATTATTTGACACCTATTTTGCTACAGTGTTAAATATGACAGATAAAGCTGGTATTATTTTTTACCCTTAGAAAGAGTTTGACACCGTGCCGCTCTCAGTGATACAAACCTTTGTGATGATGGTCGGGGAACTCAACTACCAAAACAACTTCCTGGACACTTATCTGAAGAATGAGCTTCCTTTTGGTATCCTGACTTATATCATTTTTGTGACCTTTGTTCTGCTCATGCCAATACTGCTGGTGAACCTGATGGTAAGTATGCTCTGACAGCCTGTCCTTTTGCATCCACTCCTTATGGACATTTACTTCTCACATAAAAGCTACTAAATAACAGGTTCTTATTTGTTTTTGGCTGTGTTGTAGATTGGTTTAGCAGTTGGAGATATTGCTGAAGTACAAAGAAATGCTGCCCTAAAAAGAATAGGCATGCAGGTATGTATGTAATGTATGGACATAGCTTGTATTTTCCTGCTTGTTCTGTGCTTGACCATTCTGTCATCTGACAAATAACCACAAGCACAGTAGATGAGGCTGTGGTCTTTTGTCCTTGAGGCCTTTTTACAAGTAGACTTAGAACATGTTTAATAAAATTAGATTTCAATATAAGCACAGCCTGTACAGTTAAGGCAACATTATTGTGTGAAAAGGCTAATGTGACTTAAGAATACAAGTAATTACACTGGTTTAGGTTACCGTAAGAATGTGTAACCTTTGTCAAACAGAGCTAGTCAATAAGAGGTTGCTCTTCAAAGTTGCACCTCTGACTGACTATCTGAATTTCTGGCCGCAGATTGAGCTCCACACCGCTCTGGAAGACAAGCTGCCTTATTGGTTCATGAAACGAGTGGACAAACCCTCCCTCACCATCTACCCCAATCGACACTGCTCCAGGGTATGCTTAAGACTTGCTTAAAAACAGATATTGTACAACAGGGGTCATCAACTACATTTTTCTATAGGGGCGGGATTTTTCTAAGCGGACACTGTGGGGGCTAGACTTTATGTGTGAGTGTGAACAAACGATAATAATAACTAGATAGGCTACTTAACTAAAAAATGCTCTCAGATCTCCGCCAAGGAGGCAGTTCACTGAGGAGTGATGGTCAAAATCTGTGTATAAGGAAACGTCATTGCAGTGGAGATGGATACGCTCTAAGAATGTCACTCTCAAAGAGCCTGCACTGTTATCCCGAATTAGTTGACTTTACTAGAAATTTGCGTAGGAACCCGTTGCCTTAAACCGTCTTAAGTTTTTACACAAGGTGAACAGGTCAAATTGTATTAACGCAGCACGGTATGTTGATGCAGTAGACAAATCACGTTTATATTAGTAGTCATTACTAAAAATCATTTGTAATCATCAGTTCCACAAAACTCTTTTTGTATTTCTCAGCATGGCTATATTTAGAAACTGGTGTCGTCCAGTGACTTTTGTGCGCTTAAAATCAAGTGAAGATAATGACGTCTTCTGAAGAGTCCATCATGTTTTTTAATCCTCCGTGTCCTTCATGGCTACTAGCAACTGCGTGGAGGAGGGGTGTGGGTGGTGCGCGATCACGGAAGGCCTGTATCATGTGGATGCGCCGACCGCTTTCAGTTTTGTTGTCATTACTTAGAATTCCTCATGGGGGAGACAGAAACTATGCACTATAGCTTTAAACATGCAAACAAACATAAATATAAAACACTAGGGTACTTACCACTACCAAAGAAATAATTTGTTCACATAAATGTAATTTATTTTCCTTTATGGCAGTATGACTTTAAGAATAATGTAGTCAATGCATTTGTTCCATAACAGCAATAATAAGAAATCAATACATAAATGACCCCGCCCCTCCCATACAAACACTTATCCTTAGTTATCTCTGCCTAACATGATCTGTGTACTGCATACTTAAGCTGATTATTACAAACCACTAATGTGATTTAGTGATGAATATGGTTTTCAACAAAACATAAAAGAATAAGTAGTGACCACGAAAAAGTTTAACTAAATCTGGGTTGACAGTGGGAAGCGAAAAGTTGACGTGGAAAACCGCAGCTTTAATGAAGAATGGACTTATAAGTTTGCATTCATATTGCCAACTTTCAGTTACGCTAAACATGACCCATTCATGAGCAGCTTGTATTATTTATTTATTGTTTATATCTACTTGTATTTCTATCTCAATTGTTTTAGGGGCTTCTTCCAAATATAAAGATAAAAGTGCTACAATGCTAAATACCAGAACGCATTTCTTTCTTCTTCACATTTTCTAAATTCATTATTATTGCCGGGCTGGAAGCTTCGACGGGCTGTATGTGGCCCCCAGAGGCATCCAGTTGATGATCGCTGCTGTGCAACATATTGATTTGTCTTTGTAACTTATGTCAGTTCCTTTTTTTAATCCTTTCCACTTTTTGTTGACAGAACTATATAAAGCAATTATTCACAGGTGAGGAGGAGACAAATGATGCCTGGAATCGTCTGCAGGTCAAATCACAGAACTGCACCGTGATAGAGAATGAGCTCAAAAAGCAGAAGCGCAGGTAAAGCACTCAAGGGGTACACAACATGATAATCACATGAGAGTCAGCTTCCTATTCCCTGGAATAGTAAAACTATGCTTGCGACTGAGATTATGGAATTGTTTGTAATAATAACAATGAACTACCATAAGTAATGCAACAACTACATCAAGCCATTTACAGTAATAGTAGTTTTTGATGCATGAGCGGCCCCTAGTGGTTACAGCAATTAAAGACTGTGACCACTGACTATTCCTGTCTATTGTAAACACATGGAAAAAGACGGATTATAAATCTACTCAAGTGTTGATGAGGACTGTCTTTGAGCAACACAAACTAATGTTTTCCTCCTCAGGTTGAAAGAGGTGTCAAGCATGATGGAGAAGCAACACAACCTCCTGAAGCTCATCATCCAGAAGATGGAGATCTCCTCAGAGGCGGATGAGTACGACGGCCCTGTGAACATCAGAGGCAACATGTGGCCGAGTTTAACTCAGGTTAAGCCGAAAGGACTCGGCGTGTCGCGTTGGGTCCCACTGTTGAAGGCCATTGAGTCAAAAAAAAAGTGAAGAGGATAAGACAAATAAAACATCTTAACATACAGCAGGAACAACCATATAATTTGACAAAGTGAATTATCACTACATTGTTATTAATTGTAGCTTTAAATGGCATCATTATGTGACTACTGCACAATGCAATTCATTATATTAAGATTTACCACTCAAGTCCACTTATTGTATATTGCAACAGTTAATTTAATTACGTGTTCTGTTGTGTGGTTTAATACTGATACTGTGCATGATATTACAGTACTGTATTCTAAATGTTTTCATTGTAGGCTGAAACACTAAGTTACACTCATGACACACTGATAAACAAATGTTTGAAGTCCTTTTTGTGGTGTGTATATAGTGTTGCCATACTTCTCTTACGCACATGAATATTAATTGTATGTTATTGTAATTTCGACAAGGAAAAACTATCTATACCAATATATCATTTTTTGCAGAAAGCATAGATAGATAGAAAGATAGATAGATAGATTCATTCATTCATTCATTCATTCATTCATTCATTCATTCATAGTTGGATTTAGGGATTATATTCCTCAATTGGATTTTGGATTGTGAGTGAATTTCTGAACTCTTTGTAGCGTTGTTTGACAATTTCTGGGCTGGGCGTTAATGGGTTTAATGCATGACAACATAATAAAAAAATACTTCCAAAACTTCACAGTGGTTGATGGATTATTGCCTCTGATTTGTGCACTGCCTTCTTCACTGGTGTCACACACCAGCTTAATGCTTCAGTGGGGATCATGGGAATCATAGGAGGGTTGGGAGAGAAACAGAGAGAGGCCTCTGACATCATGAGCTTGCACCTGTCCCTCGGCTTCTCCAGCACAGGGCCCCGATACAGGTCAAGACCCCTGAAAGTCTCTGCTGATAGACAAATGCTAGCTCCCCCTTTAACTCAAGTTTTAAGTGATATTTATTACTGTTGGCCTTGAATTTAATTATTCCCAGGGCAAATACAATAACCATGTAACCATCAATTACACTGATGTTTTAGACAATATTTTCTGCTTTTACATGAGAAACTATATCTACAGAATGACTAATCAGCACGCTTGTTTTTTTTTTTTCCAACCTGACAGTGAATGAAGCAGCAAGTTGAGATATGTGTCACATAGCCAATACCTTTTTTGTGTTATGACAGCTTATCAAATGAGGAGTAAATCCACCAGCAGAATCCCTTAGTTTGCACCTTCAAGTGTGTCAGTCAGACGGACGGACGCAGTGACGGGATGAGATGGCAGCCTGCCTGAAGCTCTGACTGTCTCAGCAGCTCAAGTGGAACTTAATATCTCAACCTCATGACACATCCAAGGATACATACAAGGATAAGTTAAATATCCCTCCAAGGTCCAGCTGATGTCAGGTCTTCTTGTGAAAAGTGCATGGAAGAGCGGGATTGTGGGAAGAATGGGAATGTGTCCTTGGATTAGGGAGCATTCTTGGTCTGTCGAAGAGGGAAATTTGAGCAGTGGAACACTGCAGAACACTTAAAAATCACAGTGACGTGCATTTTGACACTGAAAAATGTAAATGGAACATCATTATAAAGAGGTAACCAACAAGTACAACAAGCCTCGGAAGACAGAATATAACGGTTTAATAATGTGAGATTTGAACCAGCATGTTGGAATAATTTACACACCATCCTGGGAACTGTAAGAGTACAGTGCTGCATTCAGCAGCCCAGTGCAGAGTACAGTAGTTTAGTGATCCTGGCATGGCCTGCTACCAAAAAAGAAATCTAAATTTCACACATATTATGTGAAGTAATAGCTGATAGGGACCTGGGGTTTTCTGGGAATGTCTTGAGAAAGTAAAAGGGGTTTCTGTTAGTACTCTACAAATACAGAACTTTCCATTTACTCAGAAAAATTGTGCTCCCACACCTCCACGCTCCTTCCAGTGTTTTCCAAAGCTTGGCTTGCATTTTTGAATACAGTATGAAATGTACTAACTGTATTTTACTTTGTGATGTTTGCAAATCTCATATACTACAACAGATATTCTGTCTGAAGTGTGGAGTTTGGTGCAAAACAAATACTTCTTTCCCAGAAACATTTCATGCATTATCACTGCAAAAACATTCTGCAATCTTGTAGCCTCAGAGGCACAAAGCAATCAATCTTCTCTTTCCCCTCTGTTCTTGATCTCAATCAACACTAAAGCGCTACCCTGTCTGATCTCTGTAGGTGGATGCTCGTACAAACGTTTGGAGGGCACAAAACAAATGCAAAAGATAGCCAAGATGCACAGTCAAAAAAGAATGTTCGCAATACTATGGGAATGAAGATGGGGCCTCCTCGCCTCTGCCACACCCTTGTCATGCCAACGCTCCAGATGTCATGGGAACCAATAACAGCTGGGGCTGGTGCACGCAAGCTGCGTGTGAAAGGCTGCTCCATCTGCAGAAACCCAATCCCTCTGTGAAACCAGCAAAGGATTAGGCACTTTTGATAAGGTCCTCAAGACATTTCTATTACCGAAATACATCTGTGGAACCGACAAAGTTGGGAAATGTTTAATATTATCTTATTTCCAAATTGTTGCAAAGGGTTCAGTGTATAATTATTAGGGGAGTTATGCCTTCCTCTAATACAACATATCAGATGGATTCTCTCTGTTGGGTAAAATTAATCATCTGACATCCTTAGAGTCATTTTGCAATTTCATTTCACCTCCCCTTTATTTGACCAATAATAAGATATTCATTTACAGGGTTTAATGTTGTTATCAGGCTGCAGATGATCAACTTATTTCTTTAACAGTATACACAAGGAGACAGAGTTGTGGTCTATCTGAGGTCATGGTAGCTTGGAGAAAAAGGGGAGGAGAAAAAAATCCCGCTGTAGTGATGCCAAGTCCACGACACTTAAATTAGAGGGGTAGCTAAGCAAGGAGGCATGTTTCAGTTTTAGAGAGAGCTGCAATTTTCAGATTTGACCTCAAGCAGTTGGCACTGTAGCATTGTCAGGTGGTGAAAATAAGTCTCAGGGTTACCAAATGGGAATTTAAAAGTGTACATAGTCTGCTGACGTCCAACCTCGTGTCGTTTACTCAAATCTCTGCTGAGCTGAGAATCTACATTTTCACTCACTGCTGTCCCCAAAGTGCCACTCCGCCTCCAAGGCACAGGTGGAGCAGCCATGTCCACTGGCTCTGCTGCAAGTGACGCTGAGGACTATGAGACATGCCACAGGAAGGCCGTCACCTCTCTGGAGAGGAGCGCGCGGAAGATTACCTGCTACAATCCCAACCGGTATTCGGATGAGGAGTTGGAGGACGACGGCATAGAGGAGAGGATCAAGCATGAGCGCAAACTCTCCAAAGCGCACCAGAAGGAAGCGCGGCAGTCGCAGAGGAACGCGGCCAACGCCAGGGAGAGGGCGCGGATGAGAGTGCTGAGCAAAGCGTTCTCCAGACTAAAAACCAGCCTGCCCTGGGTACCAGCTGACACCAAACTGTCCAAATTGGACACGCTTCGACTCGCCTCGAGCTACATCTCTCACCTGAGACAGCTTCTGCAGGATGACCGGTTCGGGAACAGCTTTGCGCACCCAGTCAACCTGGTATGAATATATAACTTGTTGAGCTACGAAAACAACTTTTATTAAAGTGAAATTTATCAGTGTGTACTTTTACCAAATAACATCAACAAATTGAAAATACTTTAATATGATTCAAATTGTGTACTGAGCTCACAATGCACTGTGTTGGATGTGTTTCTTTACTGCTAATCCTGCTGTCTTTTGCTTCAACAGACCTGGCCATTTATGATGACAGGCCGACCAGAGGACAGCCAAGGCATCACTGTAAGACTGTGCGGAGCAACAGCATAGGACTCTCTTCTTCACACACCAGCTTTGGTTGTTGTAGAGCCTGCTGACATTGTGAAACCCTCCCTGTCCAGTGGCCATCTTTGGCATGTGTCCAAAACAATGACTTTGAACTCAACCTTTAATCAACTAAGGATTGTGTATTTCAGAGCATGTCATGTTAGAGCAATAAATACTTTTGTATTTGTTTGTTCGGATATAGTTTTTTGTGTGTGCATGCTGATTAGTATTATGGTATGTTTACACTGTGTGTAGGCCTAAGCTCATTTCTGTTGGTTTTAAACTCTACTACTACTGCACTACTGGACTACTGGACAGTGTTACAGATATTCTGGTTGATCACAAAACTTTATTGATACAGTGTAAAGCTCTGCCTGTAGGTAGTAGCAGTCTTCCATTTTTACTTATCTGCATAGACTGACAGGACCTAGAGTGCATTTCCCAAAATCACCACAACTCAAAGTCTGTTTTGCTACTTTGAATGTATTGCCATCACCGAGCTGAAATGTGCTGCAAGATTCTTCTATATTGTAGGTCTACAGTATTTATTGCATTTGTGATATGTTTGTCCTTTGATATTTTTGTATTTCAGATAAAATGTGATTAATAATGGTTGTCTTCTCTTCCTGTGTTAAATCAAATCAAAACTATTCCATCAGTGATTTAGCTTTTTACTTCATTTATTAAGACTTGCTTGAAATGCACAGTAAACACATCCATGAATATTGATAGTGTAAATATGTGTGGGGATTGCAGCACCCATATTCTGTGAAAAGCAGATAAAAAAATGTTTGATATTTGTGCCATTTGTGCATGTAACCAAACACCAAGTGTGCAATTTGGAAACTGTTTACAGATCGATATTTAATTAGAAAACTGTTTGGTTCGGTTTTATTCTCTCATAATCAAACAACACATCACAAAACAATGAACGTATGTTGTATTAAATCTCCTTATGTATGCCTAACACAAATCTTTTAATCATTTTTTTGTTGAAAAATACACACCATCATAACTGCTAAACGTGCAAATCCCTTAAATATCATTAAAGGTATAAATTAGTGACACCAACAAAATCTTATTAAGTTGCTGTAGTTTTTCAATGTATTCAAATCAACTTTATTTGTATTGTGGTCCCAACTGTTATCTTTGAGCAGGACTTTGGAGATCTGGAGCCATGTCATCAGACGGAATGCAGTTGTTCATATTTCAGTCAAAACAAAAAAGACTTCACAAAGCATTGGTCAAAAGTTCAGAGAGAAGCAGAAGTTCACTCACACCCCCGCCTTAACACACACACATACACAGCCAAACTTGCACATCACACTTGTACAAACACACACACTCATGAACATCCACACTTAGCAGACAGAGCGTAATGTATGACAGTGATCTCTTGATCTACGAGTCCTTTTATTTAGTTAAACCCCAAGATGATGTGAGTACAGATGGATAGAGATCCAGGGTCTGGTGGGACAGACTGACAAAGTGCTTGACATGAAGAAAGAGACAAAGGGAGGAGAAAGAGGAAGAGTTTTCATCAGGTTCGTGTAGAGTCGCAGCTGTTGGCGTGTTGGGGAGTTTCCCAGAACTCTGAACTGCTCTCCTGGGAGAAAGCAGCTACTCTGCTGGACCCGGACAGCTAATGAGCTGCCTTCTCACACTCAGTCTGCCTCTGTTCTCGCACCATACGCTTCAAATGTGGCATAGAGGGAAAGCAACTTGTAAATGCCCAATGTGCATCTTGACTGCACTGAAAATGAGGTGTCATTAGTCAAAACATGGCATGTCAACCGAATTATGATTTTTGGGGCTGGCTTACGCGCAATGAGCTGATCTCTCGGAGTGAACTCTGGGAAATAAAACAACAGATAGTGTGTGCCAATTTACGGCCAATGCTGGCTGGAGAAACACAGACACTGGTGCTAAGATGAACATATGTTGCTGCAGCAGGTTTCATTGAAGCTCATGCAGTCTGTAATGTTACATGAGTGGCATCTAGTGGTGAGTGAGGAATGTGATCAGCAAACCCACGGTAATCACTTTTACTGTAATATAACGTTGCCTTTAAAAAAAATTGTATTCAAATTACAGTTTTAAGACTTTAATTGTTTTAAGATTTCTCTTTAAGTCTCTTTACTGGTACAATTACTGATACTGGTGCAGCAATATGATTGTTCTGTCGTATTTCAAGATACTGACACAAACTGCTAGAACATTTCCCAAAACAAGCAAATTAACAAATCTTACACTAGCTGGCAGAATTTTTACTTAAAAAAGTAAAAATAAGTCTTCTGGTTAAAATAGATGACAGCATGACTACTATGAGAAACTAAAGGAGGAGACATCAGAGGGCATTTTACTTGTCATAGGAAAATCACAGGTGTAGATAATAACATTAATAACGGCTGAATATAGCTGCTTCTGCATGCTGGCTCACTGGGAACCATTGTTAATGTTATTACTGTCGCCTGCGCTTTACTGTGACAAGTCAGAATGTCTGCTGTGAAAAGAGCCCTTAGATTTCTAGAGTAAAAACGGTTGAGGTTTACAACGAGACAAGGACAATGAGAGGACTTGTTTGTAGATACAGAAAATTAAAGACAAGTAAAAGCAAGGGCCTGATTTTGAACTGCTGAAGTGTTGAAATAATGCAATAGCATTTGCCTCTTTGCTACCCATAAGCAGGTTAAATGAAATGTAATGGTTAAATACAAATATGAGCTGGCATACTTGAGGACACAGGATTACAATGTGGCCTCTCACATAACACATTTTCTTTTGTCCAGCAGAGGTCAGTATATCTTCACAATTGTCAACATGGTCACAACAGAATGCAACATTTACTTTCCTTGCATTGTGCAGTATATTGGGATTAGGAAGCCTCAGCATTAAATTGATTTTCCATGGTTTTTTTTCTCCATACATGGCTACCAAACATCAATAGTTTAATTCACTTCTTTTTTTTAAACAAATACATGTCCTTTTGCTACTTGCGTGCTTTGCTCACAGTAATATTATCTGGTTTAATTAGCATTATCTCTTTTTTTATGTCTTTTTTAACCGTTCAGATATTAATTTAATTCATGCAGAACACATTGCTTTGATTTAAAATTGCATCGTCAGCCATCAAGGCTTGTTTTGGTACGACTGAAACATTTTTCTTTTGTAGAAGAATTTCCATGAACAGGAAGGAACTATAGGTCCAAAGCCAACATCGGGGGGTTCAGCGAGGCTGCCTTTGTAGCTGCCCCAAAAGCACTAACTTTAGGCCTTACAGTCTGCAGGAATCAAGCCTCGACGCTTTGAGCTTTCCAAACCCACTTTCAGCGTGTTTGTTATTCAATATCCAGTCACTCAATACCACTAATGAGAAAAGGGATATGTAAATCCTGAACTATTTCAATCCCGTTTGCCTAACCTATACACTTCCTCATGGGGAGATTAGTTCCTCTCCTATGTCCAGGCTTTGTTTAGAAAATACATTCTTTCCAGGAATGAACATTTTGACCCCTGAACCCGAACTGTCATCCTAATACATAAATGTAAAGTTACAGTTGGGCTATTGGTTTTCTACAAATTGCCATAATTATAATTATTGTAGTGGGATTGTAGCGCAACATGGATGTGGATGTAGTTTGTGGATAACCAGCACTCACTTAGTTTTGCCTAACATCTCCAGGAATGTGGTCATGAACTGAGGAACCAGAAAAGTAGGCCTAAGGATACTTGCAACACATCCAAAGCTGGACTTGGACTGAAGGACATGCTGGGAGAAAATGTTTGTTTTGCTGAAGGTTAAATGATACTGACACATTATGTGTGTGCAAGTGCATCTGTGTAAGAATTTCATTTTATTCTTTCAAGCACACACATTTCTGTGAATGTTACAATTACCAAAAAACAAACATTTTAACTTCTTGCTATTATTTGCCAAGAAACACTTTTTTCAATTAACTGAATTACTATTCTCACTAATAAAATATACTAAATTATGTGATTTAAAGACTAAGACTGGCAATGTTTTTACAAATCCTGTGAAAAGCCTAACCACCAGTGTCGTAGTCTGTCAATAGTGTCAATAGTCTGACACTTAACCCAAAAGTCCATACTAAAGATTTAAATCTTATATTTATACTTTGATTTCTTTAAAGCCTTATTTTTTTTCTAAAACAGCTTGGCACTGTGATTGTTTAGCAAATGTCATTTAAACTGGAGATTTGTTGCGCTTGTGAATATTTCCGGCAGCAGCACTCCAAATAAACTACAGTGACCATGTTCATGTGGGAACAGTAACAACAATGGAAGTCTATGGCACAAAGGAATGTAATAAGCTCGATCAGGCTTTGGCTACACAGACAAGTAGTGTTAGTTTTGGTCTTTTAATTGGATTTGTTGACAAAAATATAGAATATCTCCAGCCTTATCTTTAAAGAACACAATTACGTCAATGTAACCCCCCAAGTAAAGTATAAAAAAATAAAATACCCCAAAATCAAATGTCATGCTGTTTTGTCCAGGATATTGGTAATTTGCTGCTCATACATGCATGTATGCATATGCCCTCTGGTGAGTAAGTGTGACTGAGATAGAGAGACAGAGGCAGAGAGACGGAGATCTGACTTCCTGTTACTCTGTGGAGATGACACACTCTTCTGTTAGATAGGTGATTGGGTTACAGTGCGGGACTGGCAGCCTCCTCTCAGGAGAGAATGGAGGCTCTTTGTGGCAGGATGAGCTGGACACTCTGAAAGGAAAGGTCGAGCCAAACGGGGGGAAAACAGAGTAGAAGAAGATGGGAGGGAAGATGCATAAATTGGTGAGGAGAGGTAAGGAGGGTGCTATTAGGGGAAGGTTGACAAAACAATATCCACACAAGCCTTCTCTCGCCCTCGTCCTCCATTGTCTCCAAACCAAACTGCTGTGTGTTTGGCTGAGACAGTCGCTGAGCTGTTTGGGTTGTGTCCTGCTGCTGCCAATGGCAGCCCAGAAGAAACAGATATTTGTGTTTGTTCTCAGGGCATGTGGAGCTATCCCAGTCCTGTTTACAAGGTCTGGGCGGTGCCCCCCTGGCCTATTATCTTGTCCTCGCCTTTCTGTCTCTCTCACAAAGACATTAACACCACTAGGTTCTTTCAATGGGCTTGTTTTACGTACACACTGCATACTTCTCCCATTGTGTCTGAGTTTCTGGATGTGTAAGGTGTGCTCTAAGATATGCTCTTGCAGACATGCAAACACAGTTAGGCTGTACATACAAATAAAAATCATGTTATTTGTGAAAGTTTGTTTTTTTTAGACTTTGGTGTTGACTATACAGAGGGGGAAATTAAAGTTGTTGTTGTTGTTGTTGAAGGCCTTTTTTGTTTTCAGAAATTTTATCTAGAGGATAATAACTAATAAAGGGCAACTTACATCATTAATATTGACTGGAAGTTTGAAATATCAAAAAATGTAAAAACTGAATATCAGTCAATAAATGAAAATATCAACACAAACACTTTTGTTATTAGTAGATTCCATTGGGACACTTTTATTTCTGTGCAGCATTAATGAGGTCAACAGAAAACTCGCGTTCAGTCTGATCTGGTTCTATCGCTCCTCCAGTCTCCCTCCGGTGGCATATTCTCCCCGAGTTCATCTTCTGACATTACAAAGACGGCCACAACCTGACAATGGAGATAATATTTTCCCTTCACAATGGCTCCCAGTCTCCGCTCTGGGCGAAGGCTCAGTGGCTGTAAGTAGCCTGGGTTTTCCCATCCCTGTCAGACAGCGGCCCAGCCCAGTGGAGAAATGAGTCCCCAGATTGCTTAAAGGCCCAACCTGTCAGCGGTCCAGAGGGATTAGCCATTCACAGCCTCCGTATTGTTCTCCAGGCCACAATAGGCTGCATGGGGCCTGGCCCTTTGTCATCAACTCTGTTGTGAACTTCTGCTGGGGCAACAAAAGTGTAACACACCTGCAACTAGAACCTTTTCTTACCCTCTTTTTTTCTCCTCTCTTGTCCTTTACTTTTTCTTTTCTGACACATTGCCCATGGCATGGCAGTGTTGGCCACATCAAAAGTGATCTTTTAGACAAAAAAAATAAAAAATACACAGGCTTTTCTGGTCAACACCCACAGCTAAGATGGACAGGCTAACTTATTATTTTTCCTCTTTTAATTACTGCTGGCTTGTTGTGTACAGATGCTTACCTGTGAATGTGTTTCTATATTCATATGTTGAAATAACTGTTTTACAGGAGTCCATCATTTCAATCAATCTATGTACCAAATGTTTTTACAAGTCCAAATAAAAATATCTTTTCCAGGCATCAGTCTTATTTTGACATCACCTTTAACCTTGTGCAGAAAATATTCTGTCAAGGGTCTCTGATGGCCACATCCAAGCAACTAAATCCCAATTTCAACCTTTTTTCTAAGAAGCTTGAACTTTCCATGACCACATCAGAAATCAAAGTGATTTCACGGTCATCGTGTAGAACGTGATGTCCTTTAAAATCTCAGTGGAAGAAAGAAATGTATTGAGATGTGGTCTCTTATATTGTTTTTTTTTGAAGAACGCACAGTCTGCACAGGTGCAACAAATAATGCCGGTCTTTTATATTTTTGAAAAGAGATAGATATGTTTTGTGTTACTGCAATGATATTTGTTGCTTTACAAAGACTTCCAGGTCGCTACAACACTTCCCGTCATTTTCCTTGATCTTGATCACAGTAAAAACGTACTCTCTCCCATTACTCATTTTAATGTTGTTGAACTTTTGTGCTGATTTCAGGTCGAGATTTGTAACACAAGTGAACCCTTGTGTCTAATTTACACAGCAGCATGAAAAACTTAACACCACCATATCAAACGTTGCATCGACGGGGGGAAACACACACGTCCACATATTTCACAATTCAAATCAATTTTAATCAATTACGAGGACATTTTTGTCAAATGAATGTATTTTATTAACATGCCTTTTGGTTTCTAAAACTGATTAAAGTATGTGCTAACAACAACTCAGTTCAGTATTGGGGGAGATTGATAGTTTGTTTTCTTTCTTGCTCACCCAGAGTAAAACCCACATTTTAATATATTTACAGTATGTATTTTGTTAAACCTGGCTTTCAAGTTACAGTTTGATCTTATTTATCTATATTTGCCACTTAAATATTAAGAAAGAAAGAGTAGACTATGTATTATATAAAAAAAATACTATCTTTACTAGTAAACCTAGACAAATCACACATCATTTTGTAAATATTCAGCCTTTTTGTGTATTTGTGAAAACTTTTTTAAAGAAAAAAATGCAAGCTGTTATTATTATTATTATTATTGATACATTTTGTCCCTAACTTTAAGCACAGTGGCTACTTGATTGCAAACACATTCTAACAAAGTTAGGTAAAGCCCGACACACCTTCAAACTACACAAATAGTAAAAAAAAATAAGGTATTCATTCACCAGTTTGTATGATTCTGAGTCAGGAGATTTCCCCCATCCCAAACTATCCCTTTAGGGCAATAGTTAGAGACCTTCAATCAGACTTCATATCTTCAGGATTAGTTTTATGGTGCATCCAATTCCAAATTGCTGAAGAGGGGATTGTCATTAGTGCACATGATGGTCTCTTTGGGCTAACCTCAGGGTCACCATCATACAACGAGACACAGCTGACAGCGACACTCGGCCAGTTAACACTGTTTGATGGATCACCTGTGTGTGTAAGCGTGCGAGTGTGCATACAGGTTTGTGTGTGTGTGTGTGTGTGTGTGTGTGTGTGTGTGTGTGTGTGTGTGTCCCTGGAGAGCCTCTATGGCCGGATGGTGTATCAGATGGCACGTTAATTACTCAGCCTTCAAAAGGGGGCTGTCCTGGGTAGAAGTGAGTGGAGGGCTGATGGCTGTGTGGTGGTCAGAGAGGCTGCCCGTGGGGAAAAGGCGTGGAGGTGAGTGGCACATGTGGAGGTCTACATGCACATACAGTGATCACACAGACATGCAACCCATCACACAGGTGAGCAAGGTTGTTCTCATCATAAAGTGATACAAGGCTCACTCTTAATATCTTTTCCTGTAGGTTGCTTCTTCACATTTTGAAAAATTCAACTTATCAGTGGCAATATTAGCAAATTAAACAGCAAATGAATAATTTACTTATAATAATTTAGTTTACTGAATAATTCTATTAAGCTGAAAACGCCCTGAGCAGAAGGTAGAAAAGGTTAGGGCATGATGTATTAAAATCATGCAGATTTTGCGTGGTTTAAACCTGCAATAATGAATTATTCAGCACACACACCCAACAGATACGTAGCAATGTTAGCATTCATTTCTCCATCTGACACATCTAATATTCACTCATCTTTTAGCCATGTTTTTGGTCTCTACCAACTCGAACAACGAAAATATCTGTCTCTTTAAATGCTAAATGCTCTACTATGTTCCTCAACAGTTTAGTCGCTAACTTTGTCTGCTGTTTGGTGCCAGACAGGTAAAGCACAGTTTTTTTTCAAACTAAAAACTGCTGCTGTGGTGCCTAAAAACAAAACTTTGAGAGCGATGAGTGGACCTAAACATTGAAGTTGAGGGCCAGAAAAGCAAAACAATGAGCTGAAAGATGCTATAATACTTCCCAGAGCTAAAAACTGCAGAGTCGGGCAATAATTCCCTGTGGGTTCTTCACTAAGACTGACAGTCATTTGATCCCTTGGTATTGTAAAAAATTGTTTTGATTATAGCAGCTTTAAACTCCGTGCATCTTTTTATAAACTTTTTTTCTGTAGTCAACAAACAGGACAGTGGAGATGGACACTGGCCTTTGACCCCACCTGGCCCTGACCATCCCCCTGCCTTTCTGTCTGCTACCCCATCACACACATGCACAGAGCTTAAAGTTCCCAAAGCCCTCTCAGACCCCCTTCTTCTGTCCGTCAGATCAAAGCTTGCCAGAGGTTGAGAGGGACCTGACCCATGGGAGAGGCGGAGGACCCTGCTGTTTGGCTAGTCGGCGGTGTGGAAAGAGACAAACGGGCAGCTCCAAGGACAGCCAGAGAGCCGGCCCACCCCCCACCCGGCTGATGGAGCCCTAAATCCATGGAGGCTTCTCAAGGCCATGCATGACAGAAGAGGTCGTTTGTTCTGTCATCATAGAAAGACCTACTCGCACACACACTTGAAAAGACACACGCACGCTCTTCCTTCTTCTCTGCATCAGTAAGACACACACACACACACACACACACACACACACACACACACACACACACACACACACACACACACACACACACACACACTCCTCTATCAACACATCAAAGACTCGCTCCGTCACTCTCAGTGCCTTGCTCTCTTCCTTTGTTTGTGTCCCATGGTTACCATGCAGACATTTTTCATCCATCATCTTTCTCCCACTGTCTGGGCCCGTGACACTGATTCATTTGCGCCATATAATATAGACACAACTAATATCACGGTAACTGTTCTGTAGTCGTTCATACATTGTGATGCAGTTGAACATTTTATAACGTTTCTCTGATCCATATCAAAACTTTGAAAAACAGATGCAGTTCAAAAACATTAATTTACAGTTACCCCAAATGTGATTTATCATTCAACTCTACCTATTTTGACTTTTTGATCATCATTGATATAAAAATCACGCATTGGGAACCAAATCGGTAATGAAATACAGTACATTGCATCCTTGGAGCATTAAAGGTGTGAGCTGTGTGTGCCTGTGCCAGATTCAGTGTGACCTGCAGTATTTGTGGTCATTTCATCACATTAAATAAAAGCTCATCAGCCAAACCCCAATAACAGTTTACCTGCTTCCAGAGAGTTGAACCAAACAGACTTTCTATAAACTAAATACTGAATTTCATACATCGAAACTACTAATGTGCCACTGTGCTGTGGCAAATATAATGTGTTTATTTGTTTAACAAATATTTTTTGCAACGTCTTTATCATTTATTTCTTTGTCTATATATACTTTTAAAATGAAAATGCTATATGTTCTTGTTTTTCACCTCATCGTGCATCTTTATTGTACTGTGAATTTTCCAGCCTGCTGCCTCAGCCTGTGGCATTGATTAATCTGTGTGATAACGAAGACATGCCACAAACCCTGGTGGGTGTGTAATCACCATAATCATTTAATAATTATGTTGTATTCATAAGGAGCGGCTGTTTCATGATCTGTTTACTTGCCTTATCTCCACTTGATTAGATCTAATCACTCAGTAATACAAAGTTGTTTTTTATAATACTTGTAGCTCTGGTGAATTTGTAATTTGCCATTTCCTTTAGACTGAAGTGTACAGTGATGGCTCATTTGCATCTATATTGCAAAAAAAAAAAATAAACTAAATAATATCCAATGTCAACAATCATAGGCTTGTATTTCACAATCTCTCTTAGCTGAGAACCATAAAATATATTTTTACAGCATGAAATTTCCTTTTGAAATCCCAGAGACACCTGATGCTTGTTTGAGCTACTTCATGCGTCTCATACTAGCCTCCTCCGCGTTTTTATTAAGCACCGTGCAATTTCAGACCCCATGTTCCCCTGTCTGCTCCCTCTGCCTCTAGTGTGCAACAAAAAGACACACTGTAGTTCCACTCATTGACTTCCCCACACTTCCCTGTCTCTCCTCTTTCGTTTACAAGGTGACAAAGCTCGCCGTGGTGTCTCAGTGCAGCTGGCATCCCCAGTAAACGGAGGGCTCCCATGTGATCTATCTGCATGGCGCTCATGTTATCTCCAGTGAGGGCATTTAAAGCTCTATGTCTTTTCCACATGGCCCAGACTAGTTTAATTACCCCTGCCTCAGCTGTGGCTGTGAACGCCCACCACTCTGGTTCACTATGTGGGAACCAGGATGGAAGAGGACAGGGGTCAGAGCCCTGCTGCATATATAGATGCTAATTTGAATATGAACTAATACACGTTAATACAATATGTTAAAAAAGGTTTGGAGAGAGTGTCAAATTCTTTTGAATCAGGTTGTATTGAATTCTAATTGAATATACATTATCTCCATTCATATACACGTTTTATTACTCATATTTAATTGATTGTGCTGTAACCATACACTAAGGCACTGTTGAGCAGTTCAGGTCTTTAATTTGCCATGAATGCATCTTATACTCTGCTTAATTTAACTCTGCAATGATCCATGCAATAATATAAGCTACTGGCTCACAACCATGTTTGGCTTGAGACTCTTTAAAACAAGAGTAAGTCAAGTCATGATTTTTTTTTTTATTAAGGTTGAATATTTCTGAGCTGTGAGCATTTTAAGCATGCAAAGTGTGAATTGATTGAGTTTAATTTCAATAACTTTTAGAGGCCTCCAAAAGGTCAAACAGTGCTTTATGTTACAAGAAAAAGGCAAAGATAAACATCTCAAAAAATGTACATATCTTTATAAAGCAAAAAGCAATTTTGTTCATCTTTCCAAACGTGGTAATCATCTCACGACCCCTCACATCTATCTTACTGCTTTATTTAGCATAAATGCATGAACCTGAAACACACAAACACCCATGTGTACAGTACATGTGCAAAAGCAACAGAAGAAATATCAGGTGAAAAAAGAATGTAGTTTGCCCTAACAAGAACCACCCAGTGTTGTGTGTTAATACGATACTGCAGGCTTGGCTCGGCCTGTGTCAGGTCTTCTCTGGCTCTGAGCAGTAGGAGAAGGTGAGACACTCTAATAGGATCAGCCAGTATGACCTTTTCATTCCTCGCCTCTCCCTCCTCCAATGCCCTCCCCTCACCCCTGTCGCCCTCCCCCTCCATTCCCTCTTGGCACCGTTGGCGCTGGGTGGCACCCAAGAGCCACTCGGCCAAAGGGTAGGGTTACAGCAGCCGGGGCCTCGGCTCACATGTTTTAACAATTTCCTCCGTCCTCTGTGAAATTATGCAAATATTTTAGTCCAGTTTCCTTGAGTCTGGAACACCAATTAAGAGTGTCTGTTTGGTTTTTCATGACAGCTGTTGAGGAGGCTTGAAGACAGTCAGGCCTTGCGCTGGAGGTCAAGGGCTCCAACCAAGCAGGCCTGGACCCAGATGTAGCACATGCAGATACACAGGAGAGCTGCAGTGCACATAGGGAAGCGCTACTGATGAGGTGAGACTGGGGCATAAAAAAGGGGGGGAATGTTGGGAGAAATAGGCTGACAAATGAAGTCTGTGAGATGGAGAGGTGATGCTGACAATGGAGGGAGAAAAGAAAACCTAGTGATAGCAACAAGGACAGAAAGAGATGAAGATGTGGAGTGGAAGGGGAATTGATAACTTTCCAAAGCTAACAAATTATAGAAGAATAACAGGCCTTTGACTTTGTCTTTATTTCAAGGTAACCTCCTGTGAGTGGCTTTCAATGCAACAGCATAAAGGAGGCTTGCCAATCTGCCTTGATGATGAGCACTGCTCCTCCAGCAGCAGGTAAGGTCATATGTGCTATTTCTGCATGTAAAAGCATGGAGGTCAAAAACTTTAAACAGGCCCGCGGCTGGGAGTACTGGCTTCTTCTGCGTTTCTAATCAGTATAACCAATGCTCTGTCTGACTTATTTTTATTCCCGTTTCTTCCATCTCTGTAAAGACTAACCACTGGTCATGTCCAACACAGGAAAACTTGATCTAAGGTCCTAAAGGCTATCAAGCCCACTCTTCCTCACTGGAAGTCCATCTCTGCTTTAAAGACTCACTGGCTCCAGAAATTCTCCATCGTGCTGAAGAAGTTGATCCAGGGGATTGTGCTGTCTGGATAAATGTTCACTGAGCTCTATAAGGGGGGAATGGATTGAGGTCACGGCACTAAAGCATCTCCCTCAGTTCAAAGGTGGGCATGAGCGTGAGTCCCGAAGACAGATTCATCTTGGTCAGGAGAAAACCTCTTGAAAGGAGGGCATGTAATCGCAATGTGGAGCGTAACGGACCATATCGTTATTAAATGGTATTGTTAAAGGAAATAGGAGAGAGGTCAAATTTGATGTAAGCCACCCTATTGTGACATGTGAGACGAGCCCTTCACTAATGCTGGTGATAGATATAGGGTTAGCTTTGATGAGTTTATCCATCACTATAAATAATAGTATAGATGTCATTTAGGAGTAAAAAAAACAAACTTTATCTTACTTCTGCTGACGTTACTTTCTATGTCCTCTTTAAAATGTTAACTCTAATAAACTATTATAGAAAAACAGTCGTATGTTATTATAATAAGATCTTCTCAAAATGTTGGCATGCAATTGTTTGTTTCTGTTATTATCTAAGATTATGTGACTTCTCTGTTAAAATTTTGGAGTTGCATGACATTTTTTGAAGCAAAATGCATGGTACAAAACCTATTTAGATTAGGTTTCTTAAAGCAATAGTTCAACATTTTTGGGAATTGCCTTAAATGCTTTCTTGCAGAGAGTTAGATGAGAGGACTGATACCACACTCTGTCTGTTGAATATACAGTTTCAGCTAGCAGCTGCGTATCTTAGCTTTGCACAAAGACTGGAAAGACGGGGAAACAGCTAGACAGGCTAGACAAATAAACACATTTTGTCTTTTAATTCATTCATAAACCAAAGTGTAAAAACACCAATTTGTCACTCCAAGAAGTGACTGTTTCCAGCTAAGAAATAGTCCAACACTTAACCCCCGGTTTAGACAAGATATATGTTAATTGGAGAGCTTTAGATGTGCTGGTAGGTGTGATTTAGTTACCTTCATACAGAGCCAGGCATAGATGTTTCCTTGTTTCCAGTTTCTATGCTAAGCTGTAGCTTCATATTTACCATACAAACACAATCTTCTCATCTAACTCTTAGCAAAGAAGTGCATTTACCAAAATGTTTTACTGTTTCCTTAAAGTTTTTAGTTGTTAACTAAGAATAGCTAAGAATAGGTTTCTTGAAAGTTCTTCAAACATGACCTGCAACTTTGTCTCAGCTGCCCAACTCTTTCCATTCCTTTTCCTTCAATGAGTACCTTAATGCCTATCCTTTGTTTGTCTGTTGCTTTATCTGACTCTTCACTCTGTCCAACCCCCCTCATAATTTCCTCCCTCTCTTCCCCCATTTCTAAATTCTCCTCTCTGTGGTGTCTCCCAGAGATCTTAGTGTGGCCCAGCTTTTCTGCTCCAGGTGGTCTGCAGCCAGCCACCTGTGTTGTCTTTGTGGCGTTGTCATCTGTCTCCGGGCAGGCTTTGTGGGGTTGCCAGTGTGAGGACAGGCCTGGTGAGCGCCGATGATGGAGATAGTGCTTTCTGCTGCTGCTTCTCCCAGACTCTCACAGGACTCCAGTGTTGCCGCACACAAGGAGCAATGTTTACAACCCCAGCCAAAGTCCCAAAGAAAAATCCTGGGAAATTGTTATATTTTTTCTGGTCTTCATGCCTAAATGTTTGTGGAATGGTATTTGTAAGATGGAAAAGTTTTACAGAGGGAGACCAGCCAGAAGAGAAGCTCGTCCACACATTTGTCCTGAGAGGAACCTTAACCAAGAGTATTGTGAATGTGCAGCATCACATTGACCACATGAATTCATATGCATGTACATTATTCTGTTTTTCTATAAGTATGTGTGGGTTTTAAAATCCACAAAGCATAAAACCCGATCCAGGACTATATGTATGATATGCATTTAAAGTTATAGACACAAAGTATCACACTGGGGACCGTTCTTAGCCCCAAACTAATGCATTTTTCTTAATCTCCACTTGAGGGAAACATTATGCAACCATGGCAGCTATTTGTTTCTCTGCCATACAGCTTGGAGTAAAGATGCATCTGATGAGAAGGAGCTATTGTAGGTTTGAAAAAGATGCTATATTCATTTTCGGGGCTTTATTGATTAATCTGCTGATTATATACTCAGTTAATCAATGAATAAAAAAGACCAAGCTGATATCTTCAATTTAAAAGCTTGAACTACTAAATTATTGGTATTCTTGCTGGACAAAATGACTTAAATGTTGAATTTATTATCATAATATTTGCCAGTTAATTTTCTGCCAATCAAGTTAACAATTAATCAAAAGATTATTTCATCTCTATAGATATTTCTGCAAAGTTTCCGTGGAGTTCCTATTAGTCAAAATATGACATATAGAGAATGATGTATGAGCCTAATATTATAATACATAAACAAAATACATTCAAATAGGCTAGGTCATCATTAAATCAGGTTATAGAATTTATAGTTGTTAATGTAGCATAGGTCTAAATTATGTAAAGTTACTACATATAAAAGTAGCCCAAGTATGATAGCACCAAACTGATGTGAGATATTTTAAAGGAAGGAAGGATTTAAAGAAAATATTCATTCAATAAATAAACAAAATAAATTAATGACTGCTTGGAGGTCACAGTTTGACATTTCTTTATTTACCATTACACCAGTGGATATGCTCAATATCCCAGGACACCGTTCCATATTCAGAGTTTTATTTACTCCTCATCCGGAGGGGAGAGTGTTGATAAATGACGGCGCTGCGCCCTGGGACTCTCCTGTTTAAGGAGCGCCGAGGCGATTTATGAGCGCGCTCTCGCAGGCTTCACTGTGATTAATCGACGCCGTCCTCCGTGGCCACAGGCGGGGCAGGGGCAGCCGGCCCTCCGCTGTTTGGATAGGGAGATAACATCAAAGCAGCCTGCTGCTTGTGTTAAGAAAATACTGCATTCTGGGTCAGCGCAAATGAATCCAGGAGGAGCTGGAAACTGTTTTTTAATGGCATTCCCATCGATATATTATCACTCTGAAGAACTCGAGCGTGGAGGTCACAAGTGACATTTGCAAATGTCTTTTTTCTACGACCCCAGAGCTTCCTTGAGGCTATGGTTGACATTGATGATTTAGCTGTTTATGTTTGGCTACATTTATGAATGGTGGGGATCACAGGGTGGGAATGTTGTCAGTGAGAGTTGACATTAATAACTGTTGCAGAACTAAAGATATTAATTACTTGGACATAAATAGGTGTTTTTCAGACTTAAACTCCCCATAGTTAAAAGTTTGGATTTATAATAATCCCAACATTCAAAGTTCATGCAAATGTGTTCCCAATGAGTAGTTAAAGGTGTTAGCCTCTGAGATATTTACCTGCCCCGGTGTCCTCCTCCACACCTGCACCATTGATCACAGGTCACCCTGATGAGTTGGTTGCTTCAGGGCTCACACTGCTGCTCTTTTGATCTCGCTCCAGAATGACCTGTTAACCACCAGGCCTCAAAGTCCTCTTGTCTCATGTCAGACTAAAAAACAAAAAAGTTTGTCCTCAGGGAAATGACACTCAATGTTAAACTTTATTTTTTGTGTGTATGTGTTCAGTGAAATTGTAGATAGTTCAACAAATTCTTTTAATTTACTGAATACATGATAAGTCAGGTGTGTTGTATTAAAGCAAGCAACAAAGTTAAGCAGTCTTGGCCAAAGCAACTTTTTTTCTTATCTCATTTACACATCAAAATAGTTTCTCTCCTTTCCCATTGTGAGAGCACCATACTCCTCAAGCCAGCTGGGAATTACCGGCCGAATTTCCGCTCTTTATTTTCTAGCTCCAACTGCTTCCCGTGGTTCCTAAAAGGATACCAATTTAGCTGAATTCAGGCTGAGTTGAAAGGCGCACTGTTACCTGTCCGCTGGGGTAGAACCTCTGCGGTGGCTGCCCTTTCCCATGCTTCCACTGCGGGACCTCTACCACAGGCAGACAGAGGGGACACCTGTTCCCTCAGAGCGGTTGGCCAGTATCTGAAATCTTAGCGTCGGCCCTGCCTATTGAGAGCGGGCAGCACTATAAGGCCCCCGTGCTGTGATGGGGCGTAGGAAACCTGAGGAGAAAGCAGGAAAGGGGATGCCTATAGCCTGATGAATCTGGTGCAATTTGCCAAAACACAGTGCCTCCCTCCACAAGACGATTACCCACACTTGCAATAGAAAAGCCATTGTCTGGTACGAGTCTCCACTTATCTGCGTATTCTTTATCGTAATGCAGAGATACAATGACCTGCCTGTGCTGAAGTAAAGGACAACGTTTATTGCTGAAGGGAGGTAGTGAAATTAAATGTTTTTGCAGCCATTGGTGTAAATCAGCATAATTATAGTCTGGTAGGAAAAACATTGGCTTCTTTTGGAAATACCTTTGACTCCAAATCCTAAATTATTGGTGGTGCAAAAGCCCAATTAAACGTTACACTCTCTGAACTATTTGTGTGTTTTTGGCTTAGCTCTGCCACTATTTATCTCCTAAAGAAACAAAAGAGCAGAGAAGTTGATTTGAGACCCAAGAAGGGATTCGCGCCCCATTGAACATGATAACTTTTTAAATATGTGGTTAAAACAGTGGCAGCCTAAAATATGAACATGATCCTTGTCTAATGTTTTCTACCCCTCATGCCTACAATATAAACCAAGGCCTTTCCCACTGCCTGAGTGATGGCAACAGCTTCTGAGCATCTTCTGTGAGGAAAAAGTAAAACTACTTCTCCTCTCCTGACCGAATGCTGTCAGTAATATGGGTCACAAGGGCAAATGAGGTGCAGTAAGAGTTTGTCCAAGAAGTTTCCCCATGAGCCCCTCAATGAGCCTCATACTGGTTCCCTCCTCACACCATATATCAGTCTTCCCCGCTGAGGGTGAGTCACCTTCCCCATACCACCTTTGATGTCCTAAAAAACCTAAAGCACAATTTGTGCTCGCTGTTGGACCAAGCCTCATGGAGGCCCCAGTTGACTGTGATCTATAAGATTGTTTTAATCCTTCCAGCTTTTTATAGTTCTTTCCTCACGTCCGTTATTGTAACATCTTACAAGTGCACCCTTGCTGATGGAGTGGTGAAGTTACGGCATAAAAATGTCAAGCGCCTCAGCACTCAGCTATGCTGAGGATGGACATCGCAAGACAGGATGGCCACCAAGGGGCCATTACTGAGGCCTAGGTCAATGTCTTCGGGCTGCTTTCAGAAGCCATGGGGAAATAACCAGCTCTTGTGGAGGCAGTGAACAGTCGGAGAGGAGCCCAGATGCACACTCCTGAAATCTTCAAAGTTTTCTTCCTTTGACTTTCACTATCACACATATGTGCAATAAGAATGCTTTATATGATGGTCAGATCTGTGGAGGAGGAAAACTCGGGGCCAGAGTGATTTAAACAACAGCAAAGTTAAGTTTTAAACAACAGGATGCCAGTTCTTGAATATGCATCTTTTGAAATATACTGTAGGCCTACCAGTGGTGTTTTTTTTTTGTTTCCTGTGGTGCAGTTTCTCCAGTGGCTGCGGTTGATGTGAGCAGAGATATATGACAAAAATCACAGTAAAACATTTCCTAAAGTTGTTGATGTCATTTTGTGGGGGGGGGGGGGGAGCCAGCATCCTAAGAAACATTTGTTAAATCCAATGCTTCCATTATTTTTTGTCTTAATGCTTTTTATTTATGAATATGGCTTCAAGTTGGACCAGTTGCTCAGTGCGGACTCTGAAAGCGCGATCACATGTGGAAAGCTAGTCTGTGTTGTTCAAAGTCCTGGGTGACAGCTTAATGTGGCTTCCTAATTTATTCCCCCACTCATCCATTGACTCAGGGCCAAAGAAAAAAAATCTCTTTTAGGAGCAATAGAAGAGGGCATGTTATTGGGGACAGTCCGTTAAGCTGTCCTCACCTTTCCACCTGACCTGCGCTTGCTTGAGATGTTTTCTAGCTGAGGCATCCTTCCTGCCGGAGAAGCAGAGCGGTGATTAATGGCCCAACATGTCGAGAGGGAAACGTAAGGGCACCCGCCGAGAAATATCGATCCTGGGAATCAGCAGTGAGGGAGAAGTGGTGGAGAGAGAAGGTACGTAATAGAGAGACAGAGACAGCCAGTCAGACAGGAGACTGATACAAAAAGGGAGGAGAAGGCTTAGGGATAATAACTCAGGCCGGGAATCTACCCTCAGCCCAGGCCTTTCGCCCTGATGGAAAAGAGTTTATGTCCATGCATCTCCTGCTTTCATACACAGCATGATTATGTGTTGATGTACTTTATTTCTTACATAGTATCAACTAGGCAGTAGGAGGACGTATTCAGTAGCACTACTGTAATTTAAAAAAATATTACAAGTAAAAGTACGTAAGCATGATCAGAAAAATGTACTTAAGTATCAAAAGTAAAATGACTTACAATGCCGAAAAATGGACCAGTCTGGTAGACTATTATCCTGTATGTTATTGGTTTATTTTTGCTCATGCATTTATGTGTAAGAAGCAATTTACTGTTGTAGCTGGTTGAGATAAAGCTAATTTGAACCATTTTATAAACTGGAAGGTATTTTTTATCTATAACAATTTTATTAGCTCATCACATTTTTATGTTAACATTTTAATTTGTAAAGTAAAGTACCTTTACATGTGTACTTAAGTACAGTACTTGAGTACATGTACTATATTCCACTACTGCAACTCGGGCAGGGAAATTGTGATATGACAGGGCTTTTCTCCTTTTAATGCGTGACACAATCAGCTGGCCTGGATTTCTCCTGGTGCTCCCGATGGACAGTCCGGCTGTGGTTGCACTGTTTACTGCTGAGGCCATTAGCCTCTTCCCTTTTGCAGGAGAGACCAGGCAATGATGGGTGCTCTCCAGCAGAAAGAGGAGGAATGGAGCAAAGGAGGGGCTCTAATAGGATAACTCCCCCATTAACCCAGGGGAGCTGCCTCTCAGAGATCCTATCAGTTCCAGCACACGTCTCCATCATGCATGCCACACTGTCGCCATGCAACTGCAAACACACACACACACACACACACACACACACACACACACACACACACACACACACAGCAGGAAAGGCAGCGCCTGTCTATCATCCAATCAGACAACATGTAAATCAAATCTGCTGCAGAGGACACTGTATGATGGAATAGAATTAGCTTTATTGTTAATCTCGAACATTCTAAATAAAGAAGCAAAGTGGTGGTAATAGACTGCAGACCTTCTGGGTTTACATCATTCTAATATTCACTATGTGTTTACACTACAAACATCTGCACAGACCTGCCGAGCACTTAAGGAATTGTGCCTCTAACAGGCAAAACGTACACTTGTTTTCTTAAAGTAAACATCATCTCCATGGTGAGTGTACTATTTAAAAGGTAACTGACAGTGCCCATAAAACTTCATATGATGCCATTCTAGCCCCCCGATTCAAAATATGATGTAATCAGTGTCTAATTTGGTGTGTTTACTCTTCGCTCGCATACAGTATATCTCCTTTTTGCCAGACGTTTAACTGCTAAAAAGGGGATATTTTGATTGCAGAGAGAAGGAGAAAAAAGATCCAACTTACTATACTGGTAACATTAGTAGTAGTATTGAGGAAATATACCACTTTAAATGCCAGATTATGAGCAAAGTAAAACTTTAAGATAAACATTTATTTTTATTTTACTGAAGCAGACTTCTATAATGTTGTACCCAATTTGATTGAATAAGCCCCTTACTCTATTGTTTATTGGAAATGTATTAAGAACGAGTGTCTCCGGACACCTTGAGTGGATAACCATATGCTGTCACAGTAGACCAGACGCGCCTCATATTGAGAGCTCTGTTGACCTGGGAATTGTGTGGGAGGTGGAGAGCGGGGGTGGAGGGGCACCGGGGACTTGTGAGAGTTTTGAGAGGTACAAATCAAGGATTTAACTACTGCAGCCCCTCTCTATCCTACTCAAAATGTATAGGCCAGTGTTCGGCTGTGTTTGTTATTGTGTGTGCTGCTGGCGGCTCACAAATTGCATTTACAGAAAAGAAGTAATTGCAAAGTATTTTGGCTGCTAGAGGAGATGGTGAGAAAGAGTGAGAAATAGTGTGCGAGACAGACAAATCTAACAATAGATAGAGACAGAGAGAAATACAGATATTGCACTAGTGACATTGGTCTTCATTGGGCCACATATTAAATCCAAGGCAGATGTTTATTCCCTTTGACCAAACCACATCAGCTGCCGCTCCTCTTGTTTCCTTCAGCCTCCCCAATTATTTTTCAAAAAGGAAAGACCAAAACCAACTATCAGTAAACATGCAGACTCCTCAAATTCCATAAACGTCAAGCTGTACAGACAACAAGCCAGTCTGCCTCTGTTTGTATTACTGGGAAACCCCTTTCTGGTTCTGACACAGAGCTACAGCTAGCACGCTAGTTTGGGGGAAGTGTTATTATGGTTTAACATGCCAGCAGTTCTCCCTCATCACGAAACAAACCCACCAGCCTGTCAAACAACTGTTGCCTTCTTGGGGAAGCACATTGGGATTTGCTCTGTTGAAGTCTTACTTGTGGTCGAATGTTGGTACCGCAGAAAAAAGGCAGTTTGTGAATTAGCTATGCAACCGAACAAAATACAAATGTTCCTTTGATTCAAAATGTACTGAGAACAAGCAGTCTGGGAGATTTTCACATAATGTGCTCTTGCAGTGATCAAACATTTCGTAACTTGGAAATGTCATTATAAACTAAGGCGAGCGTGTGCCGATAGTGCTCACATATATCTGGCAGCAGACTGAAGCTGTTAGATTAGAGGTGAACCTAAAAATCATACAGAAAAACCTTCACAAATCCATTTCTACTTAAGTTTTCATGGGAGATAGAACTTGTTGCCTTTCATTACTTTGACTGTGTCTCTGGCTGTATGAAAATGTAACATTTTGAGGGTGCTGCATATTTTGTTCTTGCTTGCCCTAATGGTGCCCAATCAGTTCCACCAGGTCCGTTCCAATGGGGTAGGCGGCCTCTACCCTGATTACGCTGAATTGTGGGTATTTCCTGCCTCTAAGCCTCGCATATGGATTGAGTAAGGCAGTGGCTGAGGAACTACCGTTTCTCTCCACTACATCTTCATTTCTTTCTCCCTGGCTTTTTTCAACGGAAAAGCAAAACACTTTTGTTTTTTCTGGCTCTGCTGTCAAAATACTGAGCTGGGCTTTGGCTCAGTGTCTGCTCGCATGTAGCCAAGGAAAATCCCATGAGACAAGTGTGGCTAAATGCAGTATAATCCACATGATCACTATCCGTCTGCAGACTCAACCACACCTATTGCTGACCTATTGCTCTGAGGCAAACACATTGTGTTTCCCACTTTAGGATATAGATGTTTTCAATACATCCAAGTCCTGCTGAAGGTATATGTGTTATGATTAAGTTAGTTCCACCATATGGGCTGTGGCCTGTTTTTATGGCAGAGGTCACTTTATCTTAATTTTTTTAAACAGCAGGGTGGATGCTTTACAAATACAATACAAAAAAGTATTTTTCACCCTAAAAAGAAAATTATTAAATCATCATGAAATACAACCTTCTAGTAGAAAATGCCATGATAGTACTTAGTAAGTGACAATGCACACTTGAATGCTTTTAAAGCAAATACCTCTGCCAGCACTATTTTTGATAGGTGTAATGGTTTTATGAGCAAGCACTCTTTGGCCTGACCATCTACCAGTTATTGTATTATAATATAAAACCACAGATATGTAAGGCAAACCTGGCAGAAAATGGTGTCAGTGATTGAGATTAAAGGTGTTGGTTGCGTATGGCACTTGTGGAATCCTATTATATCCAAGAAGAGCCAATAAGGGATCTCCTCTCCAGTATTCTTTATGACATTTTTAACCTTCACACACACATTATTTCCCCCTAAAGTGATTTACAATAACGAGCATAAAAGCATTCTGGTATGGTGATAATTTAAAAGTTAACATATCTCTCTCCAATGGTGAAAAAGCTATGATAAAACAGCCCACTGCCAACTTTGGCAAAGTTTAGAAGATGCCTGTTTTATTTTAAAAAGTACGTCCCATAAACCATCATGACTGAGTAAAAGGCGAAGAAGAGGTCTCGCATTCAGTGCCAGTTTTCTTCATGACATATTAAAAAGAATCCACACATACCAAGTAATTGTACTGACCAGTTTTGGAGGACTACAAATTTCCCATACTTTATGCTATCCCACAGGAGATTTTGGCATTTGATGCCGGTGGTTGTATGTTTGTATTAAAAATTTTTTTGGAATGGGCAGCTCATTATTTTGTGCTCCACTCTCAAACACTGGCCCATACTTCCTTTCCAATATAACCGCTGATAGAGGACGGATTTAACCGCATTTTTCAGGGTTTCACATACCTGCAGGGATATTTGATTTGGCAACTGGACAGCCATCACCTCGAGGCCATATACCACCAGAGCAATGAATCAGTATTTAATAAGTATTTTGGTTGTTATTGTATTTGTATATTTAGGCAGATGTCTAGCAAGTCAAACATATAAATAAAGATGTACCAAAGGACACACTGGGTTTTATTGTGGGGTATCAATAAGTATTTTGTGTAATTTTAAATGCACTTATATCTGTTTCTACACTGCAAATATATTTGTATATATTATAATATATATATATATATATATATATATATATATATATATATATATATATATATATATATATATATATGTTTGATATCAGGGCTTGTGAAGAATAGTTTCACATGGTTGTCTAATGGTTAAAAAGCCTCTCCTTAAATTAACAATATGAAATAAAGAACTGATCCGAACATAAACAAAAAGATATACTCCCCCAACAAAATTCAAAACACAACAATGAATTCTACAACTCCCCAAATACTCAATGAATCAGTTGAGGCACACACAAAAAATGGTTATGTTTAATAAAGAAGTCAAACTTTCAAAACTCCAAATTACAGATTGGACCTTTAAATGACAGACTACTTACTTACCAGCTTAACTCTGAGTCCAAAGCACAAACTTAAAGGACAAGCTCAACAAGGGCCAATAAAGTATCATATTGCAATCATATAAAAGATGTAATCAAATACCTGTTTTTAGTTTTACTGCATATAAAATGCGTTACTGACTTAAATTGTGCGTGGCTGTCGGTCAGTGAATCATATAAACCACATAAAACATTGCATAATGTGATTTTGGGAGGGAATTTATATAGCTTTTTATGTGTCCTCAGCTGTTTGCAAAGCATTTTGTTGTTTTGCTTGCCTCTCTGACTCCCATTGCTGTCCTGTGGCTAACAAAAGAGATAGTGTGACACCTACTAAATTACTGGTGTACAGAATGTGATTGATTGACTTGTTGTTGGCCTGCCATGACCAGTGGAATGCACCTCGTGTGAAAGGTACCTACACACTGGTGCATACCTCCTCAAGTTACCTGGGCGGCACACTACGTATTATAAATCTCATTGTGTGATGAAAAAAGAGGGTATTGAAGAAGGAAAGAAAATAATATTTAAAAAAAAACATTGCCTCCTTCCTTTTATGTATCAAAGAAAATATGTGCCTTTCTCCAGGTGTGGATTAGTTCACTTTGCTTGTAATGTGATAGGAGACTAATACAAAACACCTGACCTCAACTTGAAATGCAGCATATAATGTAATAAAGTGCATTGTCTGATTGGTTATGGTAATTCTTCATTCAGCCACAATAACCTTAAGCTCAGCTGCCTCAAATCCAGTAAAATCACTTAAAACAGATGTGGCTCTGAGGTTCCAGATAGATCTATGAAGAATGTGCCTCACGGCAGAGGTTCCACCAAAAACCTGGTCCTCAAATGTGTAGGAGGGTCTTCATGCAGCGAAAGCATTGGTGCATTGTTATATTTTACTGTATGACATAAATCAAAAATTATAGAAGTGCTGAGAATAAAAAGCATCTGACATGTTTAGCGTGACAGTTCCGCCATTCCCGTGTTTAAGTGGTGGTGGGAGCTCTGTGGCGCTAGGCCGAGATCTCCTCCTGTTAAGCACACATCCTGTAGGCTTTGTCCCCTGGCAGTGACCTGATCCAGCAGGAGGAAGCAACCAATCAGGAAAATATTAGATCAGCTCCGGGAAAAATTAATAAAATGTTCTCAAGTCTGCCTCACCTACTGTACTGAAGCATGAGATTCATACACAAGAGTAAAGGCGTGCACTTTATACGCTTTCATCAGCGACTCCATTAAACTCCCCCCTCTCCAGGTTCAAATGATCTACGAGCATCATGATACGCTTGTGGAAGGTGTTGTATTCCTTACTGCCGATGTCCAGACAAGGGTGGTCTGTGCAACCGGATCCTTTGACATCACGGAGAACATGAAAACATGAAACATAGTTATTGATCACAGAGTCCGCACTAATCAAATAGCACCCTGGTTTGTTTGAAGTTAAAAATGGTTACAGTGGGTGTTTACCGTTGCACTTCAGGACCCTTCAGCCGCACCCCTCTTAAACATACACAGACAGAAGTGTTATTTGTATTGTTAAATTTACATTACGTCCATTTTAATTGCATCAAGCCACTAAGCAGATCTTACAATAATGGGCCTGACAGAGAAAATTGCAATCATCTGTGAAGAGCCTGCGGCGGTGTAATGGACAAACCTGATTAATTTAATCTTGTTGCACTCCATTATGGCTGCACTTTATCATTTCAACAGATGGAGCACCAAGAAATTAAAAAATGCTCTCAAGGATATGTGGCACTTTCCATCCACTCGGACCGCTTTATCTGAAGGTGTGTGGGCTGCTGTGTTGAAATGAAGGCCTGGACTGGAACCTTTGGATGAGTGCATTTTCCAACACAAATGAGATTATGTGAACAGTCAATTGATGCAACAAATCATCAGAATTGTCTTGTGATGTATTGCTGAAGGCTGTTGAGGGCTGTCCATCCAATCATGTAGTCCAACGAGTTGATATTATCAAAGGAGTAACATGACGATGGCTTTACTATATGGAGGCTATTTGTGCAAGCATGGATTTGCATTCATTCATTCACTGTTTTCTAAAAGCTGCCATTTTCACACAGAAACTACTGGAAACACTGGAAGTACATTTTCCTAACTTATCCTTTTGTGTGTTTCAAAGTGAATTTAAAAGTGAAAAAGAAATTCAGTAATACAAAGTAATTGTGTCATAGTAATTTTGAAGAGGCCAAACTTCCATCAACACTTATAATAAAGAATGTTATTGTTATTTTTTTGTGCTCTGTTGGTGGAGCTTTGGCCTCTTTAGACTTTTTCTCTGCTCCATGCACACCCAAAATCCCTATTCTAGTTTGTCAGTTTGTACAATAATAATTATACCAGTTGTTCCCAACCCCTTTTTTTTGCCTGTGACTCATTAATATAAAGCAATATCTCCTTGTGACTTCTCATCACAGATTGCATGTTTATATGTTGTGAACAGTTCAATCAACAATTACATTTTTGCCCTTGCAGATTTTTTTTATTTTAATAAGATGCCTGGCAGAGTGCAGTATTTCTTAAGAAAGAAGCAAATATAAGACAAAAGTCTGACAAATAAATATTTTTTTGCATTAAAATGTAGTTTTGTCTAATTTCCGTGCCACTGAATTGAAGCATTAAACATCTGATATTTAGATACATTACTCAATAAGCTCTCCCAGCTCATCAATATTGTTAATTATATAGGAACCTATAGGTGGCGCTGTAGTTCATATACAGAGAGGAGGGAGAGATGTAGTTTACTGTATACAAGCACCACAATATGGTTTTCCACAGCAAAGGCATTTTTAATATTGGGGCAAACTCAAAGCCTTGTTAGTGGAACTTTAGTGACTAATTAATGTAGTAGACTACATAATTAAGGTTTTTAATATATCTTAAATTGTTCTAAAACAAATGGCAGTTTTGTCTAAACTACCCACATTAGTTGAGTTTAAAAAAGTTATCAAATTATATGTTATTGACAAGTGAAAACAACATGTGCGACAAAATGTGACCAGTGTGTGTTTTCCTCGTGCCTGACTACATTTGATACCAGTGGCCAGCGCGCGCACAGACTCGTGCGGCTCTATCTTGTCAAGGCTGTAACCTTCCGACTCCGCTGCCACTGAAAACTTTTTAGCTTTTATGTTGGACATTAATGAGATTTTCTGCGGGTTTCCTCCCCTCACCCTCACATCTTTGCTTGTAACGGACACATTTCCAGTCAGCAGGAAAAGAGGCAGCGCGCTCACGGGTCAGAAGACGTAAAATCCATGGTTATGGACAGAGACTTGTTGCATGTGGGGACAGTAAAACAGTAAAGGTAGGTAGAAATGAGACGACTGCAACTGCGTTTTGTCTACTTTTCTGTTATTTCTCTGTTAACTGTTTCGTCTCAGTTAACAATTGTTGCCAATTTGTTTGCCATGTGTTGAGAATTGACAGCGTGGTATTGAGCCATTTCCAATATGGGCGGGGACAGCTAGCAGCACTATGAATCATAGCTCTTGTATTAGCTGTGGCAGAGGGATCAGGTCCGCACTGATAAATTTAAGCTGGGTAAATTAATGCTTTCATAGGACTAAAAACGTAACTGTAAGTCAATTTATTTATTTTAGTTAGTTTAAAAAATATATATTTTAATTGTAGTTTAGTTTGTAAAGCCTTATTTAAATGTATTTTAAGTGTTTACCGTGTAAAGCATTGGGGTTATTTTCTTTGGTACAGTCCATGCATTGCCTTACAATAATTGACATGTCTCAAAAAGTAATCAACACTGTTTCAAAGTTTCATGCTACATAATTCAATTGCTGTTCCATAAAAACAAGCCTTTGTTTACCATACAGTAGACCAATGAGTGTACTTGCATTGTGCAGTATTTTGTAACATGTTGTCTGACGTGTTACCTTTATAGCATATTCTGTAGGACTAACGTGCTTTCACTCCCAGAAATAGGATGATGCAGGTTGTTCAAGTTGCATTTATCAAAATATCATTTGCCTTAAGTTAACAGCAGTTATACCTAGGTTTTACTCTCATTCATTCTGCCCCAGGCTACAGTCATTTTTCTGTCTAATTATTTCCCTTTTCACTGTGCACCACACTTGACAGTGATGGATAGCAGGTTAAAAATGGACATTTTCTCCTCAGTTAGCGTATGTTGGATTGACTCAAGCATGCATGGTGTTCTTCCCTCAGACCAAAGGACCTTGGAAAGATTGTGTTCCCCTCTGCTTTTCCCATTCCGATATGATACAGTTTGTCTTCATTTTCCTCTGACTTGGACTCATTTCCATGATATATAGCCAAAGCACATCATCAAGACAGAAGTGTAGGTTATGTCAAAGTTATGCCATCATGATTACAGTCTAGGTTGCAGACGCAGGCCTTCTACCAGTGCAGCAGTACTGAATAAGCATCAACTGTGTAAAGATGGTGGTTCCCTGATTGGATGTTTTTCTTAGTCTCACCGAACCAAGTTGTCAAATATCAGTAGTCCTTGAGTGTCTAAATGTCAATTCAAGAAGCTGCCATATTTATGCACCTGGTTAAATGTTATGATGAGGTCAGTGCTGAGGATTGGCTCACTTCTGACTAGCGGTCATGCATGGGTCCATGGTTGCACAAACCATGTGGTGCAGTAATCACAATGGTAGAAAAGTGGAACAGGGTACATAGATGATGTTTGATTTGTCTGTCTGTCTCATCCAGTCTCCATGTTTTTAATGTAATCTTCATGTTGGTAATCAGATGGCTTTTTATGATCCATAAGCAGAATTATTTTTTATATTTTATATTGCTGTGTACAGACATGCAACATGTGATCAAGGGGCAGGATTATCTGCAAAGTTAGTCTTTTCCCCACTTGAGTTCTACTAATTAGGGCTGCAACTCACGACTGTTTTCATTGATGATTAATCTACTGATTATTTATCAATTAATCGTTTCAAAAAATGTCTGAAAGTGGTGAGAAATGCCCATCACAGTTTACTAAAGCCCAAGGTTGTGTCTTCACATTGCTTGTTTGTTTTAACAGACCAACACTCAAAGAAATTCAGTTTATGATCACATATGGTGTTTTTCCATTACATGGTACCTGCTCCACTCGCTTCGACTCTACTCGCCTTTTTTGGTTTTCCATTACGAAAATAAGTACCTGGTACCTGCTAACAGGTACATTTTTAAGTACCACCTCAGTCGAGGTTCCGAGCGAGCTGAGGCAATACCAAAAGGTGACGTGAAAACCTGCAGACTACTGATTGGTCGGAGAGAATCGTCACTAGTCACTGCGTCGTCATTGCTAGCGACAGACAGGGGTGTAGTGAACAAACCTGCCATTTTTAAATAGTTTAGCCAGCTGTGTTTTTTTTTTTTTTTTTGCTGCCTACAGCTTCTTTTGAAACAAAATGTGTCTTCTGTATGTGGCAACAGCAGCAACTCACCTTCGACGTTCTACGTGTGTGTCGCGTTAGGTCACGCGCTCGCCTCACGCATGAGGCTGTACTAAATCTGCAATGGAAAAAGGAGGACGGGGCACCGCGGCCGAGTCGAGCAGGTACCATGTAATGGAAAAACGCCAATAGGACAGTGGCTCCCAAACTGGGGGGTGTCCCCTAGGGGGCCTGATTCGTCTGCCAATCTTCCAGTTGAGTCAAATTGTGTCTCATTGAAAGCTGGCTGTTGTGCACTTTTCTCTCACGAGAAATCAATTGAAAAATATTTGTATCTACAAAAGCAGGTGGGCCCTGCAGAGAAAGTTTGGCAACTGACACTGACATAGGACAAAAGGAAAAGCAGCAAATTCTCACATTTGAAAAGCCAGAACTAGTAAATGTTGGTATTTTTGCTTGAAGAATTACTGGGAAACAATTCATGTCATTCAACTGACTAACTGATTGAGTTATCTTTTCAGTCATACCACTAATAATATAATACTCATATTGTGATTACATTTTCATCTGACAAGGCCACAGTTTCACTTTACTGTGCTTGGATTGCTTTGCAGAAATATCATCCAAATGACACATCTATTGTGACTGATGTTCATTACATTTTAAAGCTTTTTCTTTTCTTAGGGTGATCTCACATCCTCTGAATGATATGTTTTATGGACATATTTATTGACACTGTGGAATATCTTGTTTTGTTTTGACCCAGTTTCTTTTTGCTGCATTTTGTATTTTCAGTCACTGACCTGAGATGGAACAGCTGTGGTCTAATGATTCACATTTAGAATTAATTCCGTTTTAAAAAAAAAAGATAGTGTGGTAGCACAGCAGGAATACTGCAATGTATCATGTCTGCAGCAATGAACAGAACAAGTTTTATTCACACATGTACCAGATTCCCTACTGTACTGTACATGTGCTTCACGTTTACTTTAAGACTTGACTTCAGAGGAAAGTTCTCCAGTCTGTTCTCCTCACTTTTGAAGTTACATGCTCCTCCAATTACTGGGGCCATGCAGTCTCCCCTATGGTGTCCTTGGACAGCTCTTTGAGTGCCTGAAAATGTTGCGGACCATTAATTCTGGATTGTCTTCATCTGTTTGCATAATTTTCCCTCCGTAACCATTTTCCTCCCCACATTTTCACAGTCGTTGCTCTCAGGTTTATTTTTTCTCTTTTATTAATGTTTAAGTCTTGAAGAGATTTCAATTTTATATCATTTCTTTAATACCACTGACAGTTGTTAAACTTTTACACCAGACTGTTTTATGGTATACAGCCTGTCAGCTGTGTACTGTACACAGCATGTGTGTTTTACAGCCTGCGTGCTGATGTTGCCTATTGAAAGTCTTCACCTGCCAGCATAAAGGTTTACAGATGTATTCAATGATATTTTCTGTTCTCTTATTGGACTTTTCAAGGATATATAAAGACATAGACACAGCAGATCAGTCAGTTAACAGAAAATCAATTTTGTGTAAAGAAAAGGGGTGTTTCCTTTTACCTTATGCGTTTTTTAGTTAGACTAATTTGCTGTCAGGCAGGAGGTTGTTTTTGCAACTCAGGCAGACTCCAGAAATGAATTTATCCAAATAACCAAGTCCTCCTGGGCAATGGAGGTTGGGACACTGAAATGGCCCTGGTAGGCAAAGCAGCCTTTTGATGTCTGGAATGTTTTGGCTGACTTAGAGCAGGCGACTGGAGTGGAGGGATCATTTTCACTGACCCATGGGATTTTTAACCATTTTCATATACTGAGAACAAAACAAAGTGAGGAAAAATGCCTGAGCTGATTTGCATTGACTTTGCTATCAAAAACTGAGGGGGAAAATGAAGTGAAACTGATTTAGGGGATCTTGAGTTCTTTTAGGACATATTTGTTGTCACAACATCATTCACGCTAACATGTATTCTTAAGAGTTTCCAAATTGTGGGGCGCCTGGTTAGCTCACCTGGTTGAGCGTGCGCCCCATGTACAGAGGCTCAGTCCTTGTTGCAGCGGCTGCAGTTTCGGTTTTGTCCTGTGGCCCTTTGCTGAATGTCATCCTCCTCTCGCTCCCACTTTCCTGACTTAATCTGTCCTATCAATAAAGGCAATAAATGCCAAAGGAAAAAAAACTGCATGTTTAAAGAGTTTTCAAATTGTTGCTATTTGGCTTGGCTCTTGGAAAATTCTGCCATATAATAAAAATGTCTTTCATTAATGCACTCTTAAGTGCTAATTAGGTGATCATTTGGACTGCGGGCAAAGAAAATACACTATACTGATTGTACACTTCCATTGTATAAAATGCCTCATTAGATGCATGCACTGTCGGTATATAATTTGTCATATCCAATATTTAAAAAATCACCACAGTAGTTACATTAATAACAATTAATTGATTTTTAATATGTTGGATCCTCTTAGATACTTTAATTACAACAACTAAATGCTATGCTTTTATTAAACAAGCCTGAGGAAAGGGAAGTGCAGGAAACCAGGCGGTCTTGAGTAACGGGGCACTTGAGCTTCCAGCGTAATAAATAATTCACAGGTCCTGTGTGATGAGCTGCTGAGGACAGAAATCCCTAATGACAGCTTTTTATAACCTATGACTCAGCTGGCCATTATGCTTCTGACATCCTTACACAGACCACATTCCTTTTGCATGCTCAGTGCTCACTCTTCTCTCACTCTGCACTGCTTCACCTACAGCATTGACAAAAAGAAGTTATATTACAAAGTACTATATGCAGTCTCTTAATGAAAGAAATTGAATGGGAAACATATTAAAATTAAATTATTGCATGTTGAATGTTTCACTTTGGTACAGCACATCCATGCTGTAAAACTGTTAAGGTTGTTCCTGAACAAAATATATCTATACTAACTTAAGAGCTGTTTTTGTTTTGTTTGGCAAGTGTCTTTTCCTTGTCATTTCTCACTTCCTGTCCAGGAATGCGTCTTTTTACAGAATTAATTCATCAATCAGACTCCGTGTCTTCCTTCTAAAGTAGTTTGTCAAGTGTGAAAAATGCTGAAAATGTGGATTACAGTGATTTTGATTGAAAGCATGTGGAAGGTTCACCTTTTTAAAATGTGTGTTGCAGGTTATTAATTTCTCTCCATTGTCATTTCCTTTGTTAGGTCCATGCAGGAGGGATTGGGCTCACCTTATCGCCTGCTGCTACTGCTGTGTATGTGTGAGGTAAGAGACTGAATAATTGACTTCCTCCAGTCTGCTTTAGGCCTGTGACTGATCAAGTGTTCTACTGTTTGATTGGCATAATGGCACCATACCCCCCCAGGTAAGGTCAGTCTGAGCAACATCTGGGTCTATTATGCATTATGCAACTCCCAGTATGAAAGGCAAGGCTTCATATGTTATTGGTTGATATCATTATTGTTATCATTTCCAAACCCCAGCTCTCACTAAGAATAGGTGGTTAATTTTAGATACAAAAAAGATCCAATTACTCAGGCCTTTGCTTGTGCTTGTCCCCCGAGTTAGTGCAGGGAAATAAATCTGGTGGCCTTGATTAAGTACCTGACAATAGAGTTAGCACAGCACTAGTGGTTTATAGTAATACAGCGGACATGGGCAATTAGGCCCACCGAGTAATTTACAGTACTGCTTGCAGGTGGTGACCTGGTATGAGCTTGGGACCACCTCAGTAACATATTAGATCGTATAGGCAAGCAGAGTAGCAGCTCTGTAGGACTTCCAAATAAAGCAAAGCAATCAAAGATTATAAAAAACTTGACGCATATTTAAAATTTGTTATGATTTTGTTCTTGTGTAAGGAATACCTATGGCACTGGGTTTTTCATCCGTAATTTTCTGGAGAATGAATGATCACTTTTATTCGTTGTTGATCTTTTTACGTCAGCGTGGACCGCTCTCCTCTCACTGCTACCTATTAATTATGAAATACTGTAGGTCTTGCCCATTTCATTTTTACTACTTCTTCCTGCTGAACTTGGTGTGAAAGGGTGCTGTTCTTAAATAGGTGTATTAAAGTAAGAGTGGGGAAAGTTCCCCTAGCACCCACTCTCTCAGCATGATGTCACCAGAGTCAAAAAGGCACGGCTGAAGAAAAATAGCTCGTTTCACACATGATAGACACCTTAACACATGGCGCAAATGGAGCGGGCATGTGGCTACTTCTTTTTACTACAACATGACACACAGCACAGGCCTTCATACACACAAATTCATACATTCATACAGTAGGTGTATTATGATCGTTGAATGGACTAAGTCTAGTATTTAACATTTTAGATATATTTGTACAGTATGTTATCCTAAAATGAAATTTGCCTATGATCTTGGTAATTAGAGTATGATGACCCACAATATAATAAAAGTCCATGTGCTAGATTATCTTCTTTTTATATAATATTTTATACTCTGCAAGATCCTCTTAATACTTAAGTTTGTTTCTATACCATCTATTAGATACTGCTTTTATCATTGTACTGTACTATACTGTGTGTAACAGTGAAGAAAAACAGTGCCCTCTCCTGCCTGCCTGCCTGTTGTCTGTTGTGTCACCCACAGATTGAAACATTACTTCAGGTTTTGCTGTAGTTTACAGTGTGCAGACTGGTGCTCTGTGTCTGTGGCTTATCAGCCTCTTGTACAGGTCAGCAACTGGATTGAGTGGCAGGACCCCTAGAATAACTCTGACCACCAGTATCCCCACTGTCAGCACATAGGCTTTAGTGTGAGCTGAAATCCTCAAGGCCATCACAGTATGTATGGTGGTTGCCTTGCTCCCCAGGATGGACCAATACTGGGCTGGTTTCCTCAGCAAGCCTCTTTCATTTAACATAAAACATGTCCTGTGCAGCCAATGCAGTTTCTCTGTGGAGCTCCTGATAAGTGTTTGACTCAGCCTCTTATTTGTGTTTGTGGCCATACACTATATTTAATTTAAATGTATATCTTTTTGATGACAAATGAGTCATGACGTTAAATAAATGAATAGTCTAATATTATTCATATCTCATAAACAATTGTTATGTTTAGTCTTGTATTGTTAGTCAGAGCAAGCGCGCTGCTACATGGGTGTGGAGGCATCCATCCATCTATTTTTATGTGTGTCATTCATTCATGACAAACACCCTGCAAATAGGGAGAAATGCTAATTGGCATAAACTCCAATGATGTAAGCAGCACCACACACCACTAACAGCTGTGTGTGGTCCACCAATGCTTGCACAACTATTTTAGAGCTCCAATCCAAAAGAAATAAACGGTATACTTGTGCTACACCTGCAATGCAACTTGCTCTTGAAGACAGATGATGTGAGCAGCAGAACATTTATTTTTTTCCCTTGACAGAGAAAGGATTAGTTTTGTTGAGCTCAGCTATTATTTCTGTGACCTTCTGTCAAAACTAATACATGAGCAATAATTAATATATGAAGCCTGTCTTTCATGGGATGATTGCCTTTTCTATTTTTGATAGATAATGTGTGAGCATTTGTTAGAACAATTATCATTCCTGTTTATTTTTTTATTTGTACAGATGCTTTGTATAAGACAATCATTGAATACGTTCTAACTAGGAGTGCTATTTCCATTCACCCAATAAGGAAATGTTCTCTATGCTATTTCCACAGATGCAAGTGTGAACTCCTTGCTGGACTACTGGAACAATATTTAGCATTTCTGCTACTGATGTTTAATCTCTCATTAGCCTTTAGGTGACATGAAACAGCATCAGCCTCAATCTTGTGTTTGCCAATCACAGGCAGGTTGAGTGACAGGCACAGAACAGCACATCCCTTATGTAAACCTTTCCTCTACCACCACGAAATTAGAGTGGCTGTTGCTACATGCTGCCGCCTCCTGCTTCTACACAAATGAGAAAGTAAGCACTCCAGTTCAGAAGTTCACATTTTGGATGTGTGCCGGAACTACTTAAGGCCAATGACGTTTTTCAAAAGGAACAGGTGGTCAGAGTGACATAATTCTGGCTCACTGTTAAGATCCTTAGACATTAGGCCCTGTTGCCTCGCCAGAAGTGTTATTACTCATTACAACATATATAAGCGTGAGTTTATCTGACTTGTTACTAATATGACCTGATAAAAATGGAAAGACAAAATTAAGATACTGACATGAATACGTTTTTACACCTGCTTCTATACTTAATATATATTTCTACAAACAAACAAATCACATATGTATGCATGCACCCATCTTTGACATGTCTCAAGGCTTGGCTGAGAAAGCCATTTATTCTTATACACTGTTAACTACTGGCACGTATGCTTTAGAGTGGAATGCCATTCAGAATGCAGAAAATATATTTAGTTCTCGCCAACAGACAGCAAAAGGCACCAGTGGGTCTAGCCCGTGTGTGAGAACAGTTATTTCCGTCGCAGTATGGACTTTCAATTACTGTAATCCGCTGCTTGACTCCTTCAAGAACATCAGGGCCGATTAACTATGTAGATACATCAAATGTGATACCGATGGTTATATTTGACACAAAATTAATTACTTTTCTGTATAATTTCAAACAAGGGTGTTAGTTTGGGAATATATTACAAATTAAGAATTTACTCTTGCCTTGGTTTCTATCCCGTACTAGTGTTCATTTTGTCACCTATTTTTTATTTAGTCTTGTGCCAAATATCCTTGTTAGTTTTAGTCCTATTTAGTCATTCACATATCTTCTTTTGTTAGTCAAGTTTTAGCTGACTAAAAGTCGCGTCATTTTAGTCTAGTTTTAGTCAAAAGAGAACTCAATATATCTGTCAAGTTTTAGTCAAAACATTTTAGTCTTTTTTTAAATAAATTATTTCTGATAACCATTTCAGTCAAGCGAGAGCAAGAGCCTCTTCCTTATTTCACCAGTAAATTCCTGTTAAACGACAAAACAACCATTGGATGGGAAAAGGGTATTTTACAATAACTTTGAATGCAGCACGAAGCTGGCGAGTCGTATTTCAAGTGAACGCAACATATGTGTTTTTCAGACAACGGCAGCTATAGACTGTCATATCGTACGTCTTGGTGTTGGAATCCTCTACAGTGAAATACAGACAAACTTTTACACCGTTTAGCTGTCAGCATTTTAACCTTGCTTACTCCAGCTGCTAGCTAACGGTAGGCTAACGTTACCTGCTGCCAAGTGTAGAATTAACTAGCGTCGCGTACAGCGATGTTTCGGTTGACTCTAACATCCATTCATGAGCATCAGAGAGAAGCCCAGGCATTTAAGTGGCACCGAAATCGGCGTTGCTATTTGGCCCGGTACATAACGGTTGTTAAGGCACAGGTCGATGCCGTATTAGCACTGGGTCTCGGTACCCAACCCTTGTAACAGCTAAATATTCTAGCTCATGATGAAGACGGTTGTAGACGAAAATGAAGAGAGATTTTATCTTAGTTTTTATTTTATGCAAAACATTTTAGTCTTGTCTTTTTTCGTCAACAATAATGCATGTTAATTTAGACTTAGTAAGCGTTTTTGAATATTGGCGCAGATTCTTCATCGTCTCATCTTAGTCATGGAAAAAAAGGTCATTGACGAACATATTTAGTCTCCTCTCGTCTGACGAAATTAACACTATCCCGTACCCTTCATCCATAGCTCAGTTGTTACTATAACACTACCTTATACTGTATGTGGAAGCAAGGAAACTGGAAATCAAATGTAAATGATATGCTTTCCTTTGGTTTGATAAGAAATCGTTGCATCTAAGAGTTAATAAATGACAGATTTGAGTTATTATGAGTTTCTTTAAGCCCATTAATAGGTAGGTGCTTATGGACAGTGGAAATACCCCACAGCTGCTGTCTGGCTGTTGCTCCATATGAGATCCTCCTGTCAGACCCTCTGAAAACTCTCAAACTTCACTACCATGCAGACACAATCTCTATTGCAGCCATACAAACGTGTCCAACTAACGTTATGTGTGCATAATGAATCCACACATATTCTGCTTTTACTCACAATTAGATTAATATAAAACATTGTTGACAGTCAATTAGTGCTTAACATGCACTTACTGTATGTAGTGATGCATGGTGTTGAAAATGCATTTCTTTAAGCTATTTCTACTATTATTGACATTTAGGGTCACTAAACATTCTGCATGGTTTTATTTTGGGAAACCCTGTGAGGTCTGTGCTTATATTTGGTGGAGGTTTTACCTAAAGCTCAGCAAATCTCATGGCAAAGCCATGTGATTCAACAGGGATGAATGGAGAACAATGCCCAGATAAGTGAATTACCTACCTGGTAGGAACACACAAGGGCTGTGTCCTGAAGCTAGGCAACTGGCAGGCCCTCTGTTTGTATTAGGAAACAGTTGAGCAGCTCCTGCAAACACTACTTATCCTGTTTAATTGGTGTGTAATTCCTGCAAAGTTGTCATACATGTATGTTTTTCTTGTCCTATGCAAACAGTAGAGGGTAGTGTGAATGATCATTGAGTGCTTAAGTGGGGTCTTCTCTAGAAGGGCAAATAATGGGTGGTAAGAATTGTTTAGTGAACCTTAAGTTGACAAAGTTGTATTGTTTATCTTGGCGTAATGTGAATAACAGAGTTAGACTGACATTAAGTAAATGATTTGTCTCCTATTAAATTATATTGTCCAATGCCAGTATATTTCTGACTAGAATGTTTGTTTGAATTATAAAATCGTACAACTTATTTGCTGCAAGTCAGACAACTAATTTCACTGACTAGTCATTAAGTTTTTTTATGATTGGATAAGGCATTAAGTTTATTATAATTAAGAAAATAATTGTGCAAATGAAATATAAATAATGTTTCTAATATAACACAGAAAGCAAAAATTACCTGTTAAAAGCTTAACTTAAACATGTTATATACATAATGGTCAAACTGAAGCATATTGAGCACAATTGGACTTCAAATTAAATAGAAATATGGATTAAAACAACTACATTTTTACACATACTATATTTGTTTCTCATAGCACTTCAGCTTTGGAACAAATTCCGTCTGGTGTGACTAAAATTATGAAAAATTCATGTCTTAGTCATATCTCTGATCTGCTGCCATGAGTGAACAATACCTTTACCGTCTGTCAGTACTCAAACTTTTTAAATGTCCTGGAGGAGTTCTTGTTCAAGTCCCAAACCTACTGAGATCTCTAATGAAGGCTTTACCTTCCAGGCAAGCATATTTCTCCGAATGACAGTAATTTACATATGATGTATTTAGAGAAGAAGAGGGCAGGCTAATTCTATTTAGAGATTTTCCTTTGTTTTAGGAGTCATTAGCAGCTAGCTCAAATCTAATTTTTACAATTTCATCAGGCCATCTTGGAAAGCCACTGTGAGCTCATCAGAGAGGAGCATTTATTGCTAAGTGTTCTCTATTGCATTAGCACACAATAAAGCGGCCAGGGACTGCTACAGACGTTTATGTGGAATCCAGTTAACACTCCGCCAATTCGTTTTTTATTGGGACACAATCAATTTTTATTCATTTTAAAGCCAGAATGCTTTCTTTCATTGTGTGCCTACCCCAGCTTATTATGGCCTAAACTAATTACTCAGTTGTTTTCACAAAATGCTAATGTTTATGTTAAAGATTTCCTCTTTGAAATGCAGGCCTGGCGTGCATATACATAATGAAAGATTTTGTACATTCTAATGGAAGTCTGTCACATGTTCTTCATTATTACACACTTCCCACAATGTTTTTTATGCATAATAATTGCATTCATTTAATTTGTAGAAGTCTGGCAATAACAATAAAGTCTGAGTAATAACATAGTCTGGCATATTGAAGGGAGTTAAACATAATGCAGCTTTTGAGAATTTGTTACCTTTCTTAATCCAGTAGATACACTACACATCATAGTGTGTATAGATCATGAATATGTACATTTTATATATTATTTTATTTAGAACTTTAAGTGACATTTATTTTGGTGCTTGTGCAAATAGCCAAGAACTTGATCCATGTGTGGTGGAATAGTAGCCAAAGACGTCTCAATTGGAGCTTGATGTGTGCATATTCACTGCTGTGTGATAATTAGAGTGCTTAAGTGCTCCTGGAGACAAGACAAACCCAGATACCCTCTTCCTTTTCAGCCCCTGCTCTCATTCACCAAGAAGGTCTTTAATGGCTCCCATTTGACTCTGATATCATTTTGTTTGGTATCAAATGTACACCTTGTACCCTTCACCATTTGCACTGAAGCACGTTTCACTGAACTGAACTGTAATGTAGGCAACAGACATCAAGTCTTACTCGTTTCCCTTCATCCTCCAACCTCTAGCCCTCTGCTTCTTTCCCATCAGTAAAATGCACAGGCATCCTTTATTTGGTATTGCATTTCAATATGCACAAACAAAGAATATTCATAGCTGCATCCTCAAATGACAGTCAGTGACATTGCTCGGCGTACAGTAAATGTGTATGTGCTTGCGTGTGTGTGGGCTTTCTGTATGCGCGTGCAGATATTTTCTATTCTAGTTTTGGGAGTTGTCCTGCAGTAGGCTCTGGAATGCTTTCAACACATTGATGAGATGACAAGTTATCATTGATCTGTCCTTACTTAGTGGGATCCATTAAATAATGTATGGGCTCCTGTGCATTACCAGTGCACTCTCCTGTCCTCGACCCATTAGAGGAGTAGGGCATGGGGCCCTAGTGGCTCCAGGCCCTCAGAGGTCCTTGGGCTTTCATTTAATTAAATTATCCTATAATGAAAACTCCCATAATGAGATTAATTTTAATTATTCATCAGCGGCCGATTTGAGGGAAAGGCTGCATTAACAATGCATGAAAGAGCTTAACATTTTTCAATTCATCACCTTTTCCTTTTGTTAAAGGTGCAATTTTATTAAGTGCTCTGCAGCTGCTAGAGGTGATGGTGGTGGAGATATGGGCGACCAGGCTCAGAGGTCAGTCAGTAGGGCCGCTAAAGTGCTTGACTGTCATTTGATGATGTGCATTATTTTACTAAATTAGCATCACCACAAAACGTTTGGTATTATGCATTCCCTGTTGTGTTTACATTAGGGCTGTCAATCGATTAAAAACAATTAACTAATTAATTGCACAATTTGCTGTAATTAATCGCGATTAATTGCTTTTTTTAAATTGAGACTGAAGCTTATAATAATGGATATTTAAATGCTAAATCACTTAACTTTGCAAATATGAAGAAAAAAACAAACAAGGAAAGGTTCTGCTAAGTTCTGAATGTTTAATATCTTTCAGAACAACAGCAGCAACAATTTGGCTTATTTAGTCCTGCTGAAGGCTGCTGGAAACGGCTAGAAACTGTCTGAATTGAGAGCAGATTTTTGTCACCGTCCCCGGCTGCTGTCGCCTGCTCTCGTCTACTTTACAGGCGAGGCGCAATTCATCTCCAACGAGCCTATGTTCAGTCGGCGGCAGGGCAGTCGGGACTCACCCGGAAATGGCGAGTGGAATGAGGTGACTAGTCTCTCAAAATCTGACGAAAATCTTCTAAACTGACCTTTGTTGAGCTGAAATGAAGACAGATTCAGCAACTGCACGGCCTATTTTTCACTTAAAATGTTTTCAGAAACATGTTTCAGTGAACTATTTTAGTACAATATGAGATCGTATTCTGAACGGCCGCCATGACAGTCTGGCTTTGGATTTCCGGAGAAAACAAACCCATGTGATGCGTTCGTCCAATCAGCTGCCGGTTTTCATTACTTGGACAACAATACAGAGTAGCGCCGCCTGCTGTTTTGTAGACGTATTACGTTTCTCAGCCGCCACATGAAGTAAACAAACACAGCTGCGTTAATTTCGTTAATTTTTTTTAACGAGTTAAATATTAAAAAATGTACGCAAAAATGTACGCGTTAATTTTGACAGCCCTAGTTTACATACATTCATTCATGCTTTAGTTTTCTTAAAAAAGACTTGTCCACTTAGTGAAAAAGGAGCATGTCACTGTTTGGGAATTCCTCACATATACAATGATGTTCTCTTTAGTTTCTTAAAACTTGATGTATTTTATAATAATACCTAAAGGCAGAGAAGTAATCAAAATTCTGCCTGTAATTCTCTGTTGATGTTTGTATACCTCCATCAGGTTGGCATGTTGATTCCCCTTGTGTGAGCACATTAGAAGACTTTGGTGGTTGGCCAACAGAAGAGGGGAAGATTGTGGACTGTCACACAGTGTGAAATTGTAATTAGCTGGCATGGAAGTGTTCTTATTTGAGTTCTCGGGCAAGAGAGATAGCAGTACAATTAAGATATGTAAACTGATACATTGTTGAAAACAATTACCTTTTGTGATTTAAATGAGCACATTTCACATCTTCCAAATTTTTGTATCAACTGACAGAAATATAGGCAGGCAGAGAAGTGGCCTAGGGCAGGAGGCAAGAATGTCATTGGAATGGTAAGCCGAGTGCATTTATCAGGCCTTCATCAATAGTTGATTAATAATTCAGGCAGAGTCTGGGGCTTCTTTAGGGCAGGGTTTCAGCTAGCTTGTAATTTTGTAAATTGCATTGTCATCATGCAATGGATGGGCCAGGCAGCTGTGAGAGTCACAGCTGTGAATGTAGGTTGGCCTTTGGGATTTTAGTAGCAGGTACAGGAAGAGTTTAATCCAGATGTGGTGGAGTTGTAGTTGGGTATCCACAACAAATGCAGCGGGGAAACAAAGGGCTTCCAAAGAGGCCTAGAGAGAAACAATAGAAAGACAGTTGAAAGCACCTTGCTTGCCAAAAAAAATAAATATATTAAAGCTTCTGATGTGCACAAATAATCTAAAGCAGACCGAGAAAAGGATGAACATTTATGGCTGTTACATGCAGAAAAGCATGTTTCAAGCTCAGCACTCTGGGCACAATTGTAGTCAAACAGATCCATTGCTTTCCACTTAAGCTTGGCTTCAGGATTAACAATATTACCAAAGTTGAAATTAAATTAAATCTTCAGATAGTGGCTTTTTGTTAAACCACCAGTCCTGTCCTTTGACAGATTTCCCCCAGATACTTCCCCTGCCTTACAGAAAACAAAGCATTGTTTCCATTGTGAGTTCTTCAAGGTGCCTTTGCCCAGGTGCAGCGTTAGCAGAACAGCCGTGGCAAGTGAATGCGCAAACCCGTCAATTACCCCAAGCAAGCTCTCTGATAACTCCCATTCAACAAAATGAGCCCTCTAATTGCCCTGACCAGTATTACCTGTTTTGCCTCCAAAAGTGCACTATTCTTCCACATTGTTTCCTAGGCAACTGGAAGTTTTTGTGACCTATAAAAAGGTGGTTTTCTGTAACTGATCCGAGGCTAGGCGGTTGTTTGTTTCCATGGCAGGCTGTTGAGCTATTTATAGGTCTATCTAGCTGGTACGAGTAGGCACAGAAAGCGTTACCAACAATTGTATTCATTCATTTAAAAGAGAAATCCTCTTGGGCTTTGGATTGACTGAAAGTCAACTAGAGAGTTGACTGGGTGTTTTGAGAACAGAAAACACCTGGGGCTTCAGCAATTGAGTCACAAAGTCAAGAAGAAGAAGGCTTCACACTCTTCTCTCATTTTCCCACTGTCTGCTTTCCCCCCCTCAATGCAGAAGTGGATCCTAGTAACAAAACGTAATGTTTATTTTGGAGTCAGAGGCAATGCCCCGGATGACCGGAATTTCTTTGTTGTGGTTTTGTTTGTGTTTTTAAGCAAAGACGTGCAGAGCTGCTGGTATTGATGATTCATATGTTCATCATCAGAGGTCCTCGGCAGTTCATCACGCTTCCACTCACTGTGTGCAACTTTAGCAAAAGGTTAATCAGGAAACCCTCCATAAAAAAGTGATAATTTATCGCTGATTCACAGGGTTGAAAAGGCGTATTAATTATCAAAGGTGTCAAGCACAAAGTTCAGAAGAGATCTCCCTTAAGGCATTTGGCAGCTGCATCAAACTTTACTCAAATTTCAAAATCTGTCTCTAACTTTTAGGTCTATTCACTGTCTTTTATATACTTCACATATATATATATATATATATATATATATATATATATATATATATATATATATATATATATATATATATACAGTATATATATATATATATACAGTGGGGGAAATAAGTATTTGACCCCTTGCTGATTTTGCAGGTTTGCCCACTTACAAAGAATGCAAAAATCTACAATTTTAATCATATGTACATTCTAACAGTGAAAGACAGAATCCCAAAGAAAATTCCAGAAAATCACATCATATGAATTTATTAAAATTGATAACCATCTGATGAGGAAAAACAAGTATTTGACCCCTGGACAAACAGCATGTTAATATTTTGTAGAAAAGCCATTATTGGCCAGCACAGATGTCAAACGGTTTTTATAGTTGGTGACAAGGTTTGTGCACATTTCGGCAAGGATGTTGGCCCCTCCTCCCTGCAGACAGCCTCCAAATCATTCAGGTTCCGAGGTTGTCGCCTGGCAACTCGAATTTTAAGCTCCCTCCAAAGATTTTCAATTGATTCAGGTCTGGAGACTGGCTAGGCCACTCCAGAACCTTGATGTGCTTCTTCTTCAGCCACTCTTTTGTTGCTTTGGCGGTGTGCTTAGGGTCGTTGTCGTGCTGAAACACCCATCCTCGACCCATCTTCAGCTCTCTCACTGAGGGAAGGAGATGTCGGTCCAGAATTCCACGATACATGGCCCCGTCCATCCTCCCCTCAATACGATGGAGTTGTCCCGTCCCCTTGGCTGAAAAGCACCCCCAAAGCATGATGTTGCCACCACCATGCTTGACGGTGGGTATGGTGTTCTTTGGGTTGTACTCGGTGTTCTTTGCCCTCCAAACACGACGAGTTGAGTTGAGGCAAAAAGTTCTATTTTGGTCTCATCTGACCACATCACCTTCTTCCAGGCCTCTTCTGAGTCGTCCAGGTGGTGAATGGCGAACTTCATGCGGGCCTGTACATGTTTCTTCTTGAGCAGGGGGACCTTGCGTGCGCTGCAGGATTTCAATCCATGACGGCGTAGTGTGTTACCAACCGTTTCTTTTGTAACTGTGGTCCCAGCTGCCTTCAGTTGATTCATCAGTTCCCCCCTTGTGGTTTTGGGATGATTCCTCACCGTTCGCATGATCAGGGACACCCCACGAGGCAAGATCTTGTGTGGAGGCCCAGACCGAGGGAGGTTGGCGGTGGTGTGGTGCTTCTTCCATTTCCTGATAACTGCACCGACAGTTGATCTTTTCTCTCCAAGTTGCTTTCCGATTCTCTTGTAGCCCATCCCAGCCTTGTGCAGATCAACAATCTTGTCCCTGATGTCCGTAGAAAGCTCTTTGGTCTTGCCCATGGTGGTGATGTTGGATGCTGGTTGTTTGGGTGTTGACAGTTGTCTTTTATACAGGTAACGAGGTGAGGCAGGTGTATTTGATGTAGATAATTGGTTCGGATTGGCGCTGTGTCTTAAAGAAAGACTAACTGGCTTGTAGGAGCCAGAATACTTGCTGTTTGTCCAGGGGGTCAAATACTTGTTTTTCCTCATCAGATGGTTATCAATTTTAATAAATTCATATGATGTGATTTTCTGGAATTTTCTTTGGGATTCTGTCTTTCACTGTTAGAATGTACATATGATTACAATTGTAGATTTTTGCATTCTTTGTAAGTGGGCCAACCTGCAAAATCAGCAAGGGGTCAAATACTTATTTCCCCCACTGTATATATATATATATATATATATATATATATATATATATATATATATATATATGTTGTGTAAAACGTGAATAAAAACGTTTGCAAATCCTTTTCAATCTATATTCAATTGAATACACTACAAAGAAAAGATATTTAATGTTCAAACTGATAAACATTATTGTATTTTTGCAAATATTCACTAATTTTGAAAATGCCTGCAACACTGGGTATAAAAGGAGCATCCTCAAAAGGCTCAGTCATTCACAAGCAAGGATGAGGCGCGTTTCACCACTTTGTGAACAACTGCGTGAGCAAATAGTCCAACAATTTAAGAACAACGTTTCTAAACGTACAATTGCAAGGAATTTAAGGATTTCATCATCTACAGTCCATAATATCATCAAAAGATTCAGAGAATATGGAGAAATCTCTTCACGTAAGCGGCAAAACCAAAAACCAACATTGAATGCCCGTGACCTTCGATCCCTCAGGCGGCACTGCATTAAAAACCGCCATTATGTAAAGGATATAACCATTGTCAGTTAACACAGTTCGTTGCTACATCTACAAGTGCAAGTTAAAACTCTACCATGCAAAGCAAAAGCCATATATCAACAACACCCAGAAACGCTGCCGGCTTTTCTGGGCCCGAGCTTATCTGAGATGGACTGACTCAAAGTGGAAAAGTGTGCTGTGGTCTGACGAGTCCACATTTCAAATTGTTTTTGGAAATCATGGACGTCATGTCCTCCGGGCCAAAGAGGAAAGGACCATCCAGATTGTTATCAGGGCAAAGTTATAAAGCCAGCATCTGTGATGGTATGGGGGTGTGTTAGTGTCCATGGCATGGGTAACTTGCACATCTGTAAAGGCACCATTAATGCTGAAAGGTACATACAGGTTATGCTGCCATCCAAGCGATGTCTTTTTCAGGGACGTCCCTGCTTATTTCCGCAAGTCAATGCTAAGCCACATTCTGTACGTGTTACAACAGCGTGGCTTCGTAGTAAAAGAGTGCGGGTACTAGACTGGCCTGCCTGTAGTCCAGACCTGTCTCCCATTAGAAATGTGTGCCGCATTATGAAGCGCAAAAAACGACAACAGAGCAACTGAAGTTGTACATCAAGCAAGAATGAAGAATGAAGAATTCCACTTCCAAAGCTTCAACAATTAGTATCCTCAGTTCCTCAGTTCACAAACGCTTATTGAGAGTTGTTAAAAGGAAAGGTGATGTAACACAGTGGTAAACATGCCCCTGTCCCAGCCTTTTTGGAACATGTTGCAGGCATCAAATTCAAAATGAGTGAATATTTGCAAAAAAACAAAGTTTATCAGTTTACACATTAAATATCTCTGTCTTTGTAGTGTATAGATTGAAAAGGATTTGCAAATCATTGTATTCTGTTTTTATTTACGTTTTACACAACATCCCAACTTCATTGGAATTGGGGTTTGTAGTATATTGTAATATACTGTAATTACCTCTATTTCCGTGGTTCCATTTGCTTTTTATGTACATGTTGCTGCAATTGTTTCATATTGTTCCTCAAAACTTTTCCAAGGTTCTGTTCAAGACCTGTAGTTGTTGCCAAATTAGAAAATAGAAACATTTAAAACATTATTGCTTCTTGATAACCAAATGTGGATACAGAAAGAACCTTTAGATTCAACAGAGAAGATTTAAAGATGGTAGACAATAGATGGAATGAGATGGACTTTTAAAAGAGGTGAGATATCAATAGGAATGTATTTAGTGTATGGACTAGATACATTAACTTAACTAACAATCCATCACCCCTGTCTTTAAAGCTTTTTAATGCACGTAAATCTGACCTGTCAATACATTTTCAGCGTCATGCTCAATCGTAACACTATATTGTTGTGGTTATTCACCTACCTTAGTCCGTTTGTTACTTCCCCCTTGAAATGCACCTTTTACTGTACAGTCTTCATCACAATAACTTTTAAATTCCAGTAATGCTGCTTTGCAACAAATACAATTATACGATAGAAGATGACAGTTTACAGGAATGATGTTGTCCTGCCTGGAGGAGGTTATGCGATGTTTTTCTCTTTCACATTTTGCTTTTGTTGTTGATAATCTCTGAGCACCATGTAGGAGCCTAAACCAGTTGTGTTATCTATAGCACAAGGTCTTACACTGAAACAAGGTCTTACATTGAAACAGAGCAATATTGTACACCAATATGTGGGTTACTGCTATAGAAAACTGTAAACTATGAGACTGTTTGCCCTAAAATCACTTGCAGGCAGTTCTAGCTAGATGAGATAGGCTACAACATATTTTCACACAAGTACAAAGGGAGAGTGTGCTGTAAGCAGGAGTGCATTGCAAATTCCGTTTCCTGATAGAGGAAGTCACCTTTTAGCAGGGCCACTGCTGTTCCAAACACATCAAGAGGAAACAAACATGGAAAGTTGGCATATCATTTAGTCCATTTGGTTCTATTGATGTCTTTCACAATGATATGTTTGTCCAAATGAACTGCATTAGGAAACTGCAAAGTCTGAGGTCTCAAGAAAGTGGACAATTAGACTGGATTGGACAGAGAGAATTGATGTTTACTTTCAATTCATTATTGTTGTATTGTTATTTCCTCCTGGTTTATAACCCACTGTTAGTGGTCTCCTTACTTGGATGATGCAGTCTTTGTTTTTTTTCATTTGTAAAGTAACTTGGACAGCTCTTCCTGTTCTTGGATATTGATAGCGTGCAGTGGTGCTCTAGTAAAAACAATAAATGAAAGGCTGTCTCCGTTGCTCACGATGACTGCAGCGACAAGTACCAGACACATGCACAGAAGTCACCAAGAGGTACTTTGGGCTAAGGTATTAGCATATACGTCAGCACTCTCCTTGCATAGTCTTAAACTGTGATTATCCCATTGGTTATTTTGGAACGTCTTGTCATGCTTCCCTCTGACATGATTGGAGGCACCCACTGGTTTGGCAAGCTGCTAATAGTTCACACTGTCTTTAAGGCTGTGAAAATTTTTGCAGCTCAGCATGTTTCCTGCTGTTCCATAAAACGAGTGACATTTGGTGCCTAGATAATCCGAGCTTTGGTGCACATGTAGAAGGAGGCCGGGTAGACAGATAAGCCCAGCTGTTAAGTCTGTCCAGGAGTTTAAAATTACTGAAAACTGGTGTCCAATGGGAATGCCCATTCATCACTGCAAATACCCCTGCTGTGTTCACTTACACTTGCTACTTAGATAACAAATGTGGGTGTAGGTTAAATATAAGTTATTTTCCGGTCTGTAGTATTTCTGTGTTATATTTATTTAGGGATAGATAGCTGATTGGTAATACCCCAGGCTTAGATGGCCTTGTCTAAACTCTTGTATCGTCCTTTGGCACACACAGTATCAGAACTTGAATGTGGAAGCATATTCTGTCAGTGAGACAAACCACTGGTTTGCACACCACTGCCTCTTTAGTAACTGTATTTAGTATCTAAGCAGAATGGCACCGACCCAATCTAAGTGGCTTTCATCTGGCCAATTCAAACAGACGTTTGACCCCAGACATTTGCCTAATGTGTTTTTGTTTCGTGGACTCCTGGCTTCACAAATGTCACAGTGGCTGGACTAGGGGGGGGGTTTGGTGAGTGACTCAGGGAGTTGGTAGTTGGGGGGTGGTACAGGAACAGGGAGTGAGTCTGAGGGGATGGGGTTGCAAGGCAGAAGTTAAATCTATAACCTCTGCATTTTGTACTCTAATCCATTGGGAGTTGGTGGTTTGTTGAACAGAAGTTCCAGTGATGATCAGCCCCTCCTTCCTTATAAGCCAGGCCAACTACGAGCCTGCTGATGAGCTCCCCGGCCCCCGGCACTCTGCTGACCTGGGCCCAACTGGGCAGGCAGCTGTGGAGTAGACGGGGAGTGCCACATTTCTGGCCGCCTGGGTTGCGCAAGTCAGAAGCGGTCCCAGACAGTTGGGGCAGCCCTGACAAATGCTCCCATTAGAGTGGTGCTGAAAATTTATTACCAAACATATTGGTATTTTAGGGTGCAGCTGACTTAGATTTAGTGGCGTTGCTGACGAGGCTCTATCTTTAAACCAGAATACTAGGTTACTACTAGAAAGTCACACCATCCATTCACTGCCCTCATACCAACTACTTTATTTATAATAATTACTGATATCTGCTGAATTTGATTCCTTAGCAGTTGTAAGCTTTGAGTTTGCAGCAATGGAATTAGGGAACGGAGGCAGAAGATGGCTTGTTTTAATTTACAGGAAACTACTGCAACTTAAATCTAAATGTTTTTTTTCTTCTGTTTGTTTGCACATTGTCAAATAGTAGGGCAGATTAGAGAAGAAAGAGCAGAAAAACATATACTGTGTGTTCTATCCAGTGAGCCTTCATTTATGGTTGCCATTTGTTTGGTTTGCATTGTATCTTTTTTTTTTTATCTTTTTCCCTTTTCCCATTTTTAGAAAAATTTCAAACTGCACCAGTGTTATGCTTCATCCAACACTGAATTCAGTGTATTTAGGGAAGAGCATTTATCCACTGTTTGTGTTATGTAGAATAGGTGAGCCATACTGTACAGTATGAAAGCTTTGTTGTTTTGTTAGAAATTTGTCCATCCGACATTCAGTTTGATTGCAGACTACTGTGGCCTGACAAAAGCAGCTTAACATAAGCAGAATGAACGGAGAGAAACAAAAAACTCCTTTCTAAATTAAGCATATCTAAAAATGTGTATTTGATCACAGATATTTAGTCTAAGATCCTTGCCTTTTTCAATAGTTTTAAATCACAAAGGCATGTCAAATGAATTTGAACAAAGTCCATATGGTGTGTCAGAAAAATTGAAAATCATCTCTGGTGTAAGTAAAACAGGACAAAGATGCTGATCAAAATTAGTAGCATTTGGCTCAAATCTGTTCAAGTTGTTCAGTTTTTGATGCACGTTTTTTTATCTATTGAGAATCACACAAGCCTAGCTTGTAACCAGACCACAGCAGTGGGTTTAGATGATGAAATCAGTTGGGGCTCCAAAAACACTGCAAACCTTGTGAACACATATTCATTCTAGGTGTTCTAAAATTAAGGATATTCTGCACCTGCATGCATCTACTTTTTGCCTCAAAGATTTTGGATCCTGAACTATCTTACTAGACATGCATTTACAGAATTATTTCTGCCCCCACATACATGCGTATTGTGCTTTTTCTTAAATCACATATTTATAAATAAATCAGATTCTATGGAAGACAAAAAAATTCTAAATATATTGAATAAACCATATTCATGTGACGTATTAAGCTGAATTTACTCTTATTTTTGTCTTTATCTTCTAACAGGCTATATATTTTAAGTGTAATGCCCGCGGTGATACTTCCAGCCATAGTGATGTCTCATTCTGAGTAATAGGTCTCTAAAGTGTGCTTGTTTGCCTTTTTTGGGGCCATTGGAGAGCAATAAAGTGTCTGTCTGAGGATTTTCGGGGTCCTCATAGACTTTCTCCAGGTGTGCCTCACTGCTCATAAAGTACAACTTGTCTCTCATGGTATATGCATTGATAAATGTGTCCACTGAGTGTTCTTTAATCAAATACTACTTAGCATGCACTGGGATTTTTAACATAACCAAGACAAAATTTAGAAATGACTTTTGTCATTTGTAAGTTTTGCCTGCACCAAGTGTGCTTACTATATTTATTTCCTTTTACATACACATGGGTATTTTACTCATTTCAAAACATGTTCTCCTTTTTAGTTTTGAACCAAATGGCTACAACAATAAGGTCACTCTGTTGATTTGAGTTTGTGACGTTCACTGAGGTTAACCATTTCCTTTGTTCCTCGCTTTTTGTGGAGGAAAGCTCCAATGTATTTTCATGTTATGGGTATGCTGTGTTTACTTTAATGACTGCTCCTCGGTGAGGCAGGCCAACCTGATGTTTGTTTATAAGGAATTCTGGCTTCACTCGAAACTTTCATTCACCACTTGAAAGCACTTGAGTTGCTACTAATTTACCTTGAGAGACTTCAAAATTATCTGTCTGCACTGTCACAGTCTTTTTTTGTGGTGGCAACTTGTCATCATCAAAGTTTTTCTTTAGAGTTAATGAAAGCCTGGTAGATAGATGGGTTAATGTTATATCGTTTATACTTGAATTCTGCATGCAGAAAGACATTCTAAACTTAAGGTAACATGTTTTTTGGGCCTCAAAATGATGTTGGTTGCTTTCTGTTTTTGCTTTGATTGCTTTAGCTGTCATTGTTGTTATGCAAGTTGCTTTTAAGTTAGCTTTACAGAGTTCACATGAACGCACAATGGTGGGAACAGCGGAGGAATCGAATAGTAATGAAAATGATCTTGAATTTCCCTTGGTCATCAGCGCTGCTTTGCTTTACCAAGGATATGTTGCTCTGTACAGCTCAGTTATTTTCAACAGGAAACTATGCACATTGAATAACTCAGGAATATCCAGTACCTAGCACTTACAGAGCTCTTTGACAAATTGCCATCCTGCAAACTTAATGTCCCACTTGTGTCAGGGGCAAGACTGGAGGGTGGGAGGCTTGTGTAGTTAAGGTCTTTTTGTATGTTTCCCCTTAGTAAAAAAGTGAACACTTCACCTAGTAATGCCTGTATAAATATATAAAAACTGTTATTTTATCCAAAGTTATCCCAAGTTCAGATTTCCCTTCTTGGGGGAAGGTTTGAAGCCTAACGCTCTGCTGAGACTTATGTCAAAAAAGGAACTTGATCCCTCCAATGTGTAACATTGTATAAACACTGTAGCAGTTCTACCCAAACAAATATGCAGCATGTGCATATGAAAATATTGCAACTGTGTCGCCAGGGTGTTAGCATTTTGTTTCATCTGTACCATTTGATTCCTTGTCACACCGGTCCTGCACCTTTCACACTGTTTATGTAGTCCTTGTCAAGATAAGCAAACTCACTTTACTGAGATTCTCCCCTTTGTATAACAGAGGAAAAACTCACTGCAGTTTAGGATCTAAAACTTTCCAAGCACTAGGATTCCAATTAGATGTACATTAACCCTCCATTCCTTATCTCGAAAATGGAATCAGCCATTTGAAAGTGAGTCTATTGTCATGTGTGTGAGAAGCTGAGTGGATAACCTGTTGGCAGTGGAGGACAGTGCAGATCTCTCTTCACTCTAAATTGCAGGCAGGCATCCCTGCAACCCCACATGAGGACCATTGAGTCCCATCAAGATAATCCTTAATAAAGAATGGCTTCACATTTAATCTTAGCTCACTTCTCAAATTTCTTACTTGATATAGTTTTTGGCAAGTGGTGTTTTAGCGCTGCTGTCAGTCGAACAGTATCAGTGCATCTTTTGTTAAGCTTCCATTTGGCAGTTGTAGAAGGTTCTTTTAGGCTACGTTTTTATTGGTGCAGAAGAGATTATTATATCTGAGGTTTTCTTATGTTGAATATTTCTCTGTGCCTCTTAAACTGTAGTATTTTATACAGTTTATGTGAATATTTTTCAGAAAAATGTAAACAAAACAAGCTTAATGACATGTACATCATTCCCAGACTCAACAACTCAACATCTTGACAATTTAAATTAAAATGTAAACCTACATTTTTATACGAGATTGTTTGCATTTAACAGCATTTCATTTAATACTTTGGAACATGAAAATTGTGATCATTAAACATCATCAGTAAAACTGCTAGGTTGATTGGAGCCTTGATTCAAAACACACCATACAGCACTGTATGCAGGAGAATACAAGGAAAATCTGAGTTTAGTTGTTGAGACATAAACAACTCAGGATAATTATACTGTGCAATTTGAAATTAACTCACTTGCAAAATGACATCTTAAACTAATTTTGAACAGCTGCTTATTGAAATAGAGAGCGACCGAGTAAATGCAGTAACTCAATTGCCATGTGTACCCCTCCGCTATTAGAAATAGTTACTTGAGATTCCCAAAGCATCTATTAGTCAATTGAGTTATCAAGAACCTGTTCAATGTGCAATATATTTCATGCTTTGATATTGAAACGTGAGCCTATGGATTTACCTGTGGGCAGTTGGTTTGGAAAAGGAGGTAGCACTTGTATTTCCAGCACGTCCACATCATTACTGCACTGTATTTAAATCAGGAGCAGTGCAGCTTGACTCTATTTCTGTCAGCTCCTTGTTGACTACATAGGTTGGTTGGTTTTGACCTGCTTTCAGAATAGAATGTGAACTCTACAGATGATCATGTAGAAATGGACTTATTTATTAGTTTTTTTTAATTGACAACCATATTCCATATAATAATTTAAAAAAAGCTTTTGTAGTGACATACATCACCACTTTTTTTATTTCTTATCATCACCCACTGACTAACATGCAAGCAGTGCATACATAGGCCAACCGCTAACACACTATACTATTCTTCTAGCTGTGGGTGTTCTTCTTCTGTCACCACCTCTTTACCATAGTAAATGTATGATTTCCTCTTTCTTGGTAATCATTTTTCAGTATTACAGTCGGTATTTGACCCACAGTTTTATTATGTGGAAATTAAACAAATGTTTAAAGCTCCATTGACCTCTCAACCATTCATTACACAGATTTGATATTCTTGAAAAAACAAATGGCATGGCATATTGAAGCAAAAGCTGTACAAGCCTCATCACCAGCTTGAATAAATCACCAGTTTGAGCTCATCAGTAGCAGCATGGCCTTGTGTAGCAGCTTCGCACAGTTGAAATAATAACCTGGAGCAGACAGAAGGCAGTCATTACCTTGCACACAGACGCGGTGTGTATGTGTTGACGGAGGACTTCCACTAGACTGCCGTGGAGACGGACAGAGCTCTGCCGCTGGGCCGCTGTTAGACCTCCGGCTTCCCATCACCTAAGCTAATGACCTAAGCCCTTGTTTACCCTCTGAAGTCCCTCTATGACAAAGAGAAGTCCAGCCGCGACCTAAGACTCACACAAGAGAGCAAAAAAAAAGTGGTTTGTGGGGAAAAAAGAGCATAACAAAAACAAGAGAGAAAGGGGAGAAGAGAAGAAAAGTGTGGGCCCTTGGGGTGTGTGAGCAGAGCCTGGTGTTCCAGTGGACAGGCAGCCTGGTGGAGAGATCTGCTATTTCATTGTCTTAGTCTCCACTGATACAATCTGGAGAGCGCTCTATTGCTTAAAGCTGTGAGTGAATGACATATGGGGAGCTGGTGTGAGGCACAACTCCCCCGTGCCTCCTCCAGACCCAAGTCTTCCTGTGAGAGAGCACCGAGCAACTTTTCTGCTTTTTCAAACAGCAGCAGCCTCCCTCTCCCTCCCTCATTCACTGCCTTTCTCTCTCCCTCCCTCTCCCTCGCTGTTTCACTCTCTCTCTTTTTTTCCCTCTTCCTCAGACACTCACTAGTCACTGCCTGAAGCAGTAATCGGACAACTCTCTTTCTCACTAGGACCGGGTCTCCTGAGATACAGCGCGGGGCTCCATGGGTTCCAACACCTAAAATGAAAAAGAAAAAAGTAGTCTTGTAGTTTACATTTATTGTGCTACAGATTCTACCAACACCTGAAGAACTCTTTTAGAAACTTTGCTGTCCGTTTTGCTGGACTGATCGATTTCTGTAGAAGATTTTTTTTAAGAAGATATAAGAAGGGATAAACACAGAGGGATTCAACCATAATTGTAGTGAGTATAACTTTAATTTGTACGTGAGGTTTGATATGTTGTATGTTTTGTCTTACCCATTTTTGAGTATTTCAGTGTGTGTGTGTGTGTGTGTGTGTGTGTGTGTGTGTGTGTGTGTGTGTGTGTGTGTGTGTGTATGTATGTGTGTGTTTGTGTGTGTGTGTTTGTGGAATTATCTCCTTTTATTTAGTACATTTGAGTCAGCATTTAATTTCAGATACATTTCTCAATTAAAGCATTCATATTAACAGAGCAGTAGGAGTAAATATTTAATTTCTTCACTTGTCATTAATAGTTGTGGTTTAAAACTGCACCTACTACATCTTTATTGTTTATGTAAAGCTAGAGCAAACATTTCTAATAATGGTAATTTTAACTAAAGAGAGAGGCTTTAATCTTCACAGATTAGCTGCAATTAATTTATGATAGATAAATAGAATAAACAATTCTTCCTCATGGATGTTTAGTTTTAATTTACAAGTGAAAGTAAATGCAACTCACATCCTGATAATGAAGCCAATTTAAAAATATAATATGATGTAATTTAAATAACAATTCATAGTATATTACAGTGTATTTGTTTATTGCTTAACATCTTAATATACATCCTGTTTTTTATAATACAGTACACACAGTATGAGTTGAATAGTTTTAGAAATGTAACCAATTTGTCTGTAATAATAAATGACACGTATAAAACTATCCCCTAAAATTGCCATCTTAAAAATGATGACCCTAGAATTTCTCCACGCATAATTAAAAATAGGTTTTTAAATTGCAAAAAGGTTTATTTTGTTAGCATGAAAGAGTTATATCCTGCATACAAATGTATACAAATTCCCCTTTGAAATATGGGATCTTCCTTTGCTTGGCCCAGTTTACATTTTTGATCAGGCTAGGAAAACATGCTGGTCCCTGCAGGAGTCCCTTTCTGACTGGCAGAACAAACAAAACCAACACAGTTAAAGCAGTTGACATCTAATGCCATCTGCTGAGGCCAGGAATGCTGCGAGGAGACCTGAGAGGCTCTCAGCTTCTGACCGAGACAACAGGCCTCGACTCCCGGCCGTGCTGCATCTCGGCTCGCCAGTATTTGGCGTAAAGATGACTCACCCGCTGTAATCACTAGCCTCTCTAATTGAAGGATGTTCTGGTTTAATGTTCTGTGAATGATCACAGGCTTACATCACAAGTCAGGGAATTATTGTGTGTGTGTGTGTGTGAAGGGCATTTCATCTCAAATTGTGCTTTTTTTTCCTCTTTCCTTTTTCATCTTCTAATTCCTGTCATTTTCAAATGCCTGCCCTTTTTGGTGTTTAGAAAGGTGTGTGTGTGTGTGTGTGTGTGTGTGTGTGTGTGTGTGTGTGTGTGTGTGTGTGTGTGTGTGTGTGTGTGTGTGTGTGTGTGTGTGTGTGTGTGTGTGTGTGTGTGTGTGTGTGTGTGTGTGTGTGTGTGTGTGTGTGTGTGTGTAGATGAAAGAAAGGAAATTGAGAGGTTAGGATAGGCTAGTGAGCCAGCCTGCTTGCAGAGTGGCCTCCGCTCCGTGCAGACAAACATGACAGTGTGTGTGATCGCCTGCTGCAACCATTCACTCACACAATAACCTTATTTATCCAATTAAGAGATAATGAGCAGGCTGATTTGGGGCTGTTTACACTGTGTATTTGCTTTACGCTGGAAGAGATCAGGGTCTCTCTGCCAGACTGCGGAGCTCCATGCATGTGTAGCAGCACTGTGTACAATCAGGAGTGGTCGGCGGTGACGGTGGCATTGTTTGCCCAAGGCCTGATGCCTTCCGTATAGATGTGTCTAGCATGCTGAGCCCTTGTCCTCTTCTCTCAGAGAGGAGATTGAAAATGGTGAAAGACACAGAGGGCTAATTGATCCAGCCTCACTGATAGAGCTATTAGTGAGGAAGGGAGAGAGGGGGGAGAGAGAGCACGAAAACAAGAATCGCCAGTATGGGCTATTAAGTAGCCCATACTGGGTGATTAGTGGGCAGGGGTTGTTTACTAAATACAGTGGGCTGTTATTTTGTTAACACACCACTGTTTGAATCTGAAAGATGTGGCTGAAAGAAGCTTGAAAGATTTCTGTTTATTGCCATTACTTGTGTGTTTGTTTGTAAATGGCAATATGTTTACATTGTGCAAGATAATGAGGAAGCCGCTGAGCTGAGAATCTCAACAGACATTGTATTTTAAGGGCTTGAACTGCAAATGTGCCTATAGTTCAATGTGCCTCTGTACAGATTACATATTTGTTTTTTCTAAAAAAATAAAATAAAAAAACTACAACTTTATTACCTTGTGCAATTTTAGAATGTCCTCTACTTCATCACTTGCGTAGATAATCATTTCATTAACATTATAGCTCACTTCTTCACATAAGAGTAACAAGCCACAAGCATTCAATTGATATAATCCTTAAGATTTGTCACTGGACGTTCTTTCATCTTTGTGTTGCAAAGCCTCTCTCGTTCTGCGGTGGCCGCGGTGGTAGGCAGGTTGTGATAAAATGTGCACCTTGATGGCTCCTCAAAAGGCAAACTGGCCTTCTGGAAATAATTTTGAAGGTTGGAGAGCACAGTATTAACAGATTTAACGTAGCTATTGAGTGAATTGCTGGAGCACCGTGTCAGATTAAACTAAATAAGAGAGACAAATTGTGCATCAGCACACAGCACATCTGTTAATAATTGTACTTTTAATTACAGACGAGTACAACATTTGAAGTTACATGTGAAACACTAATGTGCTTTTATAATTTGTCGCCTTATGTCTCATTCCTAGTCTCGTTCCATCCTAGTGCATGTACAGACCAGACAGTTAATCTGTATAAATAAATGTACATGAAATATATTATTTTATCTAAAAAAAGAAATTGTTTAACTATGCATGTTATTAAGTTTCTTTGTGATGTAATAGTACATTTATTGAAAAACTAATTTCCCTTTGTCTCTCAGAAAACAAGTTTATTAAAGTGCCCTCATTGTTCATAATTACTCCACCATATCATTTCAAATGTCTATCCATTTTATACAAAAAATATGCAATGGTTCTCTTATCTAAAACACTTTACTTTTAAGGATGAAAAAGCACTAAGCTATTTAATGTTGCATTGGCTGTCAGCCGTGATTTTTTCGGCCACGTATATAGACACAAGTGAAGTGTAGCATTTTGTAAACTGCGCCTAATTCCACTCACATCTGTGTTCAATTGTTGTCTGCATCTACATTCTTTGAGAGTGGATTTATTTTTCCTGGGCCACCATGTGGATTCAGCTGACCATCTTAAGTGGGGATTAGTTGTTTTAAAGTTAGATTTTGATTAAAGCATTGTTTTTCAAAAGTTGTAACTCACAACACATGGCTTACATAGACTGTAAAATTCAAAGGACTATGGACTATACCCTATAAAATCAATATCTAAGGATGACACAGGGAGTGGAGAACGTAAAATAAACAAACCATATTCACTCATATTTATTTTTCAGTGTCCTCTTTGGTTTGATTATTTGTTTGATTATTTTTATTTGCAACAGTAAACTTTATTATGTGAAAATATAAACCAGTCTGTTAAAAGTTTGCAGGTGATACAACACCTTGGTAACGTTGCTAAATAGTAACGGAATATGTAGCAAAGGTGAAGAAACGATTTGTGCCGGGTCAGACAGCCTGCATGCTGAGATGATCTATGCTAAAAGCTTGGCTGGGGCTGTGTTTACCTTTGGAGACGCAGGTCTTGAAATAAGTTAAGCGAAACAAAAGGGCCAGCAAACAGCCATGAGTGAAGCGTGTTGTGGCACTTCTTCTTTTTTCTCTTGATGACACTTCCAGCGCTTCATCTAGCCTAGCTTTCTTCTTGTTAGCATCAAAGACCTGGCAGTTCAGGTTGAGCTAAGAAGCACATCAAAGATGCTAAATGCAGCCCTTTTCTTTTCTTTTTTTAAATAAATATTTAGCAGCGCAGTAGAAAGGCTTGTGCTTATCCCTGCCCCCTTCCCTTCCCTTCTCCCCTCTCCCTCCCATCTTCCCCCTCTGTCTCTTCACCTGGCTGCTTTCACCTGCTGAAAATTGGCTGAGACACCAGCATGGTAATGGCTTCATTGGCCTGCACTGCTGAACAGAGAAACCAGCCACCCACACACACACACACACACACACACACACACACACACACACACACATCTCACCATTGTTAATGTGCTGTGGCAAAATGTGTTTCTCTTTCGTCTTTATGGCTTTTACCTCTGTGGACTTTCTTTTCCATTAATATTTTTTTGAATTTTACAGACCCCTCTGCATATATTAGTATTGGGAAATGCCAGGAGGAGGCACCGCTGTTGTCTGTAGCTTCTGAAGTGAGAATGAAATATAATGGTTATTTTTGCTAAGATGGCTGTACCATTAGCAGTGGGAGAGTAGGCAAATTGTAAAGCTGGAATGGTATTCATGAAGGCTTTGCCTTGGTGTGAAGAGCAAAGCCTGTTGAAAAAAAAAGAGGAAAAAAAAAAACTTAAGACCATGCAGCTCAGGTTACCCTGGCTCATGTAAACAGTCAGCCATTAAAAAGTCATGCTATTTTTTTTTTTTTTTGAGAAAAAAAAATACTTTATATGTCTTTTTTACTTATTCCTGACCAATTGAATACCTTTGACCTTTTTTGGACCCTGTATTCCCATGGTGGACAGTAGTCAGGGCTAATATAGTGTTATAGCATGCAAGTATATGGCTCTGCTTGATGTTTGGAGAGAGACGAACAGAGCCAGAGTGGACAGCAAAATGTAACTGTCAGCTAAAGGAGAGTAATAGAGGCATTCGTAGCGTCATAGGAAACATATGTGGCTCCATATGCTCTCCGTGTTCTTGTTTCCAGTCTCCTTCATTGTCTGAGATGCACCACTGATCTGGGGGCCTCTGAAGTGTGTGTGTGTGTGTGTGTGTGTGTGTGTGTGTGTGTGTGTGTGTGTGTGTGTGTGTGTGTGTGTGTGTGTGTGTGTGTGTGTGTGTGTGTGTGTGTGTGTGTGTGTGTGTGTGTGTGTGTGTGTGTGTGTGTGTGTGTGTGTGTGTGTGTGTGTGTGTGTGTGTGTGTGTGTCTTTTGCACCACTGATCTAGGGGGCCTCTGAAGTGCCCTGTGTGTAAGTGTGTGAATGCATGCAGACATACAGGCATGAGTTATGTGTCTCTGTGGGTTAAAGAAAAAGACATAAAAAAAGACACAAACATACGTTTTTGTGTTGCCACAGAGAAAGAAACGTGTATACTATGAGTGTATATAGTTTTCTCTTTCTGCATTTCTGTCCATTGTGAATGGGCTGTGAAGTTAGGAAGTTGTGTATGTCTGTGCTGTTCCATGGCCCCAGGCTGGGGCAGGCCTGCGGGAAGCAACCCTGACGGTCATTAGGACCTGTCAGTACGCCTGGAGGGGGAGTGCTGATAAATTTCAGCTAGCGTCAATTGCAGATGAAAGATCTGCTGAAGATGCTAGGGGTGTCATGCTTGACTTGTCTCTGCTCAACAAGTCCCATCTTCCTTCCAGCAGCAGGCTACCTCAAGCAGGAAAACGGGCAGGCTCTCCCACCCTCTGCTGCCCCTCAGCCCCTGCTCTCCCCAACCCCTCACCCCTCTGCCTACCTTCACTCCTTCACCCCCACAACCCCCATCACCCCCCACCCCTTCCTGCTTACCTTGGTTAAGCCTCTTTGCATGTTGATTGGGGGAGGGCTAATCCAGTTTGCAGCTGTCGTAGACCAATGATGAATCACCTTTCCGTCATTTGGCTGTGCTCCCCTTGCTCAGGGAGGAGGGAGGACCTGGAGGAGGAAACAACAGCGGAGTAGGGCCGCGACTCGGAGAGAGACAATGTGCGCCTCTGTTCCCCCGCTAGCCCTCTCTTCCCTTTCTGCTAGAGAATAACAATAATGTTTTCTCAGACAAGCCTTTTTTGTGTCATGGATGGCTCTGGACTGTGACATCGAGCTGCAATAACAAGGAGTGACATTGTTTCTGCTGGGGCAGGTGGAGGCAGAATAAAGAAAGGAGTGTGGTTTGTGAGGACTCAAAGCCATCTAGGTCCAGGTAAGAGCACAGTTGAGCCAGAGCCAGCAGCATCAGAGACATGTAGTTCTCTGCGTGGCATTAGAGATTGCCTTAGACGCTCTGCTAAACAACGGTCAACTTCTCTCAGCCTACTTTGTTGCCTGTTAGAGATAGTTAAGACTTTTTAGCCACCAGCTAATGAGAAAAAGTTTGGGCAAAGTAGAAAACAGGATTAAGTAGTAAGTGTGAAATGTAGAAATAGGGTTAGGTGATTCTGGACTATCCTTAATGTGCTTATATTTCAACCTCTGTGGTGTTGTATGCTTGGAGGGTGTGATACTTTTTAATTAACTGAATATACACCTAAGAAAAGGACAATGCAGCTTCTGAGTATGTGTGGAAAAAGGCTCTTGTGTCATTGTTTTTTATTATTACTGATTTGATGTCCTTTTTTTAGTCTTTTTGATTTGTAATATAATGCTTAAAACAATGTATAGTTTCCATTGATAATTAAATTGTGCTTCCACCACAAGAAAGGACATTCTGACAATCTACTGCAAAGTATCATAATATCATAACATTATAATATCATCTTAAATAGAGTAAATGCATATCATAATTTCATCTTTTTATCGCATAATTCTGGTTTCTTCGTGCTATCTGATAGCACTCAGACTACTCCGAGTTTCTTGAGCATTTATCTTTGTGGCCTTGTATAAAAAGGCCAATGTTTAACGATAGCAGAGATAGCCAGAACCCTGGAATATAATTGGAAATGGCAGTATTATGTACAAAACATTTTCTCCTAATTTCATTAACTGACTATTGCAATGGGAACAGTGGCAGAGACAAATGGGGTCTAGAGTTTTTGGCCGTACTTTTGAAATCACTCGTGTCTTCTCTCTACTACTCCATTGTCTATACTTGTTCAAATCCTTTGAGAACACAAATGAGAAGATAGAATAATGTTTTCAGTGGCGTGGTCTTTTGTATAAACACAGAAACAATTAAGGAGCTTGCCAGAGCAAACGCATGCCTCGTGAGCTTCTCATCTGCCCATCACTGAGGCATGGGCTCTTACAATCAAGCAGAGTGCTGCACTTTTAACAGGCACATTAACCATTGCCTCAAACCAGCAAACATCTGTTAACAGTCTTCGATACCACACAAAACGATATACACTTAAGGCAATTTTGCTTAAAGATACATCAGAGTAAATTGACAGTAAACACTTTGTGTTCACTTCATGTAAAATGGTGACTTGCAGTGAGATTGTTGTAATGAGCAAAATCAGAAACTGTCTTGTCAAAATGTTTACTATTCATTTCATAGCTTGCAATTCCACTCTGTGTTTTCTGTGTGCACATGTGAGAGTGTGTGTGTCACATTTTGCATTGTATATTTCTTTGATTTTCATATGCTAGTTTTTAAACCTTGACATTTGGCATTGCATAGAAACATCATTCGTTGAAATTCAGTTGAAAATATCACGTGCAAGGTAGTCATTAGTAAAAGTGTGAATTATAGATTTTAAATGTAGTTTTATCTGAATCAGAATCAGCTTTATTGGCCAGGTTTGCGCAAACAAGCAAGGAATTTGACTCTGGTTAAACTTTGCTCTCAGAGTACAACACTCACTTAACATATAATAATAAAAACAGAAAGGACAGTGAGAATATAAAAAAAAAGTAAAAATACTGTTAAGTATACAGAATAACAATACAATAGACTTAAGAAATTTACAAAAAACATACAATAACAATTGAAGAGAGGGAAGGAATTTGTAGAATATTTTTTCACTCAGCATCTAATTACTAATACTTTTGTTTTTAATTTTTTATCATCACCATTTTATTCATCTAAATCTGGACTACTGGATATATACAGTATGCATATTGTGCACACTGCATTGTGTATCAGGGCTGCGTGTCTTCCCTGAAACCAGAGTGATATGTGTAATTTGATTTGGTGTGTGCATATGTGTGTGTGTATCACGTCAGGTCTATGGAAATGCAGGATCTAGCCAGTCCTCACAGCCGAGTAAGTGGAAGCAGTGAATCTCCTAATGGTCTCAACCTCGACAACTCCCACATCAATAACAATTCCATGACACCCAATGGCACTGAAGGTATGTGTGCGGTGCTGTTGCTCTTCAGTTGCTCTCTTTGTCTTGTATGCGATTCAAAATTTTAAAAAATGGTTGAGAAAGGGGACAGAAGCTGTATTGTTACATTCAATGCGAAACTGACTTTTTGATCTGAAAGTAATTCGGTGTAGCATTCATGCATTTGAAGTGTTGTGTGTCAAAATATTATGGTATTTTTCTAAGGTGAATTACCAATATTTTTTTAGCAATAATTTAGTAAACAGCTAGTAAAATAATGGAGAGAATGCACTTCATATTTGCTGTCCTATTGGCACGTATTGCTTCAACAATTCAGTACAACCAGTAGTTGTTTTCCAGTGACTATTAGCTGTTTATTTAAGCAACCATGTAATTATTCAAAGCCCACAGCATGGGCATGACGGGGTTTTGCATGAGGTCTCTACTGTACATAGCTATTTACTCAGGTGATTCACCTGTGCTTAAATCTGAGCCTTTGTTTAGTGAAGCAGTCATGCACATGTCACAAACCAACACGATCTATTAAAAACATCACCCATGTCACGTAATCTTCAGGATAGTCTGTGCTTTGAGCTCCGTTTAGTATTTTGTGTATTCATGCCACAGGACCCGTAGACATGGTGCAGACATGTCATGTGTCCCTTTGCCATTCTTTCTTTCCCATAGGTGATAGCATCACAATGCTTACCACTGCAGACTGGTTGTTAGGTTCTAACTCACAGTCCGCTGCAGGTTTGTCTACTCTTGGTGACACAAATGAAAGGACAATACTTGGTGTCTTCAACGGAGAGCAAGATTAAAAAAACACTTTTGCCTTTTTGAACCACCTACTTCACTTATGAAGAAAATTTTATTTGTATTTTTTTTTTTTACTCCCAAAAATACACAATTTATCAGCTGCTAAATTATAAAGTTACCTCAACTATTGTGCCTTTCATTCAGAAACTCTTTGGTATTTGCTGTAGTTGTTGTGGTCTTCTGTTTAAAGCATGATTTGACCCCGACTTGATTTGATTCCATTATTAATGAATGGTCAGATTGTGAACTTGCATACTGTGCATTTTGTTTTCATTTGGACGTTCCGTGCCGTTTCCTGAATACAGTGGTTATTGTGTGCTCTGTGACCTGATGGTGTGGTAGTTTATGCATGCACCTTACCTCTATTTTGTCATCGGTGTGTTGTTCAAAAGAATTGCCTCTTGTCCACATATGTTTCTGCACTGAATGAGCATAGTGGAAACATGTAAAACATGACAGCAAACGGCTTCTTCAACCATGGGGGATTCCACTGAGCATGACTCCCTTGCCCACATTGTCAATTTGTTTTGCCAAAAAGAGAGAGAAAAAAAAAGTGCTCCAGTCTGCCTGAAGTGAAATGGATTGATTTCAAAGATTCCTGAGCTGTCAGAAAACTGTGAAATTGTCTTTGCAGATCTATCGCTGAGCTGTATAATGGAGCCAAGGTCAAACAGCGTTCGCTACACTCTTAAAAAGATTTTATACACCATACATTTCCTTGACATTTCAATTGTAGTTGTACATCCCTGCGGAGCACTTTTTTGTCTGTGACTCCAACACACATGTAATGTGATGATTTTTATTTCATGCTGCACTTAACTGTTGATAAGCCAGTAATTTATCATTAAATGTAAAATATAATGTAATTCTGTTTTGCCAAGTAGAATGTACTGTTAAATTAAAGTTTGATTTATATCGCCAATGCAAAATAGTTTAAATACATTTCTAAAATAAATCCACAAGCTTTACATAAGGAAATGGCTCAAACACATTTCTAAATGTAAACCGCTTTTCTCCGGGTTTAATAATAAAGAGCAGTGATAAAGATACATATATTGCACCATAAATCCCATCAAAAAGAATAAACGATAAAGATAAAATACAAAAATATATCTATAAACCATTTGAATGGATACAGATGTAACATTTTCTGACATTGTTGTAAATACTGTTGGAATGTTGTTTGACTCCTCCGTGTGCAGTTCTGTTTTTATTTTATTTTACACCGAGTAATTTTTGCGTGAATTGTGAAAATCTGAAAAAAAAAAAGAACAAAAACAACTGAGATATTAAGACGTTACTTTTTTTCTTTTTCCAGATTTGATTTGGTGACAATGTGGCTTTTTTGTTTGCAGTTAAATCCGAGCCAATGAGCAGCAGCGAAATCGCCAACTCAGTAGCAGACACCTCTCTAGACAGCTTCTCAGGATCAGGTGAGGCGTGTGTGTGTGTGTGTGTGTGTGTGTGTGTGTGTGTGTGTGTGTGTGTGTGCAGAACTGATTAGTGAGAGATGAGCCTAGAGATGGGTGACCTAGAAGCCCGTCCCCCAGGAAGTGTCCCTATAGCTAAAACACCAATATACTGTGTTTTGGAACAAGCGACTCTACCTCACCTTTGTCAGCATATTTATATGCTGTGCTTGCGTGCACGTGTGTTAACACTGCTGGTTCCCATGCCAGCGAGGACTGAATTATGACCTGTAATGCACTGAACCTGTCTGGCTGGTGGAGTGACATGGCGTCCCAGTGGCCCTCGCTCTCCACGGGCTGTTACCCTATCGCCCTGTCAGAGCCAAGGTTTTCACACCCTCCTCTCAGCATGGGAACATCACACACACAGACATTCTGTAAACACACACACACACACACACACACACACACACACACACAAGGACCACTCTAAATAAAGTCAGGACCTCAGAGTATAATGAAAATTGTAGGAATTATAAAAGAAATAATCGCTAATGTGATAATTTTGTAGCTTATTTCTTTTTTCCATCCTCACCAGTATCTATGTCAACCTGCAGCACTCTCGTCTATTTTCTATAAACATGTATTAACAGTACTACGTTCAGCTGTGCATGGTATTAACTTGCTGCTAATTTTTCTGTATTTCCTTAACTGTTTAACTAAGTACTTGATACTTAACACTAGAAGCGCATAAATCACTGCTATGACTTTTGTCTTTGACAATATTAATGAAATTTAGTAATCTTATACCCCATATCCTCCATGGGGAAACCCAAAGCTCCGTTCAGAAGAGCAGGTTTTGTCCAGTGGCAGGTGCTGCTGATGTGGGAAAAGTGTTCAATATTAATAACGTGTGTGAGGGGTTACAGCATACAGTTACATACAGTTATTGCTCCCCCGCAACCAAATCCCTTATTTTACATGTCACGACCAATTAGACAGATGTTTGAAAACTGTGCCACTGCAGTTAAATGCGAGTAATGCGGCAAAACTGTGATTGTTGCTGAAGTTAATTCAATTTAAATGTATTATTACATTTTCATTTATTCATGTATAATTTAAAGTTAACCTGCTGTGTGTTATTCCAAATTTAGATATACATATGCAATAAATTATGGCAGATATTTAAAAAATGACTTATTAAATTAAAATCAATAATGGAGTTTTTGGTAACAGAAGTCTTGCCTGCTGGCTCTTTTGTATGTGTGGAATTTTTTGTTTTTGTTTTAAAAATTGATATTTTACATCTTGGACCTGAAAACTGCAGGCAACATTAAGAAAACTAATATAAATTCCCATTTATCTATTAATAAGAGTTTATTTGAGATGTTACACGCTGACGATTGAAAAAGCCCACTGTGTCTCTTATATCATTCTTACTGCCGATTTGAAACAAGTGCACTTCTGTGAGTTATTTGTGGCTGAACCTTCATGAGTTAACAGCACCGGGGAACCACATAGTCTTATGCTTAATGAAGGAATGATTATGTAGTAGCACTCATTACCTGCAATCAGTGATGGCCCTTCCAATGTGGTTGTGGCTTGAAAGGCCCAAGGCAACTGAAGCTACAGGCTGAGACTGATTCAGACCATCCTGTATGTGTTTAAACCAGCGGTCGTCATAGCAGCCCAGAAGTATCTCAGAGATGCGCAGGTCAGCAGAAAAACCTGATGTTCTTACCTGATTATTTTACTTCGTTATTGCTCTCCGGTTTTCAACCTCAAATAAGGTTACCGAAATAAATAGAGTAATGCGATGTAATTACTGTTTCCTTGGATTCCAGAAGTTCTGTTGGCAAAAGATAATATTTACCTTATTTCTTAATGTTTAAATATGTGCTTGCCTCTTTTCTTTTTAACTCTCCTCAGCTATTGGAACCAGTGGCTTCAGCCCAAGACAAACTCACCAGTTCTCTCCACAGATTTACCCTTCCAAGTAAGGCTTCTTTTATTTTTCTTTAAAAAATAAGCAGCATCCAACTTCATTTGGATCTTTAATTAGATCCTTCTGCTAGATCGGGGGTTTTCGACTAGCTTTGTTTGCCTGGATGTCTGCAGCTTGCGCACTCTGAAATCTGTTGTAATTATTATCTTGCAAAAATTTCCCTTGCAATTTATTGTTGTTTCACTATGTATATGAGCTGTGCGATGCTATCTGTCCTACAGCTTGGCTCGGTGTTCAAAATGAAGTAGCACAATCACAAGGAATTTGTCAGTTAGCAAAGTTTGTGTTATGGTTTCAGGGGTAAAACATGGTCCCCTTTCTTCCTGCCTTCCCTTCTCACTTTTATCTTTTGTTTCTTTTCTTAAATAGCAGAACATATCCGCATATTCTTCCTACCCCTTCATCCCAAAATATGGCTGCGTATGGGCAGACGCAGTACACCACAGGAATGCAGCAGGCCGCAGCTTATGCTAGCTACCCCCAGCCTGGCCAGCCCTATGGCATCCCAGCCTATGGTAAGATTTCTCAACACACGTCAAAACCTTCTTGTCTTGCTTAAAGATGCATGTTAACTACAACTATTTTTTCCTTCCTAAAGGTCATGAACCAAGACCTTGCAAATAACAAACGTGAAGCAGGAGCAGTAGAGATGCTAAGTTGTTGTTTAGTGCCTGCATATTGTCCTTCATTGCAATAAAACAGAATGTGCTTGTCAAGCTGTTCAGATAGATCTGAAAGATTAGTGATTCAAATCTGAAAACAAAGATTTCCCCTGGCATTGCAAGAGAAAGTACATCGTACATGGCTCACTGTAGGCTTTATTTATCCAAAGTCTTTAGAGTGTTTTGACCCCAAAAGACTCTCCAATATGTGGAGGAATTTACACTGTTTATTTGAATGGAGTCCTGCAACCTACCGCTGCATAGAAGCTGCATCGTGACTGATTGAATGTAAGCAGTGGCAAGTTTAACTCACAAACACAAGTAAAATGTTGTATTACTTGTGCATCTTTTTCACAGATGACCTGTCTTAAATAATAATAATAATAATAATAATAACAGAAAATCGAACAATCATAGTCCTAACATGCTTTTTGATTGTACGGCCAAGTAGACAACTCCTTTGCAGTGAGACAGAACCCAGTGTGAGATAATATTTCTAAACAACTGATGATAGTAGAAATCTTTAATTAGATAATCAGTGCTCGTCTATTGTAATAAGTGTTTTATGCTAACAGACAGAGGCTGTGTCCCTTTGCTGTGTCCAATGTAATTTAAACCTGTGTTGACTGTTGTCTGTGCATCAAACCGATCTGGTGTCACTAACTGATTTAGGTCCATTGTGGGCAGGCATAAAGACGGAGGGGGGTCTGACCCAATCCCAATCCCCGGGACAGACGGGCTTCCTAAGCTACAGCTCCGGCTTCACCACACCGCAGACAGGACAGGCCCCCTACAGTTACCAGATGCAGGGTGAGGACATATTTTTGAATTCCTTGTCAATAGTTTTCTCTGTGCATCTTCACATGTCGGTTTGGGCATTTGTATGGTGTCAAAATGCAGCGTACGTGAGATGCCATCACTCTCTCTTAAAGCTAGCAGTTTGTCAAATTTTACAGTTGTAACGTGTTTGCAGCAAAATTGCTAAAATGGCTAACATCATGAGAGGTTTACAAAACTACAAAGCAGATTTTGATTCACCAACATTTAAAAAATATGGTTGGAATCTGGTTGCTGGTACATTTCTTTGCTGGTTTGTTCTTTGTGTGTATATATTTCTTTTTTCTGTGTATCTTCTTTGTCCTCTCTTTTACAATGTTTTTGCCAATATCACTTTTGTTACAATATCACCCCCTCGGTCTTCTTTCTTACTTTGTCTCATTTATATGTTTCTGCCATGTGTTCCCTCTGCTTAGCCCATCAAATAAGGTTTATTGTAAATGTCTTTTTTTAAACGATTAGAGAAAGAGGTCTCTGTCCCTGATTTAACAGCATGCAGAGCCAGACTGATTCACAACTCGGCCCTTGAACTCACCCCAAAAGATTGTTGCATCCCGGCGGTTGTTATGTGCAGCCACGACGGCTGCCTCCCTCTCCTCTCCTCTTAAAAGAATCAACACAGATGGAAAATTGGCAGGCACTTAGGAGGCACCAGCCATGTCCTCCCCACTCCCCAGCCTTTGTTTTGTCTCTCCCTATGATCATATTTGTATTTGTTTTAGAGCTGAGACCATAGAGATTTATGGCCTTGAAACCGATAAAAATGAGTTGTTGCTCCCCCTCTTTTGCTCTCTGTCCAGTTATACATTCTGTTTAAATGTAGATCAAGCCTTCTGTCATGTTGTGTTTCTATTACTCTGTTTGTATTAGTTAAAAAAGCCTCTGTTCCACCTGCACTGGGCAAGGACACTTGGCTAACAGCTAGCGTAGTATTTGCGTTCTCTCCTGTAATATCTAATGTGTGACAATAGAAACATCTCCACATGTTGTTGAAAAGCCTCTACAGCATCTCACAATAAATAACGCCAGCTCAACAGCACACTCTTTTCCACGCCTCTTAACCAAATACAGTAGGCCACAGCCGGAGTTTTGCAGTGCACAGCGTAGCGCCTGAAAAAGAGAGAGAGAGAGAGAGAGAGAGAAGGAAGGGAACAAGAGACGGAGCATGTACAGCAGAATGTTCAAGCTGCTATCCTGCCCTCAGTGGTTTAACTCACGATGACAGTATTATGTGCCCATTCATCTTCTAAGTATTATGCTCTTACGCTGTCTTTCTCTTCCCTCCGTCTAACTCTTTCTCTTCCTCACTGTCTGCTGCTATCTCTGGCTATCAGATGCCCTACGTAGCGTTAAGTGCCTTAGTAATTGACAGCCATGTTAGATGACAGATTGACCACTATTCTGGCCTTGAGTTCTCTAACTGTGGCTCTGGCCCTCCGTCACACCATCATCGTTACTTATTCTGGCCTATTGATCTGCCTGGGTGAGGTGCCTCAGGCCTGGGTGTCCCAACCAAAGATTCTTTTTCCACATCTGATACCCCCCCCCCTTCACTGCCACCAGCCTGTGGCCAGCTGTCAAGGCAGAGGACGATTTGATTAATGCTTTAACATCCTTACTTTCATGTCCGATGCCATGGAGCTAAGTGTGTGTGCTAAAGTCGTTGCACCAAATTTTAAGGGGAACAGCATGTTGTGTGCATCTCAGTTTTGAAATCCCTTTAGGCAGTTTACGTAGTGCATCTCATGGATTGTCAGAAAAATCCTAAACCATCAGAGGTGTGTGAAGTGACCGGGAGATTGTGCTGATGGTGGGACTGAGCAGATGCTAATTAGGTGAATAATTGGATTCTAGCATTCTGTCCCAGTGGCAGTGCAAGCTGAAGAAGCTGAAGCCTCCGTTGCCTTTTTAAAAGGAGAGCCCCATCTGGACTTGATAGCCTATTCCCAAGTGGGGCATCCAAACTTCTGCTACAAATATTGTGCACTGATGATAGACATAGCCCATGGCAAGGGGACTGATCAAGCAAAGCAAATGGACTTCCAATTGTGGAGCCAGAAGGCAGGAGGGAAGGAGGAGAGGAGAGGAGGGAGGGATGATGTCTGGTCTTGAGTGAGTGAACTAACTGGAGCAGGACAGGGGGAGGGAGAGAAAACATGCCCCCCAGGGAACCACAAGACCCCGTCTTTCTCCCCCTACTATAACCAGCACCGCCACTCCCAACAGCATAAGCTCATTCTCACTGCTAGCGGGGGTCCCCTCGGCTTTTATGTGGCTCCTTGTTCTCCTCAGAGCAACCCTCAAAACCTGCCAGTGAGAGCTTTTACGATTGTTTGAACTGTGCATTAGGCTAATTTGTTGTCCTTCGCAGCCTCACTCGTCCTTGTCTCTGTCTTATTGTTCTGTCAGACTTTCACTTGATGTTGAACTTTCTGTGGAGGACACAAAAGTTTTCAATTCTCCCCTGCAGGCATCGAAATATCAAACAAAACAACAAAGAGAGAGAACAGTTCTGATGAAAATAATCGGTAGAGGCCAGGATGAAGAAAAACGTGGAAATCTGCTGCGTGTGTAATTGCTGAAAGCAGAGAGTGAGAAACTGCACAAATAATTAGTGGATCCTGGTAATCTTGGGTGCTTGTGAAGTATTTGTTTTTGGCCGCAGTGCTGGGTACTTAACTGACTAGGCTAAACACTGCACTACGTCTTCCCTTTTTGTGCTTTCTTTCACCCTTCATGCCCCCTCACTTCCCTGATTCCCCCGTTCTGAAAGCTGCTTCACGTTTGTCACGGTGTGGGAGGGCCGTCCTGATGGGGCCAATGACCAGAGGATGAAAGGAACCCCCTCTGTTTGTCTCTGGGAACAAAGGTGTAATTATGCCCCCATTTAAGAACAGTACATTTATCTCCCCCTTCGTTTTCACTCAAGCGATGGGATATTTTTTGGCTACAGGAGGATCACTGTGGTGATAAGTGAAGAAGCCTTATTATATAATGCAATGGTAGTGCTAATTGATGTCCCCTGTGGATGTATGGAGAAGGGATTTGTCTTTGTATTAACAGAAGTGAGTAATAACGCCTAGGGGTCATATTTGTAATGCTATGGCACTTTGGTGCAATTTTAGACCTTTTTAATCAATTTCTTATACTGTCTTTAAATCTCAAGCCTCTGTTACAAGGTAGAAAAAGTCAACATCTGGTCAAAGCTTTACTATTGTTATACTGTATATGTTTACATGTATTATTGGCATGCAGAATAATGCCAAGCTGCGTAAATAATCCTATAATAATTGCAATCACTATTTTGGCCTTCACAATGATTAAACTTGAGTGGATGCAATATTTATGCTTTGCATTTAGATTGCCTACTCTAATGCATCAAATCAATCTCTCCCTACTCACAGCTGAATTCTCTGACAAATCCCAGGCTTTTGCTTTGAGCACTTTGTGATTCACCGCTCTTCCTCTGTTGTGGCTGCAGGCAAAAAAATTCCCACTTAAAAGGCAAACTTCTTGACTACATTTACTTTTAAGGGATACATTTTTAAAATAAATAAAAGTTTTATTTGGTTGTACGTTGTAGTGGCATTATAAACATTTGGAGTCCAGTTTAATAATGTTAAGCTTTTGGACAATACGATTTGTCAAATTTAAGAAGTTTTTTTTCCTTTTTTAAGATTTGCAAATTTGATGTGACTTTTATTCATTTATAAAAGCACAATATACAAAGTTTGTCAAATTAAAATGCTTTAGTGCAATAAAACTAGTCTGTTGTCACAGATCATTTAATGACCTCAAGCACAACAATTGGGATTATAGTAGCTTTAATATACACATGCTCTCTCATGCTCTCCCTGTCACCCTGCTGTTTCTCTACCAGTCTGTGATCCCATTTAAGCTGCTCCTCCTGCTATTCTCTTGCCTGACATGATAGTACAGGTGGATGGCTGAACAGAGAAGTCATGCCCCCGGGGGCTACCATTGCTCCTCTCCTCTATAACTCATTTCATGTATATTATTAAGCCATTAGATGCTATCAACCCTTTTGAATGATTTAATTACCCAGAGGACCATCCTTTGGGCAAGTAAAAAGCGGAACATACATATTCATTAGGGCTGGATGTCAGCAGCAACCCCCACCCACCCCCTGGGGGGGGGCTCCTCACTGCGACCTTAACCCTCCTTCCCTATACATCTCTGTCTCACTACACTTCCCATGCACACCCCCCTGGCACCCTCATGCTCCGTCCCAGTGCATCCACCCCCCTTCAACCCCACGCCACCCTTCAGTAACTCACACACAAAAGTCTCTTGTCTTCCTCACATTGTGCGGGCCTGGGTGGCTTTGGAAGCAGGTTCTGTCCACCCCTCACCCTTCTCTGCCCCCCCCTCTGTCATTCATCAGGCCTGATCCAATCACTGATAAGGAAGGAAGAGGAGAAAGATAAGGCCACTGTTGGGAGCGCTCCCTCAGGCCTCCCTCTGTTCACCACCTCAAATAGCTGTTTCACAAGAGAAACAATGTGCCATTTCATTTCTGTCACTGCACTGCTTGCAGTACTGCAAATTTAATAATGTTGTTTGATAAAATATGGTGTACACATAACTCAAAAGTATTATTTTTCCCTAAAGGTGGTACTTTCACAACAACATCAGGATTGTATCCAGGAAACAACTCCCTGACGAACTCCACTGGCTTCAACAGCACACAACAGGTAGCTGTGCACTTCTGCTCATTCCATTGCTGTGATCTGGTATCTGTATGCAGCTGTTGGTTTATAGAAGTTTGAATTGCAGACTTCTTCCAAACCAGGAAATCTTTATGAAACATGCATACTCAATATGTTACATTTCATCCGTGACACATTCAAACATAAATCACTCAGGATGTCGAAAGCTTTGTATGCCGGATTATCTACTGTACCTCCTCCAACACAAATGTATTATGCCACAGAGGAAAGGGAGAAAAAAAACAAAACAAGACAGATCGTTGTCCAGATGTAGGACAGAACAGACATGTGTTTGCATTTATATTTTGGAATCTGCACTGTAAAGTAGCAACACTGGTGCAGGGCATATCTCACATTACTCTGCCAAACCTACTGCTTCTCTTCCTCGGCTCTGCTACTTTTTCTGCATCTTTTTGATCTAAATCTCCCCTCTTACACCACATTGCACATATTAGATTATCTTGTGTTTGTTATTTCCTTGCCTTATCTTTATATGTAACTGTTTACCATTTCTCTACTGTTTTTTCTTAACAGGACTATGCCAGTTATCCAGCCTTTGGCCAGGGGCAGTATGCTCAGTATTACAACAGCTCACCCTACACTTCACCCTACATGACAAGTAATAACACCAGCCCTAGCACGCCCTCCACAACCACCACCTACACCCTCCAGGAGCCACCCACTGGCATCACCAGCCAGGCCCTTACAGAGAACCCTGCAGGTAAGAATCAAACCACAGGCCGCAGGGCTGCTTTGTCTAACCATGTTTCTTTTTTTAAATTTAACAAGCACTGAACCCTTCCTTCTTACTGACTGGAAGTAGCTCCTGATAAGAGAACATAAGCTAACGCCAAAAATCTTAATTTGTCCTAAAGTGAATGCGCAATATAAGTAGGAAAGTGTTTCAGCCACCACATCTAGTGTACTGTAGTGTGGCAGGCAAGAAAACAAAAACGTTAAAACTGAAATCAGATGTAGAGTTTCCCATAATTTCATGTGACATTAATGCCTCAGCTGGCAATCAAGCACTGATTTGTATCTTCATAAGTCAGTCATACAGTATGACTGCATTTCAAATTGTCATCAATCAACACCAAAGACATCAGGCTTTAACTTAACGTAATTTCATACACAGTCGTCCAATTTAGATAAATGACATCTTTGCTATTTCTATTTGACATATGCTCCATTAGCTGTTGTTTATTAAATCAGTAAGAAGCACGATAGCTTTTAGTAACTGTGTTCTGCAACTGATTTATGATATGTTTGTTACCTGTAGGCCTACATTATCACTAAAAATGTCCCAGGAAGCTTCCTGCCCTGCATCAAGACAAATGGTCACTCACACTTCTTTGCTAAAAGCAAATAATAGCTCATCTTCGATACGCTCTTTTTATACTCTTCTTCTTCTTCTCCTTCTTTCCTTCCTTTCAGCAGAGTACAGTACCATCCACAGTCCATCAACCCCCATTAAAGATTCAGATTCGGATCGATTGCGGCGGGCCTCGGATGGAAAGTCACGTGGCCGGGGAAGAAGGAACAACAACCCATCACCGCCGCCTGACTCTGACCTTGAGGTAGGGTGAGCCCGCTACCTTGGCGACAGACAGCCTCGCCCTGTCTGAGGCACATTGACACTAATCCACTTACTATATGGCTGCCACACCGGCTTTAACACTTGATGGGCATTAATTCTTAAAGATTATGCCTTAACTATAAATGCATTATTGATGAATTGTGGAATATATGACACACATATAAAGTTCTCATGTATACCTTGTAAATAAACAATAAGGCATCTGATTAAGTGAGTCATCACAGAAGTGAATATATATATATATATATATATATATATATATATAATCTAGTCATCAAAGACGAGACACTAGCTTTGACTAACAATAGTACCATTGCACCTTGAGCTACTGTATATAACCCTTAGATTGTGACCATATGTCAAAACGAACTCTTGGAAATTCAGAGGGCTGTGCTCTTCATTACCATGATATGAAGTTAAACGAGGTTAATAGCCCCCATTATAGCACTGACATCATGGTGTGTTAACATATCTAGTTAATTAGTTTGTCACTATTGATTACTCTAATGTAAAGGGCAGAAGGTGGAAAGCGGGTGGTGGGGTGGTGAGAGGACTGTTGTGGTGACCAGCCCAAGCAAATGGATCCTGGTCCCTGTGGCGCACAAATACACGCTCCTGGCCTATTGACCAGGAGGATCACCTTGCAGCCTTACAGAGTGCACCATTGATTTTGCCTCTTTTCTCTCTGTTTTTCTTTGTTTCTTTCTTCCCACACCACCCCCCATCTCTTCAGCGAGTTTTCATCTGGGACCTGGATGAAACCATCATCGTTTTCCATTCCTTGCTTACGGGTTCTTATGCCAACAGATATGGACGGGTGAGTGACATCAGTTTGTGGCAGTAGCGGTGCACTTCATCAGCAAACACACATAAACATTAAAAGGATAAGAAGAAAAGGATCGGGGGGGAGGGGGAGATGGCCATTGAGCGGATGATAGATTTCACTGAGTCTATACTGAGAAAATAGAGCAGAACTCAATGTACATTTAATTGTTTCTTTTTTTAATAGGTCCAATGAGGCTTGACAAGTATTTGACTGCTCTTTGCAGCTGTTGGAGTTATGCATGGCTGGTCGGGCTCAGCTGTAGGGGCTCGCAACAGTTGCACTCTGGATGTCTATTGACACATCTTAAGTGTTCCTTTCTCCTTCAGAAATGCCACATTGTTAGTTTAATTAAGTGCTTCTCAATCCATCCTTTTCAGACTGGGATCTCCCTGGAGACCCTGGCAGGAGACTGAGTCCACTGAATGTAATTCAGTCAAAACTCTAACTAGAACACAGAGATTCCCTTAAAGCTGCCTTAATTAGGATTCAAATAAAAATATATGACATACGTATATATAAACCTTAACAAACATATTATTATTATTATTATTATTATTATTATACTGAAAGGTTATTTTCCATCCCATGTCACTGTGTATGGTTATAAGATGAAGAGTTTACTTTTCCAGGCTTTGCTATTTGTTGTTCCATGTAAATTGCTTCTCCAAATTTAAACTTTCAAAACAAACAATTTGGGAAATAAGGAAGAATCCTATTCTCATGGTTTTGTTGAGGTCATAGGTTCTATACAGCCTTTATTGCATCACCCACTCTTATTTTCCCATTTAGATATAATACATGAAAATAATTACAATCTTGAAGCCAATTCATCACACATTCACAATTTTTACAATGATAAATTAAACTCCATTTTATTTTGCGGTACAGCAGCATTTCTAATCACCGGTTGTTTTGGCTATGGGGGTTTCTGGTTTTGAAGTCAAAAATGACATATTGCTCCTCATATGTCAGAGAGCTTAACGTCTGCAGCCCGTGCTGTGTGCCTTTGTTCTGGTATGAGGGGGTGTTTGATGGGGGCAGTGTTTTGTTTTTGGGGTGAAAGAGGGCTGCCCCACGACCCTCCACTGTTTATTTACTTTATTCTCAGCCCTGCATGCTGGGTAAAGAGAGAGCTATAGCTTAGGGAGCTGTGGCTCAGTGATGAGGGACTCTCCAACCACACACACACACACACACACACACACACACACACACACACACACACACACACACGCATACACAGGGTCTCCAGTGTGCTCCTCTGAAACAGGAAACACTCCTGACTCCATAAGGGCCCGTTCCATCAGAGCTCATATAGGATGTGACAGGCGTTAGAGTCCCTCCCACTTACTCGGTTTTCTCTTTTGTTCCCTCTTTTTCTCCTCCTCTGCATATTTCTCATGACACTATCACATTAAAGCAATATTATAAGAGGGAGACATGCTTACTCACAGCAACCACCGAGCATGCTACCTCAAATCCTATCAGAAACGCAGATCTGGAAACTACCTTAAAAAAAGAAAGCGAAGCAGACCAACAACCACCCCTTCTCTTCCCTCCTGTCTGTCATTCGTGTCATTCTCATCTTGGTGGCAGAAACAAAAAAAGTTACTGAACAGTTTTCCCTCTTAGCTGCTCTGAGCTTACTATAAATAGATGTGTATCTGAGTAAGCACACATCCACACTTTCTCTCACTCATTGTGACCTCCCACCCACTCTCTCTGATTCTCTTTTTCTCTCTCTCTCATACACACATAAACACACTGCTGCTCTTATCAGCTCTTTTAATTGGCATCAAGGCAGCTCACCCCCATAAAGCTGATGGCTGAGGCCAGCTGTGCTGCTATTGGGCTGGCCAGAGCCAGAGCTAGAGCTTAAAGTGGGTGGGGATGGATGGGGGGTTGTTATTGGTAAGGGGCTCAGAGGGAAGGGGGGACTTGGCGCCCCTGTGGATGGAACTGACATCTCAGGACAGGTGGTGCTGGAGCAATGACAGCAGCAGCACTTTGGTCTTCTGGCCTGCTTGTATTCTTAACTCCCTCACTGAGTGATTGTTTAGATTTAATTGGAAAGGATTCACTCTCGCCGGAGAACACTGCCTTTTCCCACCAAACCAGCCCATAATGCTAAATCAGCCGACAGCGGCAGGGGTAGGGGAGAGGGAGCTGGTAGCCTGTTGATGTGGGAGGGTAATTATTTTTGATGAATTCTGACTGAAAGATTGATTCGAACTGGGAGGTTAAGAGGAAGGAGAAAGCTGCTAGAAGTGGGGATTGAGCTCTACTTGTGTGGTTTGTCCTCTGTCATTTTAGTGAAAACATAAGCATTGTGGGGTGTGACAGGTAATCAGCAAAAAGCTCAGGTGTGTCTTCAGGTGGTTTAACTCTGTAATCCCTGCTTCTGGTCCTGTCTTTAATGCAGTCTCATCCAGCTGCAGAAAATCCTTCTCCACAGCCTGCTATTGTCTCCCTTCACTCTTTGCTTGCTGACGACAGTATTTTGATTAAAGATTTAAGATTTAGTTTTTTTAAAAAGGATATTCAATTTGTGCAATAACAAAAAAGAAAAGAATTACACTTATATATTTTTGTTTATGTGAAAATGCACTGAAGACTTTTTGCAAATTCATTATCTTTTTAAAGGGAAAATCGCACACATTGTCACAGGCTCATTAACTATTTACAATGTAGTTCACTCCTGTCTTGGTATTATCTTACAGACAGTGCAACCCTATCACCATTACAGCACGTGTCACATTACTGACAGAGATCATGATTTAAGGAAAAATTGCAGCTATGCCTGCTGCAGCGAACAGAACATTATTTATTTTGCATTTCAGTTATTTGAATATTAATGCACACCTCTGAGTGGTTGCGCAGGATTGATTGTGTAGAGCAGTCAGATGATGCATCAGCACAAGTATGTGGAGAATGGGCTATTTACGATGAGGCTGTGAACCCCCCACTCTTCTAAATCGACCACCCCTCCTGAGAAGAGACATGCTTTTACTGCATTCGTTCAAGTCTGTGGCATTTCTGATGACTATTCTGGTCCCTTTCAGAGGGTCGTAAACAGAGCCTGAGACTTTCAAGTCCACCTAATGTCTTATTTTATGGGAATAGCCTGCTGAGGAATTTTAAGGGATTCTGTGTTAATTGAGTGACTTACAGGGAACAGCGTTATTTATTGTTTCACATTAACCCCTTCAGATGGAAAAAATGACCTCAATATTTAGAAGAACGAATTTAATTAGATTTAATTGGTTTTGTCTATTTTCCAGGATCCGCCGACGTCTGTATCATTAGGCCTGAGGATGGAAGAAATGATCTTCAACTTGGCCGACACACACCTATTCTTTAACGACTTGGAGGTGCGTCTATTTTTGTGTTTTTCTCTCTTTTTTTGTAAGCTGTCTTTAGCTCTACTATGTTCCTGTTCTGCTCAAATGTCTTCTGTTCAGCTTGTGATGGTTTTAGTGGTCAGATGTGTGTATGTATTCCAACATAAGTAAGCATGGAGCCTGTTTCTCGGTTATCAGTCCCATAGTGGTGAAGTATTACCTCGGAGCCCAAGGGATACCATGAATTTTACATGTGCTGTCAGTCTCCGTCATTCCTGGGTCACCAGCCCTGCCCCCACCGCCACCACCACCTCCTTCCCACTACCATAGCGGCCAGCTCAATTTGTCAAGCTCTAGTGTTTCTGTGGCCGCTCTGTCTGTCTGTGTCATGCTGTGTGCTTGGTGTCGCTGTCCACCTAC